>NW_026067943.1:8960659-9167858 GCF_014885135.2 Alexandromys fortis
CAGCATGGGATAAAACCGGACTCTCTGATCATGGCGAACAATGAGGACTGATGAGAAGCCAAGGTCAATGGCAAGGGGTTTTGATCCTACTTCATGTTCTGGCTTGGTGGGAGCCTAGCCAGTTTGGATGTTCACCTTCCTAGACATGGACGGAGGGGGGAGGACCTTGGACTTTCCACAGGGCAGGGAACCATGACTGCTCTTTGGATAGGAGAGGGAGGGGGAGAGGAGTGGGGGGAGGGGGAGAAGAGTGGGGGGAGGGGGAGAAGAGTGGGGGGAGGGGGAGGGAAATGGGAGGCTGGGAGGAGGCGGAAACTTTTTTTTCTTATTCTCAATAAAAAAATAACAAAAAAAAGAAGATGAAAAGGTATATTGTAAGCAAATGAAACTAAGAAACAAGCAGGTGTAGTTACTCTATTATTTGACAAAATAGACTTTAGACCAAAGCTAATCAAAAGAGATAAGGTGAGACATTTCAAACCCATAAAAGGAAAAAAATCCACCAATAAGATATTACAACCCAGCTGCCCATGGTGGTGTACACTTTTAATCCCAGCACTCAGGAAATAAAGGCAGGAGGATCTCTGTTAGTTTGAGGCCAGCTTGATCTACAAAGTGAGTTCCAGGACAGTCATAGCTACAGAGATCCATCTGCCTCTGCCTCCCAAGTGCTGGGATTAAAAGTGTGTGCCACCGCTGCCTGGCTGTGCATTATAGCTTTTTAAGGGCAGGAGGCAGAGGCAGGTAGATCTCAGTGAGTTCATGGCCAGTCTGATCTACAAGGTGAGTTCCAGACAGCCATAGCTACACAGAGAAACCTATCTCAAAAAAACCCATATAACAATCCTAAATAAATTTACAACAAATACAAGGGCACCAAACTTCATAAAGAAATATTGTTAGATCTAAAAGCACAGATTAACCACAACACAGAGATAGTGACTTTAATATTCTGCTCTCATCAATAGACAGGCCATCTGGAAAATACTAGAAGGAGAAACTCTGAAGTTATATGACATCATAAATCAAGTGTACTTACAAATTCCTATGGAATATCTACCCAAACACTAAAGAATACACATGAGGTGGGGTTCCCCTCTGTCTGCTGTAAATATGTTTTATTACCATTGGTTAATAAAGAAGCTGCTACTTTGGGCCTATGGCAGTGCAGGATAAGCAAGGCAGGAATTCCAAGCAGACATAGAGGAAAAAAGAAGGCAGAGTCAGGAAGACACCATGTAGCTGCTAAAGGAGACAGACACCAGAATCTTACCAGTAAACCATAAGTCTCGTGGCAATACATAGAATAATAGAAATGGGTTAATTTAAGATGTTAGAGTTAGTCAATAAGAATCCTAAGCTAATAGGCCAAGCAGTGTTGCAATTAAAATAGTTTCTGTGTGATTATTTTGGGTCTGGGCAGCCAAGAAATGAACAAGCAGCCTCCATCTACACACACATTCTTCTTGGAAGCCCATGTAAAATTCTCAAAAATTGATGACATATTATGACTCAGAACAAGTTTCCACAGGTATCTGAAAATTCAAGCATCTTGCATTCTATCTGACCATTATGGAATAAAGCTAAACATCAACACCAATAAGAACTATATAAAGTATACAAACTCAGGAAAACTAAACAACACACTTCTGAATGATAACTGGATCAAGGGAGAAATCAAGAAGGAAATTTAAAGATTCCTAGAGTTGAATGAAAACAAAAACACAACATCCAAAACCTATGGGGCACAATGAAAGTGGTCCTGAATGTAGACAGAGGTTTCTGGCCCACCTGGTCCCACAGCCTTTCAATCCTCATCTTGCTTCCTCTACATCTAGCTGGTGGCTGCTTCTCTGCCTTTCCTCTTCCCGGAATTCTTAGTCTGGTCACCCTGCTTATACTTCCTTCCTGGCTACTGGCCAATCAGCATTTTATTAAACTAATACAAGTGACAAATCTTTATAGTGTACAAGAGCATTATCCCACAACACCTGAAAGGAAAGTTTATGGCTCTAAATGCTTACATCAAAACATTTGAGAGATCTCAAATTAATAACTTAATGATGCACATAAAGGATTTGAACAAAGAACAAACAACACCCCTTCCCCCCTCCAAAAAAAAACTAGATGGAGAGATAATCAAAATCAGGGCTAAAATCAATGAAATAAAAATGAAAAAATACAAAGATTCAATGAAACAAAGAGTTGGCTCCCTGGAAAGGTTAAAAAAAACAATGAACATTTAGCTAGATTAATAAAAAGAAAAAAAAGAGAAGATACAGATTAATAAAATTGAAGATCTAAGAGAGACAACTAAAGAAATTCAGAGAATCATGAAGATAGACTTTATAATCTATATTCCAGGAAACTGGAAAATTAAAAGAAACAGATGAATTTCTAGATATATATGACCTACCAAAGTTAAATCAAGATTAAGTAAATAATTTAAATAGAATAATAATACCCAATGAGATTCAGTAATTAAAAATCTTCCAATTAAAAGATCCCAGGACCAGAGCAGAATTCTATCAGACCTTCAAAAAATAATTAGTACAAATACTCCTCAAATTATTTCATAAAATAGAAAAGAACATTTCCAAATTCCTTTTAAAAATCCATTACTACCCTGATTCAAAAGTCTAAGGTCTAACAAATATACATATATATATATGAATGATGAATGCAAAAAATTATTTTTAAATGTTTTTATATTTTAAGAATTACAGAAAAAGTATTTTGGCCATATTCTTTCTTGTCCTCCAACTGCAAAAATTCTTGATAAATACCTACAAACCAAATTCAAGAACACATAAAAAAAGATTATTTAATATTTTAGATCTGGTTAATTTGGGTATGTGATACTACTTTAATTTATATATTATATATATATAATATTTTTATAGTAAAGTTTATTTTAAAAAACTATTTCCCAAGATTAAGTTGCCTTCATCCCAGGGACGAAGGGTTACAGGGATGGTTCAACATACATAAATTAATAAATATAATCCATCACAAAAATAGAATCAAGGACAGAAATCATCATTAGATACAAAATCTAACATCCCTTTATCATAAAATTCCTGAAGAATCTAGGGATATATGAGACATATCTCAACATAATAAAGGCAATATGCTGTAAGCCCTCAGCCAACATCATGGCAAACAGAGCAGAACTCAGAGCATTTCCACTAAAATTAGGAACAAGACAAGGATGCCTCATTCTCCCCTCCTGTAAATATAGTTCTCAAAATTTTGGTTGAGCCAAATGAGAACAAGGGGAGTACAAATAAGAGAGAAGCCAAAGTGTTCTTACTTGCAAATGATATTGTTCTAGATGTAAAAGTCCCTAAAGACTCCCCCACAAAAAGTCCCCCAACAGACAAATATCCTAGGAGGTGAGGAACTTGTACAGTGAAAACATTAAGACACCGAAAAAAAAATTGAGGCTGATATCAGAAGTGGAAAGATCATCACAGATTCGTAGGATTCATATTGTGAATATGGTCATCCTACCAAAAGCAATCTACAGATTCAACACAATCCCTAGCAAAATTCCAACCCAGTTCTTCAAAGAAATTGAAAAACAACTTAAAATTTCATACAGAAACACATATGTGTGTGAGTGTGTGCACGTGTATGCACGCACACACACACACACACACACACACACACACACACACATACACCAAAAAATGGTCAAAGCATTCCTGAAAGATCAAAACAAAAGATTGTTGATGGTATCACCATCCCTTACTTCAACTTACACTGTAGAGCTACAGTATAAAAATAGCATGGCACTTATATAAAAACAAAACTTTGAACAATGGACTATGGAGGACCCACACATGAACAGACAAACTTACAGTCACCCAATTTTTGCCAAAGAGATCAATAATACACATTGAGAAGAGACAGAAAAAAAAAAAAAAAAAAAAAAAAAAAAAAAACAGTGCTGGTCCAACTGGATAGCTACATATAGAAGAATTAAGCCAGATCCTTATCCCTCGCTCTGTACAAAATTCAATTCCAAATGGATCAAAGCTAGCTTTCTGTCAACTTGACATGTTAGAGTCATTTGGGAAGAGGGAAAGTCATTGAGAAACTGTCCTCAGAAGACTGGTCTGTGGGATTATTTCTGTGGAAGGACCCAGGTTATTGTGGGCAGTGCAATCCCTGAGCTGATGGTCCTGGGTGCTATAAAAAAATAAAAAGCAAGTTGAGCAAGCCAAGGGAAGTAAGCCAGTAAGCAGCGTTCCTCCATGGTTCCTACTTCACTTCCCACCTCCAGGTTCCTACCTTGAGTTTCTGCCCCAACTTCCTTCAATGAAGTGCTAACAAAACAAACCCTTTCCTTCACATGTTGCTTTTGATCATTGTGTTTATCACAGCAATAGAACCCTAAAACAGACCTCAACAAAAGATCTGATACTCAGACTCCGATAGAGGAGGAAATAGGAAATACACCTGAATTTAGAGGCACAGGAAATGAGTTTCTGGACAGGACCCTGGTAGCACATGCATCAAGAACAACAAATGACAAATCGAACCTCATGAAACTAAAAAACTTCTCTACAGCACAGGACACCATCATCTGAGTGAAGAAGCAGTCTACAGGATGGGAAAAACTATTTACCAGCTATGCATCTGATAGAGAGCTAGTATCTAGAATATATAAAGAACTAAAAACAACTCAATTAAAAAATGGGGCATGGAACTAAACAGAGTTTGTTCGCAACTGATGGAATGCATATGGTGAGAAATACTTTCATAAATGTTTAGCATACTTAACCATCAGGGAAATGTAAATTACAACTGCTTGGAGAGGAAATCTTACCCTAGTTAGAATGGCTAAGATAAAAAGAAAAGACAACAAATGCTGCCGTGTATGTGGGTAAGGGGAAACAATTATTCACTGCTGGTAGGAGTGCAAACTGGTGCAGCCATCCGGAAACCCTTTAAAAAGCAAGAAATAGATCTACCACATAATCTCACATACACCACTCTTGGGCATCATGCTAGCTAGTGTCAATTTGACCCAAGGCTGGGTCATTTGGAGAGAATCTTAATCAAGAAAATGCTTCCATAGAATCAGCTGTAGATAAGTCTGTAGGGGATTTTCCTGATTAATGATTGATGTAAGAGGTCCCAGTGCATTGTGGGTGGAGCCAACCCTGGGCAGGTGGTCCTGGAGGGGAAGTAGGCAGCATTGCTATCCCCAGGTTCTTGCCCTGCCTTGAGTTTCTGCTCTGCCTTCCCTCAGTGATGGACTGTTGCTTGGTAATGAAAACTGAAATAAAACCTTTCCTCTCCAAGTTGGTTTTGGTAAAAGTGTTATATCACAGCAATAGAAATTCAAGTAAGACATATACTCAAAGGACTCTGTATACTACTACAGAGACACTTGCTCATCCACATACCTTGCTGCTTAGCAAGTAAACGAAAACGAACTACCTATGTGTCCCTCAGTTGACATATGGGAAGTTTAAATGTGGTGCATTTACACAATGGAATATTAAGTAGCTCCTAAAAAAATGAAATTAACAGGTAAATGGAGTTGGAGACGATTATCCCAAAGAAGGCAACCCAGATCCAAAAAGACAAGCACGGCATGTTTTCTCCCCTATGTGAGTGTTAAATTTGAATCTTCAGATATGTATGTATGGTGGTTTGCATGAGAAATGTGGCACGTAGACTCATACATTTGAACACCTGGTCCCCAGTTTGCAGCACTGTTTGGGGATGCTGTGGGAGGTGTAGCCTTGCTTGAGGAAGTATGTCACTGGGGTTGGGCTTTGAGGGAGTATAGTCTTGCCCTACTTCCAGTTCCCTCGCCCTACTTCATGTTTAAAGATGTGACCTCTCAGTGTTTTGCCTCTGCCACAATATCTGCTAGCTGCCACCATGACTCTCGGCCATCATGGCCTCTGAAACTGTAAATCAAAATAAATGGTTTGTTCCATAAGACACTTTTGGTCATGGTGCTTTGTTACAGCAACAGAAAGGTAACTAATACAATATGTTTCATGTGGAATATCCATAGAGGTCAGGAAATTAATAAGGGACTGTAATGATGGGGTGTTTCCAAGGGAGGGGAGCTAGAACACAGTGATATAAAGGAGTAATGTGAAGTAAATGAACAGGGAAGGTTCAATGAGTTGAGGAACAGGAGGGCAGAGTAGAGAGAATAGAGGAAGGATTATTAACAATAAGGACATTTTGAAAAAGTCACATGGAAACCCACTACTGTAGAAGTTTCCTAATGTATATTCACGCACACCTATAAAATGAATTTAAGTTGAATGACCCTATAATGAAGCAGTAATGCCCTACTAGGCACCAGAGGCTAACAAATAAAAGGACAGCTGCCAGAAATGGGTTTCTTCTTTTGAAGTTGTTGGCCAATTAGAACCAATAGACACACACACACACACACACACACACACACACACACACACACACACACACCTTGCAGGCTATTGCCATTTTTCTGGGCTAATTTCCAAGCTGACCTATTGTTGAATACAAAACGTACTTGAGTAATAGAATGTGAAGAAATCAAGCTGGTACCTACATGGAAACATCATCCCTACTAGTTAGCTTCTATAGTGCTGGGAGTTGGTAGACATGATACTGGAGGAGGAAAGGAATCCTCCATCTCACCCAGCTGTGAAATGTGAACTACAACAATGATTATAAGACATGCACAGTAGTGTGATGCTTGCACACATGTCATGGGAGTAACCAACCACCTTCTGATTGGCTTTAAGGCCTGATCCACAAGACAGAAATTCTTACTTAGCACCGCTGTGGGAGCTCCTTCAGCTCCTTCAGCCAATAGCCTTTAAGATACGAGCCCACTTGGGCATGGCCTCTTATACTATGAATACAGCTGTAAAGCATGTGTGCATGCACTCTCTCTCTCTCTTGCTTCTGGCTCTCACTTCCAGCTGCTAGACACTGTTCCTGTTCACTGTTCGTGCAGAAGACTATGATCTAGGACAGTGATCTGTGAGTATCTCCCCTAAATTAATAACCCTTTATTATCTTTATTATATGTAATTCTGAACTAGTGTGGGATTATTTTGTAACTTCTGTCATCAGAACACCATTATCAGGGCCAAGGAGTGTGGCAAAAGACTGGTTATAGGCCCTAAGGGAGAACCTACTGCTGTTATCCTACTAAATTAGGAGTGGGATATTAAACCCACTCCTAATGATGTATTTCTATACCCATAAGTAAGTGATTCTCTTAACCTTCATCACAGAAGTGTCCCTTGCAGTAGACTGATATTAATACAGAGATCCACAGCTGGTCAAGATGTAGAGAATAAGAGACTGTGGAATGTCAGTCCTAAATGGGACGTCTATATCATACCCTTTCTTCAAAGGCTCAGGGATCTTTGTGGAAGAGGTGGCAGAAAAATGTTTGTGAGCCAGAGGAAGTGGCTGACCTTAAGGAAACGAAGTTTTCCAGACAGAGAAGGATAAGTGTACAGATGAGCTCAGCAGTTGTGACAGCATGGACTTGCATGTGCTCAAGCTAGACAGAATTCCAGCACAGAGGAGGGTGGGTGGGTATGAAGTCCCCCCTCAGCTGAAGAGTCGTTGTCAACTGACAGCTTTTGGGAGAGGGGGGATCAGTTTTCTTTAAGGGTATGGTCACTGGAGTCAACCACCCTCCAGTAGGTACCCACACACCCAAGAATATACTGACAGCACATTGGATTCAATGGATTTTTTTAAATAACCTAAAATTGGGTGGGGAGGGCAGGGGTGGGTATGGGAAGTGTTGGGAGAGAAAAGGGTAAATATGATCAAAATACATTGTACAAGGTTCTCAAAAAGTTAAAAATGAATATTCTTTATTACTTCTAAAATAAGGACATGAGACTAGAAAGTTAGCGTAGCAGTGAGGAACACTTGGTCTTTCAGAGGATCCAAACTCTGTTCCCTGAACCCACATCTGAAGGCTTATAGTCCCATTTCTCCAGCTCAAGGAGAGCCAATCTCTTTCCTCTGGCCTCCTAGGAAACCCACACACCCGTGGCAGACACAGAGACATACACACATAAATGAATAAAAAGAAATATTTAAAAGGATATAAAATAATTTGTTTCCAATTTAAAAACAAAAACAAAAACAAAAAATACTCCATCTTTCACCGAACCAAAGGCCTTGATGGATGATACTGATGGAAAGACCCTTGCCGGGAGGACAGGAGATGTGAAATTCAATCCTGTATGTCATTGCCAAGTAGCAATAACCCGTCAGTTGTTGGCACGAAGGGCCTGCTATGTCCGTGTGCTTTCCTTGTGATCTTTTATTCAAACTCTCTAATCACGCAGCAGATATTATTAACAGCCTCATCTGATGAAGAAGGAAGTGGCAGTTTGCATAGACACATGAGATGCTCCAGTTCCATTAGCAGACCCACATCTAAACCCAGCCAGGAAGCTTGTTCTTGACCCTGAAGCTACCGTCCATGCTGTCCAATGGACTCTGCCTCCAGGCTGCATGCAGCTAGAATGCCACTGAAATCTGCCAACCTCCCAGTCTGACTGACTTGTCTCTGTGGGCTATGGTCCCTGGTACTTCTTTGTAAATGCCTTCCAGCAACTCTAAAAATACAGCTAGAGAGGAGAACCTTGGCTCCTGATCTCTCTATTCTAACCTAATGGGACCACTCAAAAGCCACTTCTCTGAGTGCTAGTTTCCTCTGTGCAAAGAAAGGCGGCTGAACCCACTTAGTTTGGCCATAATTCTAGCCAGAGTGCCTGGAAATCATCCCTATCCCTTCTCTGCTCCAACCTCAGGTCCAAGAGAACAGGGGGCTTCTGGAGCCCCATGTGTGGCTCAGCCAGCATTTCTGTGGACTTTACAGACTCTACAAGAGAGAACTTGGGGCTGTGAGAAGCTAACACCATCTTTGTGTGTGTGTGTGTGTGTGTGTGTGTGTGTGTGTGTGTGTGTGTGATATTTTGACGCTGAAGGAAGCAAAAGCCACATCACTCCTTTGATAGCAAAGGCCTAAGTGTGGCTCCACAGACAGTATGCTATGTTGGTGACTTCTCATCTTAAGGTAAGGGGACAGAGCATACCAGATGCAGCCGGCCTGTCCTGGACCTATCTAGGCTTCTACCCACTGTCTTGGAGGGGCAGGTGTGAAGAAACAGATAGTCCAGTCTTAGGAAAGGAGCAAGAGAAAGGTAAGCGGCTGAAACAATAGCAGTTCAAGCAGGTGCTCTTCATGTAGGGAGACACTGGGTGCAGACTCGCACTCTCTGAGGAGATCACCCTAATTCTAGAAGCTTTTGAGACATCCTTTCCTAGACTAACATGCCCCGACACCAGAGGGGACCAAAGTGTCTTTAAGATGACATCTATAGCATGACTTAAACAAGTCTCTAGATCCTCTGTGAGGCCTACATCCCAAACCAGACTAGAGGAGCCTGATGTCCCAAAATAACCAGGCCCAGTCTGTGGCTATCAGGACTACTCCACCAGCCCTGGTCTGGGCACAAGGACAGGACAAAGCGTCTGCATTGTGTTACACTCGGCAATCCTTTCGAGTAACTGAAACGTCTCCTTGTACCTCTGCTGTTCTCCCAGGGTACCCCAAGCTTTTGACAATTTTATCATGATTACCTGTTCATATGCGAATGTCTAAAGAGGTGCTAACTGCAGAGGGTGGGGTGTGCCCATGTCACTCACAGAAGCATTGCCCACTCCCAATCTAGCATCCTTTCCAACATAAAGCCATAACAAGCATGCATAGGACAAGCAGACAATTAAACATAAAGGTTATCTGACATACAAGTAACACAGAACTACTTCCTCTTCGCAGGGGAATGACCAGGATAGGTTTCTCTCTCAATTTAGATTAAACATGACCCATTTGTATTTTTTTTAGAGGAAGTTTACCTTTCTGACAGTTCTTTGTCTCCTTTTATAAGTCCATACTATTCTCAAGGAAAGCAAATAAACCCAAACAGCAGTGTTGGCAATTTTTAATAGGTGCATCAGTGCTAGAGATCTTAGCAAGAGCCCTGCCAGTATCCTGGGCCATGGGGTGGAGATGCAGGCGCCACTCCTGGAGTCTCCATTACACAGCCAGGGTCAAGGCACTGACTGGGGAGAACTGCTCATTAGCACCAGGAAAGGTGGCAATGCTCGCCCTTTCGTCCTCAAACCACCTCAGAGAAAACAAAGAACAACGCTGCATCAGGCATTATCTGTAGAGAAAGCTCAGCTGCCTCTGGACTCGTAGATCCTGCTCTGAACGCCTCATATTTTATGATTATATCAAAACACTTCAAGTGTGCCAAAGAGCTCTTTGAGCAATTCTCACAATAGCCACAGAAATAAATGCTGTTATCGTCTTATCACAGATAAGAACTGGTGTGGTTTCTGAATTCCTCCTGTGAGAGCACAGACAAAATCTCCTGAAGCTGAGTCCCTGCCAACAGCCACACCTCCTAACGCAGCCACCACCGTCCCTGAAAATGCCAGTCTTGCAGCAACTTATTCCTGCCAATCACTATTTGCACTTTTGTGTCATATCCCTGACCCAAGGTCCCTAATGATATCACAGATATAGCAGAGTCTGGAGATGGTGACCATAAAAGAAAAAATCCCAGCCGTTAGTAAACTAAGAGTGAGGAGCCTCTGCCTTTGCCTTTGTGTATTTCAAACACTATCAATAAACTGCTAATTTTTGTTCTGGAAGTCATACTTCCCTCTCGTCCAGGATATAAATCTTTCTATTACTGGGGGCAATGGTCAATAGCTTAATATGTATGTATTTATACATACATAGCTTTGTAATGTGTTCTTCATACGCTAAACCCTTCACAGACATTGTGCCTCTTAGTTCTCCTAACAGATCCTGAAGCGGGCAGTATCAATAGTTCTCTTTTATACTGAACAAACCGAGGGCCAGTGTTTGCAGAGCCCTCCCAAGGCTACACAACTAGGAGATAGAGCCAAGGTTTAGGTCTGGCTCCCTTAGGGCTCAAAGAGTGTTTGTGGAGATTGTCTCCAAAGAAGAACATTACATTGTATGAGTAAATTCTCTGTAGTTTTGAGGAGATTGAAGGAATTCCAAATCCCAAAACAATCAGTCAACTGAGGTTACTCAGAAATATTTCTGGTCAGTAAGGTAGCTCCTAATCACAAGACCAAAAATAGCAGTAACTTAAATGGCGCTAGGGTACAAAAACAGGACAGACAAATTACAGCATCTCTCCCCAGAGGATCTAGACTTTTCTTGTTCTGGAACTTCATCATAGCAAATATAATCTTCTCTTACCACCAGGGGTATCTCTGCCCCCTTCCTCTCAAAATTCCGGTACAAAATTCCTATGTATCAAACTAAATTTCTAATTATATATTGTGGGTTTGGGTTTGTTTGTTTTACATGTGTGCTAGTCTTTGTCATCTCAACTAGATTTTCAATTCCCTGAAAATAGAAACTGGGATTTTTGTCAGCTTTTTTGATCTATTATTTGTTCTCATGTGCACAAATTGTACGTCTACTGGGAAGGTACAATATTATCAGCATAATGTCCTCATTGATTTGATTTGAATGATATAGACCAAAAACTTCTTTTGAAAGGGCCCAGACAGTAAATACTGTAGGCTTAGCATAGCATAAGGTTTCTGTTTCTGTTCTCAGTGCCGTTGTTGTGAGGTGAAAGGCATAGACAAGACAGTGCTATGGCTGTGTCCCAGTAAAATTTGCTTCACAAAACAGAAAAAAAAAGACAGATATGGCCTGTGGGCTCTCATAGTTGAACCCAACATGAACTATTGGTAATGGGCTTAGAAGACTAACCAGGGAAACAGTCTCTGCTCTGCACTTTGCAGACAGATTCTCTACCTACCCTTTAGTCCTTTGGTCCCCAGATTCTCAATGTTTTCTGGTCCTAATTTCTGACTAAAACATGTCATTTGCAAAAGCTTCTCACTTTGAACTTAAGTTCAATTCAGTACAATCTTTCCACCTCCTCTTCTGGGTAGAAGCCTGAACGCTGAAGGAAGGGGTGAAGATAACCTACTTAAGGCGGAATGCTCCAAAATCTCTCATTCTCCAAACACTGTCTAGTTGTGAATCTCTTTCTTAACTACCAATTACTTCAAGAAGCTTCTCTTCTGAGGGTTGAGCAATATTTTGATACTTGGATATAGGGATGTATCATTAGGAGTCATCTTATTGTCAAGCTTTTTTTTATCAGGGTACTAAGAATAGGTTTTCTTCAAGGCCCACGGACATTTAGTCTCAGGTTTTCATCTGCTTTAGCAGTGTTAGGCATGGGTCCTATTCGACGAAGTGCCCCCTTAAACCCAATCAAAAGTGGTTGGTTACTTCTATAAAGTCTGTGCTACTATTGCACCAGTGTGCTTGTGGCCTGGTCTCTGTTGTAGGTTGTGGGGTTTATATGTGAAAGAAGAGGCAAAAAGATTGTAAGAGCTGGGGGTGGGGGGATGACTCCAAGGAAACAGTGTCTGCCCGACAAAGCGGGATTGATTGATGCATGCGTGAGCTCACACCAATTGTGATGGGATGAACAAGGTCTGTACAGGCTCAAAACAGGCAAATTCCCAACACCACGAGGAGGAAGTGGACACAAAATCTCTAACCAATAACACATATGAAATTGGAACACACTGGGAAAAACAATTTTCTCCAATGGAGTGCCACTGTGTATGAACTACACACTCTAGGGTACCGTGTTCCCAGAGTAGTTGGCCAACACAAAACAGAACTTCGTGTTCTTTGAGGATTTTTCCCCTTAGTGTTGTTTTGTTTTGTGTATATGTGTTTTGTTTTGATCTGGTACTTTTGTCTTCTTGATCTTCATGGTTATGGTTATTTTTGTCTATTTTGATTCATTTTTTATTATTATTTGAAAGAGAGAACATGAAGTTGGTGGGTAGGGAGGTGGGAAAGATGTAGGGGGAGTTGGGGAAGAAATTATACTATGAAAACAATTATATTATGAAAATATAATCAAAATATATTAAGAAAGCTTAAATTAAAAATGTATTTAAAAGTTTAGTTCAGTACATACAATACTGCAAGTTCAATTTCCTTCAGTCTTTACACATCCACTTAAAAAAGAGAGAAATTAAGCATGAGAGAAGGCTACCGCAGGAGGCGACTCCTGCGTGTGTAATTAGGAAACTTGCCCACAGCCTCTTTCCTGATGTTCTTACAGACTGCAGGCCACTCGGAATATGTGTTCACCTGGATAGACCACCTGGAGAGAAGGTGGGTCTTCCTGGTAACCAGCCACTCAGTGCGTGGCAAAAGCAAACATTTCTTCCTCTCCGCAGTAGCTGCTTTCCTTGAGAATAAGGAAACACAGAAAGTGGAAGAAGAGTCCTCTTCTCATCCACAGCTCACAGCCTCAGTTCTGGACGGCAGGGAGAGAACGTCAATGCCGCCCTAACCTAATTTTGCTGTGATGTTTCTGTGAGCAGGTTGTTCATCCTTGCTTCTAGACTTAGCTAGGCGTCTGTAAAATTTGATATGTATTTGATACACATAGAAGGCATGAAATAAAAAAAAAACACAGAATTGGAAGCTGGGAAGCAGACACGGAACCCCTTTATTCCACACAAAAGCAAGCAGACATGCCCAGAATTATATTTGCTCAAACCAGATAGTCATTTGAAAGATCCCTACATGGTACTATGACAACAAGCCAATGTGAAGAACAATCCAGTAACGACCCTACCCTCCCCTCTGTCCAGGACAAGACTCCTACATGCAAAACCAGCCACACTGAATAACATCCTCAGTGACACATGTAATTTCCAGGGTCTACCTGGAGACATACTCCATTGGATCTTCCCTGGTACACTAAGCATAAAGCAGGAACACTTGTCTTTTGCGGTCTCAACCCACCCTTTCCACACCATTTCCTTCTTCTTGGTAATCAAGCAGTCTTCAGCTGTAACCAAAATCAAGGGTATGAACTGCCACCATTGGGTCTTAGCATTTTAAGTCAATTTTCTCTCCATGTAGAATTAAAGGCATGCCCTCACGTCTCAGGATTCAAAGGATGTTATGGTAGAGATTCTGCATACCCACTAAATCTTCACTTTACTCCCTAAAAATGACATTAAAATTATTGGCATTTATGAAGCTGATGAAGAGAGACCAAGGATATATATATATATATATATTAGATGATTTGGGCATTGATTTCTTCCTGGTGTGTACTTGACATAATAACATGATATACAAATATATGTATAGCAGCAATTAAAGAAAAATAAGCTGGGTGGTAGTGGTGTACACCTTTAATCCCAGCACTTGGGAGGCAGAGACAGGCAGATCGCAGTGAGTCCTATTCCAGCCTGGTCTACAAAGAAGTTCCAGGACAGCCAGGACTGTTACATAGAGAGACCCCATCTGGAAAAACCAAAAAGAAAAAAAAAAAGAAAAAGAAAAAGCAGCCATGAATTTGAGAGCGAGCAAGGGAAACATGGGGGAGGTTAGAGGGAGGAAAGGAAGGTAAGAAATGATGTAACAACATTGTAATCTCAAATTTTTTAAATAAAAGGAAGATATTAAGCTATGTTTTCATTTGAAGGGCGGCTGCTTTCTGCTATGAGCCACACACTGAAAACAACCAATAACACATTTCTTCAAACTGTTTCTCTCTGTACTATTCCTTGGAATAAAATTGCCAGCAAAATGTGTTTAAGTTACTTTATAATACCCAGCTCTCAAAGCAGTCTTGAAGCACCTCTTTTCCACTACAGCCTAACTTAGAAGTCAATTACAGAATGAAGAAGAAAACAAGAAAGCAGGCTGTGTATTTATGTTTTTAAATTATTATGAAAAACAAGGCTGGTCATATTTGTATTCAAACATTCGTGCATGCTACAAAGATGTAGATGAAAGTTTCTGTTTTACCTGGTCCCACAACCATGCAGTCCCAAATAAACACACAGGGGCTTATATTAATTATAAAGTGTTTGGCCTATTGCTTAGGCTTATTACTAGCTAACTCTTACAACTCAAATTAACCCATAATTATCATCTATGTTTAGCCATGTGGCTTGGTATCTTTTCTCAATAAGACAGTCTCATCTTGCTTTCTCTGCATCTGGCTTGCAACTGTGTCTCTGCTGAAAGAGAATTCTTTTTCCAGAATTTTCCTAGTCTGGTAGCTCTGCCTATTCTTCCTGCCTGGCTACTAGTCAATCAGCATTTTATAAAACCAATATGAGTGACAGATCTTTAAAGTATACAAGAGCATTATCCCACAAAATTCCTCCTTTTTTTTTTTAACAAAACAAGAATCCTGAATCTAATCTCCTTTGCTTAGCTTTTTTCCTGACCTTTATCTCTAACAACTTGTGCCAAGATTCTAACAAAGACAAACATTCATAATCCATTTTGGGGAAATGTAGGCATAGTTTTCCAGGATACTTCCTGTTGATTGGGGGCACTGGTAGTCTCTGGGTGACCCTGAGAAAATTTAGAATTATGGTCAAATCCTGACTGGAGTATTCTGTGAGGCTAGATTACCTCAACCAGTCACATTGAAACTGTTCTGAATGTAGAACTCAGAGAAAACTGAAACAAAGGTACTCTGAGACATTGGATCATCCGGGCCATCCACTCCTATCAGAGATTTTTCAGGGAGTCTTACTTTTCAGGGGGGCTTCCTTGGTCAAATCTGATTTTTTTTAACCCAGAATGAATCCACAGACTCTCATTTCCTGTGGAAATAAAAGCAGAACCTCTTTCCCAAAAGTAGTAGTAACTTAAAATTTGAAGTCAAGGTATTTTAAAAATATATAGGTTGGTTTAATCCAGCAGCATTTATAATCAAATGTCTTTTAGCAGCTGTTGCTCCTTCCTCAGCAGTCAAACAATTCAAAGAGAACACAATAGCATACAGTATCCAGACACTCAGTGTATTTTCCATATTTATGTGACTTTTTATTACTCTATTTCTTTTTAAAGGACTTTCTTTATCCCTTTTCATTTCTCTCCCAAACCTGTTTATTGTTTAACACACTGCAACCTGTTTAGAGGTTTTTTTTTTTTCATCTGAATCTGTCTTTACCATATTTTTCTATCTCTTTCTGACCACATGAGTCTTTAATCTCTTAAATGGCATGCTGGGATTAAATAGCAGTTTTGTCAGTTTGCTCAGCTCCATTCCTTGGCTTCCCGAGAGTCTAACTTCATGAGGGAGGTACTGGCAGGAGCCACGTTTATTGCCACAACTCCGTGGAGTTTCTAGGTCCATGCCACCATCAAGAATCATACCACCAGCTGCTCATAAACACCACTTAAGTATTTACTAGTAGGGCCTCTGAAAAGAGTTGCGAGGTTTTGGCCACTAAGCCTCTAGCAAACAGAGTCCACCTGAGACAATGCTTCTACCAAGAAACTGCACTCGACTCTCTTCTTTTGTGTCTAGAATCTTTTATCAAGCTCTCTCAGGTTTTATGTGGAAGTAGCTGCCCCACAATGGGTGGTGACATTTGTAGACAAAAGTTTCTGTCCTGCCTGTTCCTGCAACCATTCAGTTCCAATTAAACACACAGAGGCTCATATTAATTATAAACTGTTTGGTCTATTCAGGCTTATTACTAACTAGCTCTTACAACTTAAAATAACCCACTGTTCTTATCTATATTTAGCCACACGGCTTGGTACCTTTTCTGTGAGGCATTCTCATCTTACATTCTCTGCATCTGGCTTGGGACTGTGTCACTGTTTTTCCTTATTTTAGAAGCCCTCTTGTTTGGTCATCCCACCTATATTTCCTGTGTGGTCACTGGCCAATTCACATTTTATTAAATCAACATAAGTCACAAATCTGTACAGTGTACAAGAGCGTTATCCAATAGCACTAAAACAATTTTACATTGTATTTTCAAAGAAATTTATCATTTTATATTTATATCTACCTTGTTGAATTATGTGACCAATTTTGTTTTGTCACCACACTGGCATAAATATCCCAGACACAGACACTACCTCTTATCATTCTACATACTTATTTTGAATTGCAATATCTAACCCCAGAGAACAAAGTTCTGGCACATATTTATCTCATAAGGACAATTACAAGATAATCACGAACCCTGAAGGCACACTGTTAGCCTGCAGCATCAGGCTGAGGACTATGGATACACCTTGGCTGCATCATACCCTGCAGCTCTATGGAGCCGATAGAAACACAAGAGATATGGATTAAAAGGTCTTTGTTCAAACTTGTCCTTTGCTGACCTCAAACCTACAGTGTAGACAGGAGCACTGATAAACTGATTCTAAATATACCGGTTATTCAAACAGAAATATGCAGACACATGGCAGCACTTTAGGAGACCAGACTTTGGGCATTTAGGAGAAACAAAAAAAAAATGTTCTGTGGGCCAGAGAGCTGAGCAACCTGCCAATGCTGAAGTCATCTTGACATCATTTGTGTTTTTCTTTTGCCAAGTGTGGTTTCTGATATTTAGGGTTGATAAATGATTTGAAAAATTATAAACAATATAAACAAAACCCATCTCTTTTCATCTCTCCCATATCTCTCATATTTTAACTCCAAAAGATCAGAATTCACTGCAGTGTGCTCCTTTATCTCAGTTTGGATTTCAGTATTCTGTAAAGCCAGGGCTCTTTAAAAACAGATGTTTAATGTAAAAAGTCAGCTAATTCAGGTTTTGTTCAATAGAGTGAGCATTTTCTAGATTTCTGTTATGCACAAGACTTGGACCAAGTAGTACAGAGACAACAAAGGGCATAAAAAATAAACACATATGAAATAAAATGTTATTGTATGAAATTAGTAGCTATTTGCTCCATCTGTTTATTTGTAAAGAGACTCTAGGCCAGATTTGTGCAAGTGCAGAAACTGTTTTTAAGCTTTCTGTAACAATTCCCTTTTATCGTGGTAATTCCTATTTTAACCTTTTTAGAATTAGAATTATATATATATCATATAAATCCATTAAGAGCTCTAATTCAGGGCCTACTAAGTTAAGTGCCACAAGGAAAATGACAATGGGATATATGAAGCTTTCAAAGGCAGAGAGAGTTCCACAAAGAAATCGGCAGTGAGCGAGCATTCTGGGAAAAGGTCATTCAAGGAGAAGGTGAGGAACACAGATGGCAATGTGCGAGGTGCTCGGGTGAAAACTGACAGGCACAGGATGGTTGAGCAGAGATGGGGTGCCACCTTCATTAATCCCAGCACCAGACGAAGACAACAAGCAAATATTCCATGAGATTTACCTGTGTGAATCTTTAAGCAGGTGGTGGGATGCTCTTTTTATTCCCTGTGAGGGGAGGACTGGGAATGTCATGGTGCTGAACAAGTCATGGGGTAGGGATGAATGAATTTCAAGCAGTGTGCTATCTGTAGGAGGCTGTGACTGTGGCCATGTTGGTCACTCAGGTGATAAAGCCTGGATGTTTTTATGACTATTTCTGGTATGATAATGCAGTGATTCTCAACCTGTGGTTTGTGACTATTTGGGGATCGAATGGCCCTTTCACAGGGTTGCCTAAGAACACCAGAAAACACAGATACTTACACTGTGATTCATAACAGTAACAAAATTACAGTTATGAAGTAGCAACAAAATAATCTTATGTTGGGGGTTGCTACCACATGAAGAACTGCATTGAAGGGCCTCAGTATTGGGAAAGGAAAGAACCATTGCTCTAAGGGCTCCTGCATTGCCTGACTTCTCTGTTGCTTTCAGAGCAGTCTCTTCTTTGGAAAGTAGGATTTCTTCATCTCATCTTAAGCATGGAAAGACTGAAAAAATTAAGAGGAAGGTGGTCTGTGGGGATTATGATGAAAAGCTAAGGAAAAAGGAAGGAATGCCCCACTACCCCCAGTGAGGAAAACACACAACAGAATCTGTGCACTCCTCCAAGTGAACAAGAGCAGAAGCATTGAGGAAGGGCTCCAGAGTTAACCAGCAAACTCAACTTTACCCATATGACAAATTAAACTTTGTCATGTAATGCTATCTTCCAAGAGAAACAGACACCTCTGGACTATTGGCATTCCCTCCAGGTAGAAGAGTCAGGGGAGATTACTAGAACTCCATCTACCAGCATTTGGCCATTCTTCAGTCGTTTACATGCAATTTTACCCTGATGCCATATGGCCTTAGGGTCTCATGAAGGGACTTGTGCATACAGACTGGGGAAGAATAAAATAAGAATCCTTCATGTAGGTGACGATCAGGATGTCCTGACATCATCAATGCTGGATAACAACTTTGCAATGCTACTACTTCAGGGCCACCCATGCTCCTGCCAGTAACCCCTCACCCATGTTATGTAAGTAAGTCTCATTGGTTCTCTAAGGTGAATTTGGACAGAATCAAACTTTGGCCTGTTATTGGGACCTTATGAGTAGGGTGTACATGTTGTTTATCTCCAAGAAGAAGGAATTTTAGTGACAAGCTTACTTTTAGAAATATGTGACCAGAAGCACAAAGCTTAGTAGAATCAGCAGTAAGCTAGTGGACTAACTTAGAACAGTGTCTAGTCAGCTGTATATGGCTGCTGAAAGGGAATAAAAGGCCATAAGGACCAAATTGTATGTACAGAACATGGTTTCATTCTGTTGCTCAAACTATAGGTCACATTCTTTTAGTAGGTCATGAAATCAACTTTACAGAATCACAGCCAATATTTTTAAATGAAAACAGTGTGTGTGCATGCATCTCCAGCTATCCAACTACCTATGTATTTATTTATAACAGTTAATATTAGTGTTGGTTGGATTTAATGTCAATTTGTCACAAATTACAATCACTTGAGTAAGAAACCTCACCTGAAGACCTGTCCTGATTGCCTTCATTGATTAACTGATTGACTGATGTGGAAAGATCTACCGCAAGTATGGATAGCACCTTCTAAATCCAGCCCAGGTAAAAGAGGATGTGGCAGAAGAGAGATTATACCCTTTGCTTTCTGGCCTTCCCTGTTTCCACAGAGCTGATTTGCTGCTGGTAGTGATATGAGAACTTGCATTCCCATGCTACAATTGTTGAGTAAAAAACAGCAGCTGTCCAGATACCCAGGTATTTGGTGCCATTGATGTGGGATTCTCCTCTGTATGCTGCCAATATGTTTTATTACCATTGGTAAATAAAGAAGCTGGTTGGTCTATGGCAGGACAGAATAGAACTAGGTGGGAAAAGCTAAACTAAATGCTGGGGAAAAGAAGGTAGAGTCAGGGAGGTGGCATGTAGCTGCTGAAGAAGAAAGACACCACCAGAACCTCACCAGTAGGCCACAGCCTCATGATGATACACAGATTAATAGAAATAGGTTAACTTAAGATGTAAGAGCTAGCTAGAAATATACCTAAGTTATTGGCCAAACAGTGTTGCAATTAATACACTTTCTATGTGACTATTCAGGTCTTGGTGGCTAGGAAATGAATGAGCAGTTTCCATTTACAAAATGGCACCCAACGTGAGGCAACTATATCCACATAAAACCTGAGAGAGCTTGGGAAAGAATTCTAGACACAAAAGAACAGAGTTAAGCATGGCTTCTTGGTAGCAACATTTTCTTGGGTGGGCTTTGTTTGTTAGAGGCAAGTAAAAACATGATTCCTTTAAGAGAAGGCTTCCTAACTCAGCATTAGCAGCAAAAACTGTGTAGCTCCTTTAAGAGTCGGCTTCCTGAGTCATGCTGGAAGGTAGAACCTCTGGCTTTTTTGGAAGACCCTGTACTTAAATGTGTTTTGTAAGCAGTATGCTACTAATTACTTAATGGCAGCATAGACTAGCTACATTCCTGGAGCTGTGGCAGTGAGCATGGCTCACAGAGGTGTTGAACATACCTCCACCATGGTGCTGGAGAATTGTCTGTATTCTGTCAATCATGTTTTAAATAAACGCTAATTGTCCAGGCAGGAAGTATAGGTGGGTCAACCAGACAGGAAGTAGAGGCAGGGCGATGAGAACAGTAGAATTCTAGGAAGGAGGAAGCCCATTTCCCCAAGACCACTGAAGAAGCAGGATGTGATCTGTCCCGCTGAAAAAGGTACTGAGCCATGTGGCTAACATAGATAAGAACAATGGGTTGATATAAGTTATAAGAGTTAGCAAGAAACCTGAGCTAATGGGCCAATCAGTTTATTATTAATATAGACTCTGTGTGATTTTCTTTGGGACTTGCGAGCTGTGGGAACTGGGCAGGACAGAAACCCCAACAAGCAGGCATGTTACACCACCATGTTGGATGGGGTAGAGCCAACAAGCAGGACCACAGAGTTGGACCTAGCTGTGCCCACTTAGCATTGTTTTAAAAAGTTGCTCCTAGTCAGAAAATTATAACAGATATGAAATAAAGACAAATTCAGACAAAACTAAACCTCTGGGTCACAGTGTGTTTTAAAATTGTACATAAGCTTGGGAGAGAGAGGAAAAAGATTATAGAAAGTTATAAAAAGAAATGAATAGTTTAAAAATAAGACAAAGCCTTTAAAGATACAGTAAAAGTAATATAAAAGAGTACAGACAGTCATAGACAAAAGGAATAAAGAAAAATAAGCCACATAAAGAAGAAATATATACAGAGTCAAGATAACATATATCGTTGGGTTTTCTTTGAATTTTTTTGACTGCAGAGAGACATTTGATTCTGGGGGTTGCTAAAATAAACCAACATGAATATTTTAAAGGTATCTCGACTTCAAAACTTTGAGTCTAAGAATATGTTACTTTGGAAAAGAGATTCTGCCTTTGTTTCCACCAAAATGCGAACCTGTGGATTCCTTCCAGGGTAATGTGGTTTGAACCTTAAAAATACTTTTCCCAACAAACAGCAGGAAGCAGTTTGGAGAAAACTATGCCCAAATTCTCAAAATGATTGTTTATAAATGTTTGTTTTCATTTTAAAAGGATTGGTGATAAATGGTTAATGGTCACAGTCAAATTCTAAAAACAAAAAGAGGGAGATATGGTATAGAGATGAATACTTTGCATTGGTATGGATCTTGGTCTATTGATACAGATTTGAGGTTGACTTTGTTATTCTGTGTATATGTTTATTTCTACTTTTGTTTAAGGTGTTGTGTTTGTGCAGCTCATTTAAAAACTTTAATCCCAGCCTACTGGAGGCAGAGAGGATAGGCAGATCTCTATGAGTTTAAGGTCAGCCTGGTCTACAAGAGCTAGTTCCAGGACAGGCTCCAAAGCTACGGAGAAGCCTGTCTTGAGAAACAAACCAAAACAAAAATTTAATGTATAATTTAAAATTGCAGCTCAATAGATAACCATTTTTAATAGTCAAACTTGTAGTCATGTTAGGTTTTCTAAATGTATAGAGATATATTTCAGATGGATAGTTCAAATCTTTCGAATAACTACAGAATATGACTTATTATTTAAAAGGTTTTAAGAACTTAGACTTTTCTCGACAGTGAGACACGCCTGTTCCTGGCAGCACCAATTACTTGAGAATGGTTGATGGGCATCGAAGAAACCCATTATGAAATTTGCCTTCACTCTGACAAAGTTAGCCATCTAGGCAAGAAACTGCTCTTGCCTGGACTGCTTAATGGCATGCTGTACAAATTGGACAGGCAGGACCCACAAAAAAATGACTGCTGAACTTGCCAAAAGAAGGTGAGATGGTCCTTAAAGGTTCCTGCTTCATGAAAGAGCCTTCCAGACATTCTGCAGAACACAGATGAAAGTAACTGACAAGCTGCCAATACAGGCAAAACAGTCTTTCAGATTTCCTGATTCATGGAAATGTCTGCCAGAGACTATGGACCTGAAGGCTGAATACAGATGCCCCAATATTACAAAAGAACTTTTGGTGACTTTCCAGGTAGCAAGATGTCTCTGTCAATTCTAAAGTTTTGGAAGTTGCTTACAATATACTTCCTGTTTACTGAGGTAATATTATATTCTTCTGAGGTCTTTGATGGAGTTGAAGACAGATAGTTATAGTTTTCCTTAGTTACGATAAAAGATAAATTAGATATAAAACTTTAGATTCACATACATCTAAACACCAAGATAGGATTGATGGGTCAGGTGGTCGTGGCGCACACCTTTAATCCCAGCACTTGGGAGGCAGAGGCAGGCAGATCTCTGTGTGTTCGCGGCCAGCCTGGCCTACAAGAACTAATTCCAGGACATATTCCAGAGCTACAGAGAAACTCTGTCTTAAAAAAACAAAAGAAAAAAAGATAGGATAAATAATATTTTTCTCAATTTGCCAAATATAAATGGATGAAATATTGTTAACTATAACTCAGGGCAGAATAATAGTTTTAGTGAAAACTAAACTTAATGATGGGAGAAAGAAGGCAGAGTCAGGGAGATGCCATGTAGATGCCAAAGGAGAAAGATGCCACTGTGACTGATAGGTCACAGTCTCATGGTGATAGACAAATTAATATAAATGGGTTAATTTAAGATGTAAGAGCTACAATTGTACCACAGGTGCTCAACTATGTTCATAGCAGCATTGTCATAACCAGAACCTGGAAACAACTTAAATGCCTCTCAACCGAAGAATGGATAAGGAAAATGTGGTACATTTACACAATGGAGTACTACACAGCAGAAAAAAATAATGACATCTTGAAATTTTCAGGCAAATGGATGGATCTAGAAAGTATCATATTGAGTGAGGTAACCCATACCCAGAAAGACAATTATCATATGTACTCACTCATAAGTGACTTTTACACATAAAGCAAAGAAAAGCAGTCTACAGTTCACAATCCCAGAGAACTTAGACAACAATGAGAAGCCTAAGAGAGACATACGTGAATCTAATCTACATAGGAAGTAGAAAAAGACAAGATCTCCTGACTAAACTGGGATCATGGGAGAGGGTAGAAGGGGAGGGGAGAGAAAAGAAGGTGAGTGGAGAAAAATATATAGCTCAATAAAAACAATTTTTAAAAAAGGAAAAAAAGATGTAAAAGCTAACTACGAATACGCCGAAGCTATTGGCCAACCAGTGTTATAATTAATATAGTTTCTTTGTGATTATTTGGTCTGGGTGGCTTGGAAACCAATGAGCAGTCTCTGTTTGCATGCCATATTGAGACTCACAAGACACTGGGCTTCATGCACTGAGCAACTACCAGGTTCTCTACCTTCCAAGTTTTAAACAACTTCTATTACTGTTTTCATGTAAGCTGACTTTATAAATCACATACATGTGCACACACCACACACACACATGGTCTCATCCTATCCTACCCACTCTCTCCATCTAGAGAACCTTGACTAATACGATATTATTTCATGGATTTTTTTAAAGTTAAATATCAGATGCCACTCATCCTGACTTCCTTTCCTGTGACTGTGACAAAAGGAACTCATGAGGAATTGGGTTTATTTCACCTCGCTGTTCCAGGACAAGTGGTGGAGAAATCACGGTGCCAAGAGTCTGGAGCAGTCAGTTAGTCACATCTCACGTAAATCAGGGAACAGAGAGAAATGAAGGTCTGGCTCGTCTCCTCCATCTTCTGTAGCCCAGGATCTCAGCCCAGGGAATGGTGCCACCTGACCGCCACTCTTCTCATCCCACGGACCTCTTCAAGATAATTCCCCAGAAGCATGCCCAGAGACTGACCTGGGTAACACTGAACAAGTGTGCTCAGAAGTGTCTCTCTTGGGCAATTCCAGAGCCCGACAAGTTGACAATTTACACTAACCATTACACTGTTATAAAAACATCTGTCTGGGTCAGTCTGCCAATGAGCCTCAGGCCCAGTTTTAAAACTTCTGGAAGGTCCGCTGTACTCTCCTGCACTGGAAGGCTGAACTTATATTTGATAGGACTGATGATTCAAAATGGAGTTTAACCAAGAACGTCAATAAAAAGAAAATTTTAACTATAAAAATTATATTGTCATTTATTGCTTCGAGAGGCCACTTATGCTCCTATTTCTGCCAATTAGGCCAGAATTCATAAGTGTGGCTTTAGGGTTTCTTAATGCAAAGCAAATGGTTCTCAAGCTTTTAGTCTCAAGGCTTTATACTTTATAAATTATTAAGGATACTCTCAAAGAGGTTTCATTTATGAGAGTTATGTCATTGTTCTGTAATTAAAGCTGATAACTACAAAGAATTCATTCATTTATAATAAAAGTAGAATGGGTTAGTGAGTTGGCTCAGTGGAAAGAGTATTTTTCACACAACTTGAAGGACCTCAGTTCAGAACCCCAGAGCCCCTACGAAGTCAGATGTAGAAGCGCCTCTCTGCAATCCCAGCACTCTGATGGTGAGTTGGGAAGCAGAGGCAGAAAAATCCCTCGTGGTTTGTGGGCAAGCTAGGCTGAAGTATACAGTGGTGAACAAGGTAGGAGACAAGGATTGCCTCTGAGGTCGTCCTCTGATCTATACATGCAGGCCATGCACACACACACACACACACACAAGCACACATATACAACACACACATCATGCACATATACAGACAATATTATTTTAAAGAGTTCTTTTTAGTTTGTAGATATTTGTGTTTTGCCTTCATGTATTCATGTTCACTGCACACCCGGTGCTGGAGGCCAGAAATGAGCTTGAGATCCCATCCAATTGGAGATACAGACTGTTGTGAGCTTTCAAATGTGAATGCCTGGTATCAAATCCGGGTCCTCTGAAAAGCAAATGTGCTCTTAACTGTTAGGGCAGGCCCACGCCTTCATTTTTCTCTGTCTCCCAAGTACTTGTATTAAAAGGCATTGCTTTAAAGTAAAAAAATTAGGGTGCTAGTTCAGAGAGAGAGCCCATCTCAAAAGACAAGGTGGCAGACAATCAAGGAAGGTACCCAGTGTCAACTTTTGCCTTTTCGACACATTCGTATGTACCTGCACACACATATAAATACATGTGCATGACCACACGTACTCAGGTAAATGAAAAAGAGTAAGCAGGGAGAGGTTGCAGGATGGAGACAGGAGGATCAGGAATGCAGGATCACTTGACTATATAGTGAGTATTAGATTAGCATTGGCTACATAAGCCTGTCTCAGTGAAAACAACATAAAGCTATTAAATATAGATATGATTTATGAAAAATAATTATGTTCTCATAACGAAGTGCATAAAATAGTATACATTTTTAAAAATATCTTTCCTGTCTGGCTTAGTAGACAATGAGATTGTATTTGTTTCGACCTACCATTTGCTGCCATATATATCTCCTTTCACGTATATGAACAAGCCCTGGCCAGCCTCAGGGACATCTTTAATGCTGTTTCCAGGTAAGTATGGATATTCTTTGATGATTATCTTAGCTAGGGTTTCTATTGCTGTGAAGAGACACCATGGCCCAGACAACCCTTATAAAGGAAAACATTTATTGTGGTGGCTTGGTTACAGTGAAGAGCTTTAGTCCATTATCATCAGGGTAGGAAGTAGACAGAATGCAGACAGACGTGGTGCTGGAGCCTCAGAGTCCTTACTTACATTTTGATCAAAGACAACAGGAAGTGAACTGAGATACTGGGCAGTATCTTGAGCGTGTATGAGACCTCACAGCCTGCCTCCACAGTGACACACTTTCTCCAACAAAGCCACACCTACTCCTACAAAGTCACACCTTCTAATAGTGCCACTCCCTTTGAGGAGGGCATTTTCTTTTAAACCACCACAATGATATATCAAAAATTTGGAAATTGTCATTTCTTGAAGGCTATCTGGAATCCTATCCATCAACTTCATATTCTGTAACTCACTGATGTCTATTGGTCCACCTTGACCTTGAGTGGATCTCTTATCTACACATGATTTTGTGACACCATTTTATTATCTGAAAAACATTGAGTCACTGAACTGAGAGAGAAATATTTTTTAAATGTCGACAGTTTCCATTAGACAGTAATTTTTTTAAGTGCACTCATTAATATCACCACTGATCTCATCAGAAAAGATTTAAGTATTGAGACACTGTCAAGGACTTGGCCCATTTCTTAAAATTAATCTCAAGAGTTATCACTGGCAATAACAAATATCCCTGTTTTCTTGGAAGTGACAAGTAAATCTTAGTTTTGAAAAAGTCGGTCCAGAGCCAGGTAGGAGTTAGAGGCACGTGCTTTTAATCCCAGCACTCGGGAGGCAGAAGCAGGGAAGGTCTCTGAGTTTAAGGCCAGATTGGTCTACAGAGTGAGTTCCAGGACAGCCAGGGCTACTTGGAGAAACCCTATTTTAAAAAAATAAAATAGAATTTTTTTAAAAAAAGCAAAAGCCTGCCCAGTATCTATCTGAATAACCATAGTGTACCCATCTTTCTCTCATGCTAAATTAACGTAAAAATAAAAACATTGGGCTAGGTGGTGGCACACCCCAGTTAATCCTAGTACTGGAGACCCCAAGGCAGGAGTGGGGTAGGTTGAAGCCCTCCATGACTACATAGCTAGACTCTGCCTCAAGAAACCAGCCTCCCCGCCAAATCAACAAAAGCGAACCGTACAACCACAAATTCAGCCCAACTCAAGCACACAACATTTTTCCTAGAGGCAAATATGGCATGTGACGGCTGTTTTATCCACACTTTCTATTTTTTCCCCCTGCATTATTCTAAAAAGCATACCCAGGGATTGAATTTCAACCGAATTATTAGTTTTCTCAAGTGACACCTGGCTTCAGCTGCTTTTCGTTTTCCAGTGAACGCACAGCAGCAAAAATACACTGACTGGTGGTAGAATTTGGGACCTGCGTTAGGTCAATGTCGGTGCACACATCACACGCCTCAGCATTGCCGTGGACAATCTTAACATTGTAGGCCTCTGAGAGTCTCAAGAAATCCCTCAAGGATTTGGGGGCGCACCCTTTAAGAATCTCCAGAGTTGTTCTTTTTGGAGTTATTGTCTTTGATTGGGTTTTGTAGGGAAGAGTCAACGAAGAGCTAAGCCAAGGCGTGGGCCACAGCCGAGAAGGAAATGTACGCTGCTCAAAGGCTCCCGTAGGAAGAAATAGAGGAAAAAACCGGCTTCAGAAAGCAGGCCTGGGCTTCTCGTTGCCAAGGCGACGATCCTCCGCGAGAGGGCCGGCCGTCGATTGGCGAAGCCTAGCTTGGGTCCCCAAGAGGCGGAAGGTCGCCCAGCTGCGGTCGCTCGCTCGGCGGTCGATTGAGGGGGCTTCGCGGAGGCCGGGCAAGAGGGCGGGTGGGAAGATGGCGGCCACTGCCGCCGGTGGGCTCCCTGGGAAGGGGCATGATATCAGCCTGGCGGCCCTGCAGCGCCACGACCCCTACATCAGTCGCATCGTGGATGTGGCCAGCCAGGTGGCTCTGTACACTTTCTTCCATCGGGCCAACAAGTGGGTGCGTGCGGACGCGGCGGACATGCGGACGGCGGGGCGGGGACGGGGCGGGGGATGCTGGGCTCGGATGGGCGGGAGGAGGGCCCCCCATCCTGGAGGAGGGCGGTCCGGGAGACCCACCCTCAGGTAGGGGGAGATGGATCCCGGAGGTGTGGCTGGCGCCGCAGCGAGCCCGACTCGGGCCTCGAGGCCGGAAGACAGAAGCGCTCTGGCAGCGGAGGGCTGAGCGGAGCCCCAAGCCTCGCCGATGGGGAGACGCCAGGGTCAGAAATGTAGGGCGGCAGACACCCACCTAAAGAGCCAGAGGCTTTGGGGAATAAAGAGGAAATGGGACGCTCCAGACTTTGATGTAGGAGTCCATGGTTGGGAGCCTAACCGTTTCGGTGCATTTCCCAAGACCGAACCCCATCCTACAGCAACCGAATGAAGTTTAGTTTCCTTCACAACTAGAGTGGAATTGGAACAGGAGACAAATTAGTTCTGGCCTAGGTATTATTGAGTCATATAGTTTATAAGCCATACCTTTGAATATAAAGGTGTCATTTCCCCCTCTCGCGTGACTTTAGTACCAAATATTATTCACCTTTCTATAACCATCGGTTTTCACACAGTTCAGTGGGGTATGAAGAACAGCTTGCAAGGATTTCAAATGATTTTTTTTTGCTTTGTTCACCAAGCAAATCTATACAAGGAAAACTTTGGTTATTGAGCAAAGTCAGCATTGGGTAGGCTGTAATAGCAACTACCCGAAAACCATGAACACAAAAAGAGAATGAATGCGTCCATGGAGATGGAGCTTGGTTCGTCCCCGGCACTCCTGAAAAAAAGGTCAGGAAGGATCAGGATAGTTGCAGAGAATTTGTGTCTTTTCTCCTAGTAGCCAAATCCGAAGGGGAAATGTGCAGAGTTGTAATGTTCAGGGTTCCGAATATTCCTGGCTCGATTCACTGAGGCTGTTTTTCATGGTCACCAGAGGAAATTACCACTTGGGTCTTTATGTAATGAAACGTGTATTTATGTGAAGATCCCTTACTTCCCTCTAGAGCAGTGGTTCTGAACTTTCCCAGTGCTGAGCCCCTTAGTACAGTTCCCCATGTTGTGGTGACCCCCAACCATAACATTATTGTTGCTGCTGTTTTGTAACTGTAATGTTGGTACGGTTATATTTTTGGAAATAGATGTTTGTTTGGGGTCGCCATCCCCTGGTTGAGAACCACTGCACCAGGGCCACATAATGTGGTTATTTGGAAGTAATTCTTGTAGTAGTGTAGGACCCAATAAAAGTTCACGGTGTAGCCGGGAGGTGGTGGCGCACGCCTTTAATCCCAGCACTCGGGAGGCAGAGGCAGGCGGATCTCCGTGAGTTCGAGACCAGCCTGGTCTACAAGAGCTAGTTCCAGGACAGGCTCCAAAACCACAGAGAAACCCTGTCTCGAAAAACCAAAAAAAAAAAAAAAAAAAAAAAAGAAAAAAAAGTTCACGGTGTAAGTTGACTCATTACGGGGCTCAGTCCAGAAGACTAGAAGCTATTGAAAGGCACAGTGGAGCAGCCTCCCTTGGGGAGCAGGCTTCCTAAAGCCTCTTCCCAGTCCTGTGTGACAGAGACCTTTTCAAAGCTTTAGAGAGGCTTACCAGATCCCCAGTGACACCCAGCAACAAATGCTGCATCGAAGGTGTCACGATGCATTATTTACAGGAGTTTTGTTTTCCTGTTTCCTGGACTTGTTTTCTCTAGACAGGGCATAATTCATTCAGTAAAAGGTCATTCTTTCAAAGTACTAATCTTCTAGGCTGTGGTTGCCTGGCAAAGGAGAGAGACTTAGTTCAACAGCAGAGCGGTGTGTGTGTGGGGGGGGGGTGTCTGTCAATCACATTGTCACTGCTGTCCCCCTGTGCTGTCACTCAGGTCTCCTGACAGGAGCCTTTCGAATGTAAACTTAATCAGAAGTATAAGAATATTCTTCAGAATGGAAGAGAATATATTGCAAGAAGGCAGAGTGGGCATGAGCAGAGGTGCCCTTATTACACTGGAAATCAGCATCGGGTGTTGGAATGAGGCCTCAAGGGTGCAGAGGATGAGTTCCTGTTAGGAAGGGACTGCAGATAGAGCGATAGCGCATGTGCCTAGCGAGCATAGCACCTGCACAGGTCTGCTTTAATCCCCAGGGCACACACATAGGTGCACAAAGGATTAAGAAGAGATTTCCCATGACAAGAATAGGAATTTTAGAACTAAATTTACTCCTTTTTGCTAGGAAAGACTCTCCCCGAAATACCCTATGTGTCTTTCTTTCTTTGCAGTCAGTCCTCAGCTGGATTTGATCCCCACCCCCCGACCCGCTCCCTCCTTCCCTATACACACACCAGTGACATTTGACAATATCAGGAAACTTTGTTGGTGACTTCTGCAGAGTAGAAGCAGAGGTGTTGCCAGATGTCCTGCAGTGAGCAGGCATTGGTGTGGCTAAGTCCACACCACGAACCATGCGAAGCTGGAGGCGTGTTTTAGAATCGCAATGCCCCTTATTTCTGGCTAACAACCCTGAGTTCCCCGTGCATCACAGTGGCTGAGCTGAGAGGGGCAGCGCATCAGATCAGAACCCTGGACAAGACCTAGACAGCTGTGAAAGAGACGAAGCTGCAGAAGTGGCTTTGCTGCCACATGTGCAGTGACGAGAGACAGCTTCAGGAAGATAAAGTGGGCCCACCTTTTCTTATCTTAGAATATTCAGTAAAATTGAAATTGCTTTCAATTGTTCCAGATATGTCAATGTCTTTACTAATAATTTATGAAACAACATTATTTATACTCTTCATTATTTTGAACACTGAGCTTCGTGTGTGTGTTGTGTGTGTGTGGTACCATTATTTTCTGAGTCTAGGCTATAATACTCCAGAATTATGAACTTACAACTTTTAAGTCTGCCTTACTGGGAGGATTTGAGGAAAGCTAGTAAAATCCTATTCTACTTATTCCCACACCCTAAATTCATTGCTTTCTACAGAAAGGACAAAAAAAAAAAACCTGCCCTTCAAAATCAGCAAAATACATTCCAAAGCTCCAAGTAAGAGCTTTTGCATTTTTTTTTCCTTGAAAGGTTTGAGTTGCGTGAGTCAGTTACCTTTTCAGTGGGGAAGATAAGACAGAAAAGTAGATGAATTGTCCCGGTGTGATCTGGTAGAAACCTCACCCAGCTCAAGTTGTAATTACTGAGCTATATAATTCCTTCCCATGAGCCATTCCAAACGAGACTCAAGTTTGAGGATTGTTTTTGTGAGTTATAGTTACAATCCTGATTTGGGATTATTCTAAACTAAAATAAGGCATTAAAAAGTTTTGTTTTTGAAGTAAAGAGAATTTTTGTTGCAAGCAAAAAAGAAATCAGTCGGAAGCAATTAGCTTATGTGTGCTGACTGTGTGAGAGAGCTGATCTGCATTCCAAAGCTGGCCCAAGTCACAGGCTGCAGAGTAAAGAGCCCCACAGCGTGTGCACAGGCGTCCTTACACCTGCCGCTGCTTCAGTTCCTGTGAGGGTTGCTCATAGGACCATTCACTGGTACGGTTTCCTTTTAAGGGTGTTGTATATTGCCTAAACACTTGCCGCCTCTGTCAGTTCAGCTCTGAATGGGTTTGCTCAGGGGCTAAGAATGTGCTTTTCTATCAGACTCCCAAGTGACCGTGGTGCTTCTCACCTGGAGACCACCCTTCAAAACCCCTGCCCTAAGTCCCTGAGGAAACAGCTGTAATCAAGTAGATTACTTGAAAAGATCATGCTTTCAATTCTGTGCCTTTAAAAAAGGAACTATTTTAATGTTACATCTTTTTCTTAAAGTATATATCTTGCATCTGAATTGTAGAGTACTTAGTTTTAAATTTGGATAATGAGTATTGTAAAATACTGGGGCCTTAAATAGGATAATAGGATGCTGAAATTAAATGATATAAACACCAAAAGCATATGTTAAATTCTGAGTTACAATAATCTGATTAGTAGTTAAGCAGAAGAACTGCGTGTGTGCTGTGGTGAAGAACTGGATCCCTCCTGGCTTGGAGAAGTGGAAGGGACGCCAAAGAACTCAGACTCTCCCTATAGCTTGACCACCTCCCCAGATTTCCTCCGGCAGTTCTTGAGTCCTAACTTGGTAATATTTCTGGGTAATGTTATTTCAAGCCTTTGGCCAAAGTAACTCTGCAGTATTTCATGCCAAGAAGGTGTTTGTTTAGCTGAAGACTGGAGCACACGCCTTGTCTGTCTAGCAGTCAGAGCAGTTATTGACAGATCATCTGTTCTCCTAGTGACAGGGTATGGCGGTGAACACAAGATAAGGTGGAGGGTAATGAGGTGCAGATAACAGTTAATTTGACAGCTTGCGCGCATGCAGTTAGGTGGATGGCGGAGAAGGCTGCGCCCTTACCATCTCCTCTTTCTGATGATGTCTGGAGCACACGTTCTCAGCTCCAGCCAGGTGGGCCACTCATAGTGTGTTTGGGAAAGAGAATAGTGACCAAGTACTGCTCATTCAGCACCCTCTGGTAACATCAAAGTCTATGTCTTCCCCCTCCTGGTAGCCCCTCTGTTCCATACTGCCACTTCGCCTACTTGAAATTGTATGCCGTCCCCTAGTATTCTGTAAGAAGTTTGTGTTTTCTGCCATAGAATGAAGAGAACATACATATGGTATGTGTTTGCTTTATTTTTAGGAGAAGACTGATGTGGAAGGAACCTTATTTGTTTATACAAGGTAAGAGTGATTTTAGAAAAACAATTTTGAAATAATGTTTTAGCTTAGTTTTGTCACGTCTTGAAGGGCAGTTTTATTTCAAAGAAGTACCACAACCAAATCCATGCAGAATTACTAGTTGGCAAGAAGACTAAATAACACAGAATGTGACCTGGGACATTCTGATGGTGCTGGTTTCAGGATAGAATTCCAACTTAAATCTTAATATCTGTTCTAGCAGTACATATTCATCATCTGATTGCAATGAATTGCACACAGCTTGCGAACACTGTGCACTGCCAAGAGATTAGAGGTACGCTGTTAGCTAAATTAGGCAGTGGTTGGGAAGGACTTGTGGCTCACCTTCTCTCACCCTTTACTGCTTAAAAAAGCATGCCCCGGGGTTGAATCTGTTCCTCAGTCTTCCATTGTCTAGTTAATAATGTGTCCGGATTAATTTAATAAGTTGATGCTTTTAGTAATTTCTTTTTTATCACATATTATTAATATCACACATGCACACAGACACACGGTATATATATTGTCTTATGACTACATGCAGATTTATTGTTAATGCGAATGTCCACATAAGTATCTTGGATTCTGTCACCTAGGGGAGTTCAGAGATGAAATATAAAACTGGTAGTCTAAGCCCCGATTGAAGGAACAGTTTTCCTGGAGAAATAAGAGGATAAGTACATACACCCATGTTCAAGTTTAAGATGACCACAATACAGGATATACCGTCCCTAGTACTGGTTGCTGTAAAAGCTGCCCAGAACTCCTGCGGTTGTGGGAGACATTGTAGAATGACAGAGCTTGGGTTGGACTTCAGGACAGGAAGTCCCAACAGAAAGAAAGGCAAAAGTAGGGATACAGACTCCTGTTTAAAGGAACAGTAGGCCCAAAAAGCAATCAGGGCTCTCTGCCCTGTGGGAAGTCCAAGGACCACCCACCTCCATCCAGGTCTAGTAAGGTGAGCATCCACGAAACTGCCTAGGCTCCCACGAAACCAATAGGTCCAGTAGGATCAAAAACCCGTTGCCATTGTTCTTGAGGTCTCAGTAGTCCTCCTTGTCCGCTATGTTCAGCGAGACCGGTTTTGACCCAGGCTTTTTCAGACCCAGGCCTTGATTGGGGGAGGGGGAGGGAAAGGGGAGGCGGCGGTGGGGAAGAGACAGAAATCTTTAATAAATAAATTAAAAAAAAATAAAGGGACAGTAGGGATTGAATCTGGTGTAGATGGTTTATATTAGCATAAGTGATGCGATTGGATAGAATGGTAGCCTAAGGATTCTGAAGTTTATTTCTCTAGCAGTAGGGAGTAACTGAAGGCTTATGAACATGAGGATGCTTAATAAGCTGTGAGAAAACGCATGGAGAGTCAGTGTGTTAGATCATAAGGAGGCACTTGCTGTGAAAGAAACTGGAGTTGGGCAGGATATTAGAGGGTGACTGCCGTGAAGTAGATAGGAGAAAAAGCTGGGACCAGAATAACAGAAGTCCAAGTGAAAGTTCATGGATGGAGAACACAGTGACACCGAGACACAGAGCCTCTAGGCAAATGGCGGTGCTTGAACGGAATGACAAACCTTTGGTAGAACTCAAGTGGTGGGGGGCATGGGGCTGGTCAAGGATCTGGGCCTCATCTGGTCTCTGTGAAGTTCACCCCCCACCTGGGCCTTTGGTCTTTAGCGTTTTGAAGTAATACTTTTGCGATGGTCTCAGTGAATTCAGATTAAGGAATCCAGGCACTTGGTCATCTTTGGAGAGTTTTGTATTGTCTAAGAGGAGTACCAACAGGAAATAGGAATGAGTTGATGGGTGAATTCTGGGGCCAACAGGGACATAGAAAGCAGAACTAGAATAGCCTTAAGAGGCCAGCTGGGGGCACAATACAGAACCAGTGAAGGGAGGGTGTCAGCTGCCCTGTCATCCGGGGAGAGGGAGTGGAAGGAAGGAATGACTGACCAGGCTACAGGCTGGACCACAAGTAAGACAAATGTTTAGGGTTGTGAATCTAAGAATTACTAGCCTATTAGTCCATGTTTTATGCCAGAACATTCCAGAAGCACCAAGTGGATTTGCTCAGCGTGAGTAATTGAGAAGGTAAAGAGAAACTGAAGCACGGTGTGTATTCTCTCTCGTTTCTAAGAAGGATTATTTTGAGGAGAGAGATGCAGTAGTATGTATTAATGATGGTTTTAAGGACTTTTCTGCTGAATTATACAGTTATTTTCTCTTTTGTATTCAAACCAAGTATAGCTTTGTATTTTGTCTTGTTTTTGAGGTAGTGTCTCATGTAAACCTGGTTGGCCTCAAACTTACCATATAGCAGTGGATAGCTTTGAACTTCTGTTCCTCACAAGTGCTGGAATTACAGCCTTGTGCCAGTTTTATGTAATACTGGAGATGGAGCTCAGGGCTTTGTGCGTGCTAGGCAGCTACTCTCCCAACTGAACTACGGCCTAGCACTTAAGTCCTTCTTGATATATGCTCCACGTGGCTAACGAAATAAGTCATACCATTACACTGAGAAAAATAATCCTTCCCTGTCTCTTAATCCTGTTCCCCAAACTATCTCGTTGGGATGACATCTCTGCTTCCTCCCCTTCCTGCATGTACACCCCCCCCTTCCCGCGTGTACACCCGCCCTTCCCGTGTGTACACCTCCCCTTCCCACATAGACCCATGTGCCTGGTCTGGTGAGGTCTTCTCCTCAGTGTGGAGGCAGCAGTTTAGCTAAGGTAATAAAGCTGTGTGTGGTACACCTTTACTTCTCCTTCAGAAGTGTCTCAGTGCACCTGGCATCTTTGTTTCTGGGCCTGTAGTGTAAACTGTGGTATAGTTCCTTCCATTTATGACGTAAAATGTTATGCTACTGAAATACATGTCAAGAAATATTTCTTTGAGTTCCCATGTCTTCCTATTTGTGATGGAGTTCATGGAGACACAGTCACCGGAATGTCTAAATTTATTATTCAGGACCCTCTGTCAGTCTTAGGAGTGCATTTTCATCTTCTCTTAAGTTTAAATAGAAATGGCCGTTTGGGAAATTGAGGCTATGCCTGTCAGTGCTTTACCTCCTTGTAGGATAAGCACATCAAAGATTGCCTTCCATCAGTTAAAAGGTTGGCACTTTAGAAATAAAATCCTGTAAGTGGCAATGTTGTACTTTATCAGTATAAAGTAGTTAAAAGCAAAATAAAACTAATTTTCTTCCTGTTTGTACTGGTAGCCCAGGAATCTCCTTTAACTTGAACACATGAATGCTACTCTCTTCTGTTAAATGCGGATGTTGCCCTTCTGTGTCACTGCGAGAGTCTTGGCTGACTTATGATGTGGCTGTCACTCAGCACAGACAAATGTGCACATGATTGTTAGTTTACACTGTGTACACTGTGGGTCTCCGGCCTGACAGATGGGCAGTCGAGGTTTATTGAATGGAATGAAAAATGAAACTCTCTAAAGGTCACTTTTTACCAGGTAAAGTTTTATAGTGGCTTGTCCAGAAAAACGGTTTGCTTTGTAGTGAAGAGAACAGAACGCGCGTGCGCACGTGCACACACACACACCGCCACTGTTACATGACCCTGCTTTGTACCTCCTCTCACACGTTCGCTCACTGACAGAGCTGCCTCATTTTCCTGAAGTTCTCAGTTTCAAGCTAATATTTACACTTTTAGTAAAAATTATCTTTTTGTAAGAAATATATGCTTTTAACTCTGAAACCCTTTTGAAAGTATCTTCCAGTAAGACTTTCTTAAGATTTATTTTTTTCCTGTATTTTATGTACATAAGCACTCTGTCTTCCGTGCACATCAGAAGAGGGAATAGATCCCATTACAGACAGTTGTGAGCCACCATGTGGTTGCTGGAATTGAACTCAGGACCTCTGGAAGAGCAGTCAAGTGCTCTTGACCACTGTGCCATCTCTCCAGCCCCTAGCAGTAAGATTTTTAAAGGCAGTTATGTCTCTATCTTAAAGGAGTGTGCAGCATAGGCAGAGAGACAAGATGAACATAAGATCTGCACAGCCTCCGGCACAGTTAAAAACAATGACCTTAAGGACATAGATGCCCAGTGTAAAGAAATGTTGCTTCCTAGGTGTACAGACTGCTTGTGAGAAACTGGGTATACACAGCAAAGTTAATAGACACGTCAGAAGGTAGCTACACTGCAGGTGCGCTCTGCTTAGCAATGTCTCTCCCCTGCTCCATGATTTCCAGGTCTGCCTCTCCAAAGCACGGATTCACCATTATGAATAGGCTCAGCATGGAGAACAGGACAGAACCCATTACTAAAGACCTGGACCTCCAGCTCCAGGACCCTTTCCTTCTCTACAGAAATGCCACATGTGAGTCTCTTTACATATGTTTATACATATGTAAACATACAGCGGTGGTCATGTGCCACATGTGAGTCTCTTAATGCAGCGGTAGTCTGTTCTGAAGTCAAGTGTCCCAAGCTGCAGTGTCCTCCCGTGCTCTGCATTTAGTATCAACAGCTTGGGTTTTAACATTTATTAGCTTGGAAGTGTTCAAGCGAGAGTTTCCTTAAGCCCTGTCTTGAGCAGTTCTTCTGCCTATAGAATGAACCAGTCATTGACTTTAATCCTGAGCAGAAATGGGGAAGGTGAGTACTTGGTAAGGAGACAAGAGAGGGACGGGTGGTGTCACTGAACACAGAGTCGATGATTTGATTAGTGGGAGTTTTTCCTTGTGTATCACCTCTGACCAAGCACTGCGAGGAGTGATTGAGGAGAGGGTCTATACTTTTGAGTATGTAATTACTGAAAAGTCAGAGTCCAAAGAATTTGGCCCTTTAGAGTCTCTTAAGCATTTGTAATGGTGACATTGCGGTAGGTAACTGAGTGGTTCTTGATGGACTCGAGAAGAAGTAGCAGTTGCTGGTGGTATTCTGTCCTCATTTCACTGTCTTATCTGAGAAAGACTAACGAAGCCGTCAGCTTCAGGGCCGTCTTCACCATAGGACCTTACTCCTGGGAAGGTAAGTATGGGCCAGCTCTTTGGCCTTGTGGGGAACTTTCAAAGAGACTTTGCAATCCAGTTGTGGTTTGAGCTTAAGATCTAAGAGGTCGGTACTAGGGAGGGAGATGGCTCAACTGGTAAAGAGCTTGCAACATGAGGACCTGAGTTCCACGCTGCAGCAGTCTCTCTCTCTCTCTCTCTCTCTCTCTCTCTCTCTCTCTCTCTCTCTCTCTCACACACACACACACACACACACACACACAAAGCCAGCAGTAGCTGTGTACATTTGTATTTCCAGTGCTGGGAGACAAAGTCAGGTGGGTGCCCAGAGCTTGCTGGCCTTCCAGGCTAGCTGGAACTGGGAATTCCAGGTTCAGTGAGAGACCCCATCTCAAAAACCAAGGCAGCCGACAAAATGATTCGGCAGGTAAAGATCTTTGCTGCCAAGCCTGATAGCATAAGTTTGATCCCTGAAATCTACATAAAGGTGGAAAGAGAGCACCAGCTCCCACAAGTTGTCCTCTGACCTACACACACACACACACACACACACACCCCACAATGTCACATGCTCCCTCCTCTCCAGCAAATAAATGTGGGGAAAAATGGAGAGTGACAGAGAAATACATCTGTTGTCAACTTCTGGCCCTGACACAAATGTGCGTGTGCAGACACACACACACACACTTGCATACAGCACACAAACACAAAAGAGGCTGGGGAGATGTCTTGGTGTTTAAAGTATTTACTCTGCATGTGTGGGACCTGAGTCCTGATCCCTAGCACCCAAATAATTGTCCAGTAGCCCCAATGCTGGGGGCAGAGACGGGCAAGCCCTGGGTCTTGTGCCCATTCATTCTAGCCTAAATGGTTAGCTACAGGGTCAGTGAGAGACCCTGTCTTTAATAAAAGAAGATGGAAACATAGAGGAAGGCATCCTGACATCAGCCTCTAGCCTCTGTACACTCCTGCATTGTTAAGCACACTTGCACATGTGTGCACACATAAATATAGCACACATCTCCTGACACAGAACTTGTCTACTGTATACTACTCAGAATTTTAATAATGTAATTTAAGTAATACTTGATGATAATCCCAGTGAATAGTTTAAGACTAAATGTAGCAATACATTAAATATGATGCTATAGTTAATTGTACATAAATAGGTTGTTGTGATAAATGTCTAGTCCTTAATGAGAAAAAATAGAGCTATTAGAGCAGTAATGTGACTTACCAATAGTAGGCCCTATGAAAAGAAAGGTTTTGCAGTATTTTATTTAAAAATATGGTTTGTTGCTGTTTTTTTGCAGTATGGTTATAGTTATGTCAGAATTTATATTCTTGTTTTAAAAGGATATTTGGGCAAAGGAGCTGGCTTAGTTAATAAAGTGCGTACTGTACAAACATTATCACCTGAGTTCAATTCCCCAGATCCCATTGAAAAAGCTGGGTGGAGTGGTGTGTGTGTAATCCTAGGAAGCAGGGACAGGAGGCTCCCTGGGGCTCCCTGGCCAGCCAACCTAGCTTAGTGGGTGAACCCCAAGCCAGTGAGAGACTGCTTTAAAAACCATGGTGGACAGCACCTTAGAAAGAATGACGCGAGTTCCAGGACAGCCAGGGGTACACAGAGAAACCTTGGTTTTGGTGGGAGAGAAGAAAGAACAACACCGATGTCTGGCTCATAGACACAAAAAATACTGTGTCCTGAATAGCATTAACATATTCAAATGCTAATAAAGAAGCCACAAAAATGGATGTAGATTAGATGGCTTAGCAATTAAGAGCATTAGCTGCTTTTCCAGAAGTCCCAGGTTCAATTCTCAGTACCCATGTGGCATCTCACAACTGGCTATAACTACAGTTTCAGGGACACAACACCCTCTTCTGGCCTCCATATGCACCAGACATGAAGTTGTGTGTATGTGCGTGCGTGCATGTGTTTGTGTGTGTGTGTGAAATAAACCTTTAAAAGTGAACATATAATGAATGAATACTAGTTATCTATCAGTCATTTCTGGTTGTTCTTATTTTGTACAAATAATTGATCTAGTCACTGTAGATATTCTGAAATTCTTATATATTGCCTTATGTAATATACAATGCTGAAAGATTAGAATTTCCTTAATGTATTAATTTAAAAAATACCTTTCCTATGTCTCCCAGGGCCTGTCTGACAGAAAATGCTGTGTGGAGTTAGTAAGCACACAGGAAGCCTCACTCACTGTCTCTAGGTATGTCCAGGATGGTGGTGAGCAGCCACCTGGGACTGTTGACCTTAAAGTATGGCTTGTCTGAAGGAACAGGACTGTGTGTTTAAAGCACACAGCATTTTTCAAAGTCCTAGCACAAGGAAGGAAGGAAGGAAGGAAGGAAGGAAGGAAGGAAGGAAGGAAGGAAGGAGAATCTTTAGAAATCTTATAATAATTTTATATTGGCCAACATTAAAATGACAATATTTGGATATAAGGCTAAATAAATAAAGTGTATTTTTAAATTTACTTTTACCTGCTTCTTTGTTATTTCTAATTTAAACTTTCAGGCGTGGTTCATCCCTGTGGGTCTTCTGTGGATGAGCCAGCGCTGCTTTCACTGGCCTTTTCCAGATGAGAAGTTGAGGCTTGGGGAGGAGCCAGCCCAGCCTGTGCTCCTACAGTGCTGGCCCTGGGTGCTAGTCCACACCCCCTGCACTGCCTCCCGCAGTTAAGCATGACTACAAATGGAAGTCAGTCTTTGGGATCGCATGCGCTTGGTATGGAAAAATGAAATCAGTTGAGCAGAGTGTGAAGGCAGTGTCTTCTCACTCTTCTGCGCTCATTTTGCTCCATTTTGTTCTCCTTAACGCCTGATGCTGATTGCCTTTGACGCCTGTTGTTTGGTCTTAGTTAACTTATCAGAGCTTTTCAGCCTCTGACATCTGAGGTCCACAGAGGGTTTATCACGCAGGCCTTCAGGTCTGGGTGCCTCTCAGTGTTTCCTGCAGCTCAGCTGGTTATGTAACAGTTGCATAGGCTTTTTTATAATACCTCTGATAATGCCCCTTTGGACAGGGAGCCTGGCTTCATGCAAGCTTGTTTTCATGGTTACTTCCCCTTGGGGTCCGTACAGACCTCCAGAGGCTCTGGGCCTTTCACTTGCCATAGGTTGTGAATCATGTCTGCCATTGCAGTACAGTAGGGCCACAAATGGTTCACAGCAAGTTTTCTCAGAGAATCAGTAAAGAAAAAAAAATATTTGATAAGTAATTTTGAATTTTAATCAAACACAAAATAGATTACTTTGTTGTAGAAAAGAATTTATAGTCTGAGCTTTATTGGAGTTTATTGAAATGATATTTGACCTAAGTGAGCTTTATTTATTTAGTGTGTGTGTGTATTAGGGTTTTTATTGCTGTGAGGAGACACCATGACCACAGCAACTCTTATAAAGGAAAACATTTCATTGAAGTGGCCGCTTACAGTTCAGAGGTTCAGTCCGTTCTCATGACAGGAAGCATGGCAGCACACAGGCAGACATGGTGCTGGAGAAGGAGCTGAGAGTCCTACATCAGCAAGTCTGCAACAGCAAGCCGACTGGGACACTGGGCAGTATCCTGATCATACAAAATCTCAGAGCCCACCCCCACAGTGACACACTTCCCCTAACAAGGCCACACCTACAAGTAAGCACACCAACAAAGCCACACCTCCTGCCATTTTCTTTCAAACCATGTGTGTGTGTGTGTGTGTGTGACATATAGATGTGCAAAGATGTGCACCTGTGCGTACATGCAGAGACCAGAAGAAGATGTCAGAAATCTTCCTCTATTATTTCCTGCGTCCTCCTTTGAGCCAGGTTCTCTTACTGTGCTGGAAGCCTGCTGTTTTCTGGAGGATGGCTGGCCCACCAGCCCCAGCAATGTTCCTGTATTTAATACTTTCCCTCCTCCATCCTTGCACAGCTTTTTAAAATAAGATGTAAAAATCAAAAAAGATGGTTATTAAATCTGGAGTGAAATTGCATGCCTTCATTCATTCAACAAACATTTACTGTCTGCCAGGAACTGTGTTGGATTTTATATGGGCTATCCTATTAAATTCTTGTAACTTTTTCTTGGAAATTCTGTTTTATCAATGAGGATAATGGGTCCGGAGAGATAGCTCAGCGGCTAAGCACTAGCTGCTCTTCTAAGGGACCTAGTTCAATTCCCAGTACCCACAAGTTGGCTCACAATAGTCTGTAACTTCAGTTCCAGGGACTTCAACTCCCTCTTCTGGCATATGTGGGCACCAGGCATGCAAGTGGTGCACAGATATACATGGAGGCAAAACATCTACACACATAACTTTGAAGAATAAAAAGTTCAAATATTTTGAGTGCTGAAATGGCAATCTAAAGGTTTAGATTTGAGATTTTCAATTCTTTTCTGCTGGTCTAAGATCAAGTGTAGATTTGGAGTTTTCAGGTTGGAGATGAGTAACAGGTAAAGACTGCAAATGTCCTTACATGAAAAAAAAAAAAACCTGAAATCTGAAACACTCTGGTCTCAAGTACTTCCCATAAGGAACATAGAGCCGCACTGCCAGTGTGAGTCCAGTGTTGATTAGGAAGCTTAAAGAAAGGATCTATGCTCTGAAAAGCCTCCCTACCCTTCTCTTCCCCTCTGATCCCATCTGCCTTCTCCCCTCTCTCTCCCCTTCCTTCCCTTCCTCTTCCCCTGTCCCGTGAACCCCAGGGCCTTGGGTATGATAGACAAGCACTACAACCCTTAGCCACACCCCAGACCCTTACTGAAAGTCTCTCGTGTTAACTGCCTGGTAGCGTGAGTCCTGCGCTAGGGTGAGGAAGCACAGGAGCCAGTGGGACCCACGGCTCCCCTTCATCTGCAGTGACTCCTTGTTTCTGTCACAAATTCGCTTTAAATAGCCAACTTTCCAGCAGAGATGCAGTTTTCTAATATCTTTTCTGCAATTCTTTCCCTAAAACATTATATGACAAGTAATCAATAGTTTTAAAATATAATTTTAAGCATTTTCTTGATGGCTATTATAAAGTACCTACTTTTTTATTCCAGAGCTTTAGCTAAATTGTACCTGCATATATACAGCCACAATAAATAACAGCAGTAAGAAAGTCAAATTTACAAATAAGTGTTGGGCATAATTTGAAGGGAGCATTACTCAGTATACTTAGAATGTGTTCTGAAAAACCTTGGCCATTTATGCTACCATAAATCAATAAGTTACTATGTAGGCATGAGGAGTACATTTCAGGTCCCCTGTGGACAGAGACTGTATCTTGTATTTTAAATGTGTTCTGTGATTCCACATGGGCCCAGAAAATGAATGGATCAGGATAAGAAATAGACATGCACAGCAGACTAGAAGTAATTTCCAAATCATTTGTACCAACTCCAGAATTGTTTGGTGTGTGTGTGACAGAGAGAGAGAGAATGAGAGAGAGATGTCTAATGATTTTGTCTCAAATTCTAATCGGTGTGCTGAAGACAAAGTGTTGACGATTCTGCTTGGAGTGATTGATTTATAATGGCCACGAGGTTGCCCGGCTTTCAGAAATTCTTCCCTATTCCCCACCTCATGGTCAGTGTGACAGTTCTATCTCTCAGACTAATACAAAGCAATTACCAAGGCTGAACTGTATGGTTTCCTCAGGGATTTGAGTTTTTGTTTGTTTGTTTTGTTTTGTTTCTTTAGGCAGGGTTCCTCTGTACACCCTGGCTGTCCTGGAACTTGCTATGTAGGCCATGCTGGCCTGGAACTCACAGAGATCCACCTCCCTCTGCCTCTTGGTTGTGATTTAGGCTTCTTAAGCCCTCTAGATTTCAAGATATTTAGAGCAGTAAAGGTCTTCCAGCTCAGCGGGTTCTAAGGCCCTGAGACTTGTAACCTTTAACCTTAGAATCACTTAGGGTCGGTATAAAAGCAGCCGAAATGTTAAAAACAAACCCCGTGGAAACAGACTGCAGAGGAAGTGAAAGCCTCATTATCCACCCATAGATAGCTCGGCTTATTTCCTTTCATTTTAGGATATTTGCTGATATATTGATATTCCCAAGAGTGCATTTTTAATTTTTAGATTTATTTATTTTAATGTATATGAATATCTTACTTGCATGTATGTCTGTGTACCATGTACAACCCTGGTGCCTATAGAGGTCAGAAAAGCGCACTGGATCCTCTGGAATTAGCGTTACAGATGGTTGTGAGCCACCATGTGGGTGCTGGGAACTGAACTTCATCCTCTATAAGAGCAGCAAGTGCTCCTAACCACTGAGCACCTCTCCAACCCTCTCAGGTAGTCATTTTTAATCCTGTTTGAGTTGTGGAATCAGATGATTCTTCCTCGCTTTCCTCCCTCCTTCCCTCCTACCCACCTCCTTCCCCTCTTTTTGATTGTATGCTTTAGATTGCCTTTCATGCACCAGGTATTGTTCTAAGGTCCATGCTTTGTGCTTCACCTTCCGAATGTCTATGCACGCCATTGTACAGACTTAAATTCTAGGAATGCAATTGAATTTCTCAAGCCATCTAAGGTCAGCGCACATCTTTAACTAGAGAGCTAAAAGTCCTTGACATCGTTTTTAGACAGGAACTTGATATTTGCCAGAATAACAATAGCATGCTTTTCTCTTCTGGATCCGCCCAGGAAGTAATATAAGATCCTCATGGGAAACTCATCCAAGGCACAAATACTGTGGAGGAGACAGAGACCTTGACTCTTCATATGCAGTCAGAATGGGATCCTCTACATAGAGGCTCTTATTGAATGTGGTAGATGTGCTTGCTGCCCTCAGTAACCTTCAAGGACTCTAGTGTGCTTCGTAATTGGAGAGGAATAAGGCCCCTGAAAGTTACAACTTAGTATATGCTCAGTGTCTTAGAGTTTCTATTGCTGTGAAGACACCATGACCATCACAACTCTTATAAAGGAAAACATTTAATTTGGAGTGACTCGCTTACAATTCAGAGGTTCATTCGGTTATCATCATGGTGGGACATGGCAGTGTGCAGGCAGACATGGTGCTGGAGAAGTAGCTGAGAGTCCTGCATCTTTCAGGCAACAGGAAGTGGCAGTATATTGAACATATCTGAGACCTCAAAGCCCACCTCCACAGTGACACACTTCCTCCAACAAGACAGCATCTCCTGTTAGTGCCTCTAGCTTTGGGGGCCCTTTTCTTTCAAACCACCACACTCAGTGCGTCTCAGTTGGTGTCTTTAAGCCACCATTTCCATTCCAGGTGAGAAGCCTAGCTCTTTATTATGGCTCTTGCACAGAGCTGGCACACTGTAACAAGTGATTAAGAAGTGCACACCTCCTCCAGCTCGAGCGATGAACCGTCCCTCTGGCCTTAAATCCAGAATTACCGTTTGTTCAGCCAGTACTCGGCTCATGCTGAAGGGATGGAAATGCTAAAGGAGACGATTGGTGTAAAACCTGGCGTTCTGTCAATTACAGAACGCTCCAGAAGATGTCAAGTAAGGCAGTGCTTCACTTTTGAGTACTGGGCGTCCTAATTTTGGTTTCCACGCATCACAGCTCCTGTGACAGTTCCTCTCAGCATCTCACAAGCCATGCTCCTTTCTCCCAGCACCCAGCTGAAGGACTCTGCACTTCCACTGTAGGATGTCAGGGGGCTTGTGGGTAGGACTAGTGAATCTAATGGGAATGTACAGATCTTGGAGCTCACTCAGTGAATAATATTGGCGTGCTTGGGGGAGGAGAAGTCTGTGAGACAGAGTGACGCATTACAGCTAGTACACAGCTATCGTGGAGTAAAATCTAAACGAAGCCACTGTGTTTTGTTTTCAGCCATACAGATGCAAGATTCTTGGCATTACAAGAAAATGTGTTCGCATAGTGTGCTGCTTCCATTCATATGCTGCCTTTGTGGCTTGTAGTTGCACCATCTTCTGTATTTTGTTTGAGGGAGCCAAATTGGCTAGGAGAAAAGCCTAAATCTTGGCAGAGAAAAACCATATTTCAGAACGTTCCCCTCCATGCTTTCTGAGAGAAGCGTCCTTCCTTCTCCCTGCCTCAGCACACAGGGAGCGGGCAGTATGGCTGCATAGTGTTGGTGGACATTTTGCATTCTATTTTTCTATTGCTGATTTTTGTTCAAAAAAATCACAAGATGATTTCGGATAATTGTGTTGATTCCAGAAGGCATCTTATATTTATTTTATATTTGGATCCAAAAGCAAGCAAGCAATTAGGCCGTGAGCTGGTGTTGGAATCATTCCATACACAACCCCTAGTTCTCTCAGAACAGAACCCAACATGACTTGTTTTCAACAGGAAGGCTTTAGGAACACTCAGTATCTCCTGTGTTCATGTAGATAAAGGTCAGAATGACAGAAGTACAGAGCCTCTGATCTGCTGCTCCCGTTAGTGGCACAGAGCCTCTGATGGGCTCCTCCCATTAGTGGCACAGAGCCTCTGATTGGCTCCTCCCATTAGTGGCACAGAGCCTCTGATGGGCTCCTCCCATTAGTGGCACAGAGCCTCTGATTGGCTCCTCCCATTAGTGGCACAGAACCTCTGTGCCAAACTTCAGCAGCTTTTCAGTAATCCACTGATGGTTTTGAGTTAAACTGCCTCAGAAAAGCTGCACTGTCATCATCAAATGCTGGATTAAATCATCTGACTCAAATATGAAGAAGTCTGTGCTTTGAGCCTTTTTTTTTTTTTTGAGGAGAACAATTTTTGACCTAGAAAAATGTTGCTTTATGTTCGTCTTTAAGCATCTCAAACTCTAATATGAGACAGGACTTATTTCCCTTTGTTGACACTCATTTATGATAACAGCATTTCAGAGTTATTGGAATAATTAAGGTAACTTAGGTGCACGTAAGCTCAAGGTTATCGTTACCACATGGGACAAGCCTGTGTGTATCATAGTTGTTAGCTGCACCCAATCCTAGTGATTGTGTATAAGGAAGAGAATTGTGTTCTTGGTCTCCCAGTTGCCAGTGGGAGTAGTAGGCAGGCAAGAAGAATGATGGGTAGAACTGTTGCGATCATAAACACGCATAAAATAAGTACATTAGTGCCTGCCCAGCTCCAGGTCAATGGAATATGTCTTTTCTAGAAACTCACATCTGAGTGGCAAAGTCCTGTCACTGAGACTTACACCTAAGAATAACAAAGTCAACTCTCAGCAATGGTAGAAGACTATACAGGCTTCTGAGGAGCAGCTGCCTGCTCTCTGGTAGCGTGGGTCCTTTGGCAGAGGACTCCTGCCTATCTGGTCCATGGTTAGTTAAGCCAGAACTGATATTAACCATGGCAAGCATTATTGGTAATGAAGTCTTTGGTAGACACTGGTAGACTGACTATATGCACTGCTCTCTGTCCTGCATTGTCGGAGACCTCCAGGAGCTGCGGTCTGAGCTAGGGAGAGATGTGTAGATGCCTAAGTAGCACGCTTTTAGTGCAAGGATGCACAGAAAGACCGGAGTAAAGAAAAACCACGAAAGTTTATCCCTGGAAGAGTGAAGAAGATAGGATGCATTCTCAAGGATAAATAGGAGCTCAGAGACATGTAGAAATGTTTTAGGGTATCCATTTGGTATTTTGACTCAGATTTTGAAATTTATCAGCAAAATTATGAATAAAGTGGAGATAAACAAGTGGACAATAAAACAGTAAATTGTTCCTATCTCTGTTACTATTAACCTAAGGTTTTCCTAATTCTGAATTTCTTTTAGGTGTGTCTTTACCCTGTTAGACTTCTTAGAGTAAATGAAGTAACTTTCCCCTGAGAGAAAGTAAATGTGGAATTTAGTGTCTGGCAAAGATTGCTCTGACCTTGACATGGTGTCAAGTCTCCCTGGTGAGGAGGACAGTGACCCAGAGGAGGTTAGGAAGTCTGATGACACATGTAATCTTTGTTATATATGAAGCTTTCTAAAAGCTAAATACAACTTTTACTTTTAAAGTAACAAGTTCTTATTGGTGGTTGGAAATGCATATTTTTTTTCAAATTAACATAATTCTTTGGTATAGGGTTTTGAAATATTTAGTTTTAATAGCATTAGCATTCTAAAAACAGTTCATTTATTTGGAATGGGGAGTTTGTTTTTACTACTCGGGTTTCTACTGTTTGCTCCTAGTGTTCAGTGCTATCATTTAAGAATAACCGCTTCTCATCGGCTGTGAACCTTCCAGTTTCCCAAGATCATGGGTCAGGACTGCTGATTTGTGAGGTGCAGTAAAACTATGTCATATGAAGAGAACCAGACCCAGGGCCAAAGATAACAGTGCTATGTGGCTGCTCTGGGGCCAGTGGAGATTTTGTTTTACAAGACGTGTCCGTGTTTGGTCAGTAAAACCAGAGCGGAAGGTGAATGAAAGAGCATTACGTTAAAGACATGGAAGGGCGCGCCAAAGGGACGTGGAGTTTGTACAACCTTCCAGGTGGGAGAAGGGGCAGAACATTGGGGCTGACGCAGAGCCAGCAGCCACAGCCTCAGTTCCCCGTCTGTGGACCCAGGACCCAGGCCTCAGGTGCCACTCTAGAGCCTTCTGCTGTAAACACTGCAACTGATACAAGTCTTCCCCCTCCCTCCCTCCCTCCTCCTCCCTTCCCCCCTCCGACTCTCATTTCCTTTTTTATTCTGAAAGTCCAGGCCAACTCTACAAATTTCAGATAATCCACAAAGTAAGATAACTGTGAGGTCGCAGCCAGCCTGGGCTGCGCAGTGAGTAGCTTTCCAGCTGAGGCTACAAAGCGAAGCCCTGTCTCAGAGCAAAGCGCTGGCTCCATGGGTAAAGGAGCTGCTGCTGTCCAGGCTGCTGACCCGAGTCCCTTCCCTGGCTGGTTGTCCTCTGACCTCCTCACGCACACACGGTGGCACTTTTGTGCCCACACACATGTACACACAAATAAACAAAATGTTATCAAATGAGAAGAAGCCCAAACACAGACTAATTCCAGTCTTTCCTAGGTAAGCTTAGACGTCAGATCAAAGCATGTAAACGTTTCTTGAGACTTTGTGTATCAAATTTGGAGGTCCGTCGGGCATATTCTAGACAATATAAGTTCAACACAAAAATCCTTTGGTTGGCTCCTGAGTCTTGTGTGGCCACAGAGGCCGCTGTGAGGGGAGTCCCTGAGCTGCACACTCCTAGTGACTGTCTCTCCTTCTCTAAAACATGTTAAGACTTTCAGAAGGGTGGGTGCTATGTGTGTGCGTCCGCCAGCCTCTCGGAAGTAAACTTCTTCAGCATGGCCAAACAAACAACAGCTCGAACTGGGTAAATGAGACAGTAAATTAAAAAAAAAAATACTCTATTTGAACAAAGCCCACTAAACAGGTGTTTACACCAGTTATACATTGGGCTAGAGATTACTACTGCTCCACTCATTTGAGGAAGACCAGAAAGTAGTGGGGTCTGAGAGACTCACATTGTTTTGAGTTATGCTCAAATGCCCCTCGTTTGCAGAGCTGATGTCTGCCAGGTTCCCAGTAGAGAGAACTGAGAGCGTTCAAAGTCAAATGAATGGCCCGGCCCTTTTACAGGAGTAAGTGAAAAGGGGAAAGGAAGGAAGGGGGGAGGGAGAGAGGGAGGGAGGGAGGGAGGGAGGGAGGAAGGAAGGAAGGAAGGAAGGAAGGAAGGAAGGAAGGAAGGAAGGAAGGAAGGAGAGCGGGAAAAGGAGGAGGCTTGCAGGTGAGGAAGCATAGTAAAACCAGACCTCCCATTTAAAGTCTGCTATACATCCCTTAACGCCTGTTTATACACTTAGCTATATAGGTATATGCTTTCTTCTAAAATCTCAGCCTTGATCCTTATTAAATGGTTTTGAGTCGAAAAATACTTGGCATAAAATAGGGAACAAATGGTCAATGTCTCAAAGGGCCATATGAAATGAAAACATTTATTAGGAGCACAAACAGGATGAGGCGGGTCCTATTCTCATTCATCCAGAGCGAACTGCTGTGCTGTACTAATGGGAGTTGGTGGGTGCAGGTGACAGTGTACACTGAAGTGACATCTGATACTGCCTCTAATGGCCGCTTGATTGGCTTTCCAGGTTCCTACTGAAGAAACTAAAGAATTGTTGCCATTATCAAGTTCAGTCAGCTTGCTCACCCTTGTCTGTATGTGCCCACACAACTCAAACATTGGCTGGAATATGGAAGGTTTGCACTCCTCAGTCTCTCTCAAGGAATTGAAAGAATATAGGAGACGGGTATCTTACCCCCAGAAAGTCTGTTTTCTGTGGAGAATTGTCCAAGCATGACATGGGGAAAGGGCAGTGCCAAGCAGACCTCACCCAGTGCGGTGGGAGGTCTCAGTTAAACCCAAGGATTGCATAGACAGGCAAGAGCACGTGCTGGGGAGCCTTCTAAGGTCCTGTTTCAGGGGGATGCTCAGCAGGCTCCCCTTTTCTTACCTCCAGGAGAGATGTAGAAACAGTTGAGTTGAGCTTCGCGTACCACCTTGCCCTTGAACTTCCCCTCCGTTTCCTCAGACTGGTGACTGGAAAGCGGCTGGTATGGGGGGGTGGACGGCTGAACAAAGGCTCGAATCATTGTGACTTGCAGTTGGCTACTAGCCGCTACTTTCACGACTAAACAATTATCCCACTTGTAATTTTCCCCCTGTACTTTTTAAAAACTCAGAACCAACTTCTGTGGCCACCTTGGAGGGCCATAAAAGCTCACAGGGCCCTAGCGCTCTGCTGTGAACTCCGGCTGCAACTTTCAGGTTTGGGATTCTGAAAGCGCGCCTCCTCTCGCGGTTCTCTGCGGCCTCGGTCTGCCTGTGCCGCTGCCTTCAGACCTGTGCAGAGACAAGCCCTTCCCCGGTGGAGCCCTTGGATGGAAGTGTGAGGCAAATGGCTTCTGTCAGCCTGTCAGCTCATCACCTCCTGAAGGCCTGACGAGTCCTGGCCTTTGTGTATCACCACGAGCTGTCTGGCACAGCCTCTTGTGTGGAAGGGTGATAGGCCTGGTGGGGGTGGAGGCCTGGGCCCACGATGCGGAGAACTGGAGCTGGAATGTGCGCTTCCATGGATGCACAGTGCCGCTGAGCTGCAAAACTATTTTAAGGAGAAGAAAGCACAGGCCCAGTCCTCTATCTTGGTGCTCCTTTTAGTAGCCAGGAATGCTGGGAAATTTGTGTTTTATCATCCCCTCCCCTATGTTCAAGCTAAACGTTAACTGGGTAAAGACAGTTTTTCAGATGATCCCAGTTGAATGGTAAAAACCATTTGCACTAAATAACAACCCCGGTATTTCCCTCATTCCACTTTAACATTTGAGGGTTTTCTGTTGTGTTTCTGCCCTAAACCTGTGTGTCAGCATCTCATGCTAATGAAGATGTCAGAAGGCTTTTGTTCGTGCCAGCAGTTTCCCTGGCATCCTGCCCTTAATGGAACTGTAGTTCTGTATGTCAGATGTCACACAAGAGGAAGAATGGCACCTGGAATGCATGTTAGTATAGTTTCCCAAGAAGACACACATTGCCACCTTCTCTGCCACCGGGCTTTAGTTTCTGATTGCACGTGAGTTTCTGACTTGCCATTTTGGAAAATTTAGTCCCCCAAAAAGGAAAGATTTCACTGTGGTCAGATGGTTCAAATGGTCCACCGCACCTGTTGTAACTGAGACGGAGAAGTCAGCTTCATGGGACTCAGTGCAATCCATGTAGATTCCTCACTGGCTGAGTGCCAGTGATCCATGTAGCATGTAGATTCCTCACGGGCTGACTGCTAGTGATCCGTGTAGAATCCTCGTGGGCCGAGTGCCAGTGACCCGTGTAGATTCCTCACGGACTGAGTGTCAGTGGTCCAGCCTGACCTTCCAAGAACAAGAGGACAGGAGTCTTTAGGGAGTGGGGAGTGACTTCTGGTAGGTGGGAAGTAGCCTTAAATCTCAGTTTCCAGAATAACATTTAATCTTGATGCTAAGGTCTTACTTTAATGTGAAAGCACTGGGACATTGAATTGAGAACATGGATGTTCTCGGTTTTCCTAGATTTGTCATAGTGCTGTGGATGGATGTGTGTGCGTCTCCATTGCAGAGAGTGACCTGGTTGAAAAAGCCTAGGGTTCCATCCTCATTTGCCCCTTCCACATGTAGGTATCTGAGGTCAAGATTCTGCACACACACACACCTTTTAAAAGGATTCTGCATGTACTTGATCAGTTCAGAAATGAAGTTTAAAGCCTCAGTGCTGACTTTGGCAAGTCGGTGATTGCATTCATAAAGCTTCTTTTTGATACCTGCATAAACTAGCTTTAAACAGACATTTCCTGTGCTGTTGGATATTTGTATCAGTGCTGTCCTAAGGGAGAAAGCTCGTGTCTGGGCACTGGTGAGATAAATGAGCAAAAAAAAAAAAAAAAAAGTGTTCTTAGACTATCATTGCGGCGAACTCCCTGACCAGCAGGAAGGAACACCACCAGACGAGGATTCTTCCCAAATCACACTTTATTGGAGCTGCGACTGCCTATATAGGGACTAGGGGAACGTGCAGGCCTCCTATTGGTCAAAGTGTCTCAGCAGCCATTCCAAGCTCCCTGATAGGTCCGGCACACTGAGGACACTGAGCATGCCCGAGATGGTGGTACTGGCTATGGAATTGTTTATCCCAAGCCTGCAGGGGCCCGGCGCCATCTTGTAATGACAGATGCACGTACTGGCTCCCTGCAATCATAGCTATCTTTAAATAAAATATAACTAAATGCTTTGAAAGTTTAAATTTTTTTGTTTTCCTTTAAAATACTTTTTTTGCTAATTTTCATTGCTCTATCATGATATTTTTGCTGCTATTTCCAGTGAAGTTTTTTAATGGCCATGTAGTTTGCCTATTATTTATATGATTATTTGCCTATAAGACCAGGATCTCAACTAGATATTTACAAGTGTGCCCTGCAACTGTGTTAGCCTCCACCACAAAAACGATGGCGCTATATACATACTAAATTTAATAGACAACTTCTGTGGAAAATAATGAATCATTTGCAGTCATGCTGCGTTTCTGTTCACTGCTGAATGACCACACCACAGCCATACCTAACTTTCCAACATTTGCAGATTTTTTTGCATGGCCATTTTAAAATGAAATTTATTTTTAAAATATATTTTTCTAGTTCCCTATCCTAATAACTCACTGCCAATTTTTCAGTTAACATATTCTTTAAAGACGGAGAGGGAAGGAGATTTCTAGGCATAATTTGAGCATCAGGTTTCTGAATATTTAAAAATAAAGATGAAATGTGTTTGTGAAATGTGCAAATGGAATATAGAAACAATGAAGTCTCAAAGCCAAGAAGTTTAGAAATCCTGATCTCGTTTTCAATCTGTAGCCACTGTGTAAGCAGCGCTTACCAACCGCCTGTCGAGCCAGGGGCTGCACGTTAGGGAAGCAGGCTTCAGTGTGGGCACAGACTCACCGGCCTTCCAGGACAGATGCTTTTCTTTTTGACATGGAACTCCAGTGACTGGTTTCATTTGTTTAATAATAAATTGAATGAATTATAATAGCTAATTATATATTTTGCTCTAAGACAGAAAGGGAACTTCATCGTGTGACTGTGAAGATGCTTATGGCTTGTTCCATGGGTTCTTTTTTTCCAGTGTCCATTTATGGAATTTGGTTTTATGATAAGGAAGAGTGCCAAAGAATTGCAAAATTGATGAAAAAGTAAGTATTAAAAGGCCAAGTGTTTCCTGGTACCCAGAGCTTTGACTCATTTCTAAGTATGTGAAGCAACACTAACTTTACCAGGAAGTGTTGCTCAGCCATCATCTTCAACATGATCCCCCAAACACTGGACACTGCTTGCTATTCTAGGCCCACCATCTGCCTAAGGTGCCTGATTATTCTTCCCCGCGTGCTTAGTTCCATGTGGAGGTTTCCTATGGCGTTTTCTTCAATTGTCACTAGGTAGTATTTTCTATGGATGTGTCCAGCCATAAAAAGAACATTCAGAGTCATCCTGAAAGGCTGCCCCCAAGCTTTTAATGCCCTCCGCTTCCTTCCTGCTCTTTAACAGCTTCCTAAACTGTGTTTGTAATTCAGAATCCCCAGTGCCTCAAAGACCAAGTTCTCATCTCTGGGAAAGTCAGAATCCGTGTTAGTTTAGTAATCAGTACACAATTTCTTCAACCTCCTCTTTCTCTCCCTCCCTCGCTCCCTCCCTCTCCCCCTACCCCTTCCCACCCCTTATTTGTCTCTTCCTCACATGCTGGTTCTGAGACTCTCCTACATCCTATCTGACTTTCCTACTCTTGGCTTCCCTAGTTTGCATGTAAAGGAGACCCAGGGTGAGACTGGTGGACTGACCAGTTATGGACTTGGCCGCTCAGTTTTGCCACTGTTTATGCAAATGGCCAAGAGCCTTAGAATGAAGTGAGTTTTTGCAGCTGGGTGTCTGCCTAGTGCAGCTGATCCCCCACATGAGTGTGGTGCTCTGTCTGCAAAGAACTAGAATCCACTCCTAAATCCAGGGGCACTGAAATGGAAAGATGACCCCTCCCCACTGAGATGAAAAGATGACCCTCCCCGCCCCCAACCAAGAAACTGAAAACCAGGGAACACATTCTTACAAATAAAATTGACTTGTGAAATTCTTGCTTGTGAGAGCTAATTTTAGGCAACCAGCTCAAGTCCCAGATGGTGATTAAGTGTGCTCAAACTGGTATTTACCACCATAACAACTAGTTCCTTAAACATTTCATGTTGTTGTAAATTGTTCAAGGGATAATAATAGCAGGATTTCATATGGATTAAAAAATACCCTGTCGCCCAGCCAAGAGGTCACGGTAAGCTGGTAGCATTTGTAGTGACTGCCTACCAGCTCAGGCTGGAAAATGATTGATTTTTACCAGCAATGAGCAGTTGATTCGTGAGGACTCAGATCCCTTCTCTGGTTAGAATAAACTCTCCCGGTAGCTTCCCAGGTTTGACTTTACCATTAACTTCATGGCTTTAGCAAAAGAATTGGAGCTGAAATTCAAAGCAAGCAAAGAGGAGGGTTTTGGTTTTGGTTTGTTGTTTTGTTTATGTTTTCCTGCAGCACATAAGACCATGTGGTCAGTGTTAGCATGGGACCTTTGTGGTACCTCCAAATTACCAGAGAACTGCAAGATGCGAGGTGGTCCAGTCCACCTTGCTTGACCTCCAGGTATTTGGGGAGGAAGAGAATCTGTGCCGTGCTGGTCATCCCTGCTGAATGTTTGTTTCTAGTAAGCTTTCTCTCACGGTCAGTGGCAGCTCCGCTACCACAGCGTGGAAGCAGCTGTGACTCTATGTCCCACAGTGAGCAGTCTGTGTTTGCCGTTCTCTTCACAGAAGCAGGTGGGGCAGGCTGTCACCCCCAGTCATCCTGGATTTGCCTATGTGGCCAGTTGACTCAAGACCTCATCTCTCATTCTCTGTTCAAAAGCCTGAGCAGCCCTTCTGAGATGGCTCCGCTGGGATGAGAGCACTTGGGAGAGAGCTGGAGTGAGAGCGTTGGTTTGGACTTCAGTTTCCTCATCTTCATTTCCCTTGCTGTTCCAGCCTCACTCAGTGCGAACAGCTGAAGGCCTGTCATGGTGCTGGAGCAGGGTCCTCCCCAGTGAGCCTGAGTTCAGGAGAGGGTAGAGAAGTGGATATCTTACAGATGCTCACGAAGGCCAAGGATGAGTACACAAAGGTGGGTGTCTGTTCTTCCCTGCGGTCATACTTCACCACAGCGACAAGACCGTCACTGACAAAGACTCAAGGCTCTGCGAAAGCCAACTGGGGAGATCGAGAGGTTCACTTTTAGTAGGGCTGTAGACTGTTTTCTACAGTAAAATAAAAGATAGCCCAAGAAGTCGACAGCCTCCACACAAGCAAATCGTATTCAGTTAGAGGACTTAATACATTTACAGTAGCAACATGTAAACAAGTCATGTCTTCATTGGTGGGGCAGGCCCAGAATCCCACAATCTGGAAGCTGAAGCAGGGGGACGGTGAGTTTCCAGCCAGCCTGGACTACAAAGTGAGATTTATCTCAAAACCTCAAAGCATGTGCCCCAGCAACGTGGCTCGGTGGACAGTGAACCTGCTACCAAGCCCTATGACCTGAGTTTGATCCTTGGGACCAACATGATGGAAGGAGAAAACTGACTTCCACAAGTTGTCCTCTGACCTTCACATATGCGCTGTGGTTACCCTCCCCCATGAATAAATGAAAGGTAATCAAAACAAAAGGCATAAAAGTAGACGAGCAGACGGACGTATCTGCCCTGTTGCTAGCTAAGGATTAAGAGGATTGAATGTGGGGGCTGGAGAGGTGGCTCAGTGGTTAAGAGCACTGGCTGCTTTCCCAGAGGACCCGGGTTCAATTCCCAGAGCCCACATGACAGGTCACGGCTGTCTGTAACTCCAGTTCCAGGGGTTCTGACACCTTTGCACCAATGCACATAAAATAAAATTAAATAAATAAAAATAAAAAAATTAAAAATAAAGATTGAATTAAAGCTGTCAGTTCTCTTAAGTCCAAGGTGATTTCTAAATAAGTGCCACTGTTTTCTTCTCCTTTTCCAGGACCAGGTGAACTGGTAGAAAGGGGAAAATAGGCAAGAAAGACTAGCGGGGAATTGGGAGAGGGGTGCTGTAAAAACCAGCAGTATTGACTGGAGATAAAGTAGGGGGTCATGAAGCAGCTGTACTTGATGCTAAAAATTGGTTATGAAAATTTAGGATACTGTGGATTGTTAGAATTGAACATGTAGGATACTGTAGACGGTTGGTATTTATACATAGTACCAGCTAGACAAACAGGAAAGCTGAAGTACAGAATTCAAACTGTGCCTCAAACCACAGCCCAAGAAAAATCTCAAATGTGCAAGAAAATTCAGGTTCCAGAAGAAAACTTACTTGGAACTTTTTGCAATCTAGGAAAAAAGAATTATTTTTAACTGTGCCTTAAAGCTTAAAACCAATTCATTTCAACAATATAAAAAATTAATATGTTGAAAGTTTTTTAAAAATATATAAAAACAACAACAACAAAACAAAAGGCTGGGCAGTAGTGGTGCACACCTTTAATCCCAGCACTCGGGAGGCAGAGGCAGGTGGATCTCTGTGAGTTTGAGGCCAGCCTGGTCTACAAACCGAGTTCCAGGACAGCCAGAGCTGTTAAACAGAGAAACCCTGTCTCCAAAGACAAAAATAGAACAAAACAAACAAGTAAAATGAAATGTAACAAATGGGAAGAAATATTGACACCTAAAAACTAAGAAGTGGGTTAAGTCCCCTTAAAATTGAAACATGAAAGATTAACACTTTCTAGAGAAATAAAATAAAATTGAGAAAAAAAATCTTAGAATTTGGAAGATGTTAGGAATATTTCCTAACTGAGCCTCTCTGAGGGCACAAAGAACTCCAGCCAAACCAGATAAGACCGAATCAAAAATGCCCATGTTTAATGAATGCCACACTCTTGGGTGGCTGGGAGCATGGGGGAAATGATGGGACAGGCGGGAGAGCACGTGCAAAACCCGAAACCACGTGTTTTTCTCTGTGTGGCTGCCTAAATGCCCTCTGGGAGTGGTCACAGTTCACGTGTGGAGGTCAGAGGACAGCTTTTGGAAATCAGTTCCCACTTTCTGTCTTGTAGGTTGTGAGTTCTAGAAAGGAACTCAGGTCATTGAAGGTTCAGGAACTGAACTGAGGTTCTGGTCCCCTTTTCTCACTAGCTGTCTCATAGGCCTCACACTGGTAATATTCCGTTTACATTCTTCTTGTTATGTGAACTCCTGGGCTCTCTGGGCTTTCTATAACATGGTCTTTGTGGTGTTCTATAAGGACTTAGAATGAACATCTGCTTCCTGAAAGTGTCTCCCTGCCTCTCCTCTCCTTCCCCACCCACCCAAACAAGATCAGACTTTCAAGGTTATTTTCAAATCCTATCTGTCACGTGGGTAGTGCCCGACCTAACCAGCTAGACATAGTTGGTTCTCTGCTTAGCATCGACCACGTTAGAAGCCCCCTCCCGTCGGTGCTGCCACTGCTCATACATGTGGGCATGTGGGCACACACAGACAATGTGCAGACCATCGGAAGAATGGGTCTGGTCTGTAGAAGTGGAGAATGGAAACACTAGTAAGAACACAGGATTTTTCCCTCAGAATTCTTCTTGTGAAAGGTGTCTCCATTTTTGGACATGTTAAGGAAGACATAGTGGAGATGTTATGAAGGAATTTCATGTCTCTTGGTAAGGCTTACATGAAAACTTCTGAGATCCCTTCTGTCTCTGGAGCTTGCTGGGGAATTCAGTCTTATTTTTAAATTAAGCTTTTTGATTTAATTGAAAAGTAAAATTTGTATAAATTAAGGCATGCAACATGATGTTTTGATGTATATATGCATTGTGGGATGGCTAAATCAAGCTTACATACATAGCATTTTTGCGGTGAGAAAACTTAAAACCTCCTCTCAGCCTAGAAGAGTTGTGCTCTTCCAGATTCCACACGTAAGTGACGGCATTGCTATTTGTCTTTCTCTGCTGGCTTGACTTCACTTAACATAGCTTGTCCACGTGATCACAAATGGCAAGACTCCTTTTTCCTTTTTTGAAAATTGAATTGTGTATATGTGTGTGTGTGTGTGTGTGTGAGAGAGAGAGAGAGAGAGAGAGAGAGAGAGAGAGAGAGAGAGAGAGAGGTTTCATTTACCCATTGATCTGTTGACACACATTTAATTGATCCATGTCTTGGCTGGATGCTGCAATGAACAAGGAAGTACAGATGTCTCTTGGACATTGCATTTTCAGTGCCCAGAAGTGGAGTTTGTTAGGCCTTCTGGTGTGTGTGTGTGGAGAGAGAGAGAGAGAGAGAGAGAGAGAGAGAGAGAGAGAGAGAGAGAGAGAAACCAGGATTCCCTTTGCTGCACAGCCACACCAACACTTGATTATCTTCTGACTTTTTAAAATTAGTTTTATGTGTGTGCCCTTAGAAGTCAGATCTCCTGGAGCTAGGGGTATGGGTAGTTTGTGAATGCTGGGATCCAAACCTGTGTCCTCTGGGACAGCAACGAGCGCTTTTAACTTTGAGCCATGTCTCCAGCCCCTCTTTGAGCTTATGCATTCTACCTGGGATGACGTGAGGTCTCATTGTAACTTTGATTAGCATTTCCCTGTGATTAGGGTCGTCATTTTGAGTTCAGACCAGGCTGTGTAGTAAAACCCTGTCTCAAAAAAAGGGGAGGAGAAAAGATCTAAGGAATGATGTACAATGGGAGGCAAAGTTACCTCAGCGCGAAAGAAAGGTAGGGGAAAGTCAGTTTTCTCCGTTTAAAATAGACAGTCTGCAGAATTAACACCATCGTCTTGTAAATGGCAAGAGGGGCTAGCACTTTGTGAGTCAGTGTCTTTGTGTTCTTGCCTTGATTTGCCTGCCCTGCTCCTAGGAAAACAGCAGTTGACCCACCCATGCAGCGAAACCCCCATCACTGTCGCTCACTTGAGAAGAACGTAAAAATAACATTGTATGACTTGAAAACAATTCCACACTCCATTCGATCCTAATGCCCAATGGCCAGAGAATTGACGGAACTCTGAAAAATGTAGGTAGACTTTTGTGTGACTGATCTACAAGACAGGTGCACATAGTGGCACCCAACCCCAGACATGTGCCCTCGAACAAAAGGATGTGCTCCAATAGCTGGAAAACCCCTTGGTGCCTGTCACTCCTGCTTTGGCAGACATGGCTGCTGCTGTTTTCAGGTGTGAGGCAGCTGAAGCAAACACTACAGAGTCTGTAGCATAGAAGGTCCTGTTGTATTGATTTATTTGATGTTTTAACAAAATAAACTGCAACATTATTGCCAGGCTCTTTTGTTATGAGTCCTACTATTAAGCAATAGCACTGCTGGTCAGATTACCAGGTGATAATGAGTCAGTATTTGAAATGATGAGGCTTCTCTCATCTGTTTGTGCAATTCTAATTTGTAGTTCGTGGCTCAGAACACTTCATCTAAATTATTCTGTTTATGCAAGAAGCCATCTAGGAAATAAAGATGGTGTTAGCAGTTTTTTTATTGTTATTAAATTTATTTATTTATTTATTAAAGATTTCTGCCTCCTCCCCGCCACTGCCTCCCATTTCCCTCCCCCTACCCCCATTAACTCCCCCTCCCCCGATCAAGTCCCCCCTCCTCATCTGCCCAAAGCGCAATCAGGGTTCCCTGAACTGTGGGAAGTCCGAGGACCACCCACCTCAATCCAGCTCTAGTAAGGTGAGCATCCAAACTGCCTAGGCTACCACAAAGCCAGTACGTGCAGTAGGATCAAAAACCCATTGCCATTGTTCTTGAGGTCTCAGTAGTCCTCATTGTCCGCTATGTTCAGCGAGTCCGGTTTTATCCCAGGCTTTTTCAGACCCGGGCCAGCTGGCCTTGGTGAGTTCCCGTTTAAATTAGCAACTTGGGACAGCATTTCTTGTGGCCCATACAGGTTTAAATGCTTGGGTTAAACATTTGTAGCAGCTCCCTGTACTCTACTCTCTATTATTTCTGTGATTTCTCACTATGGAAACCTATTAGGCTGGTTGTCTTAAAACTTCTTCTTAAGCAAACATAGCCTTCCAACTGTCCAAGAGCGTGTGAGTCCTCAGCGCTTACTGACGTTAGTGCTCGTATTTTAGGGCAATGAATTACACACACACACACACACACACACACACACACACACACACATTTGTAGTTGACTTCTACTCAAATATAGTCAAATATAGTTCCCATCAGAAAAGTAGAAGAGATTATCCTTCATGCATCTACCAATTAGATAAGCAAGAAAGGGGGTAAGAACACTAAAGCTTCTTTTATTTCCATCACAAATGAAATGTTTGTGTCCTTTCTATTCCAGTGTAAGAGTTGTTCTGAGCCAAAACAGATGACCAGCTCTTCTGCCATCTGTGACAACCCCAAGCTTATCAAGCCTGTGCCTGTGAGACCCAGTAGCAGCCAGAGGCTGCAAGAGCCCCTACCCAACAAGGTATGAGGCTTCTGCTTTTTGTTTCCTTGTTTGTTTGTTTGTTTGTTTTTTAAACATATTTTTCATTTTGGGAATTAAAATATAATTGTATCATTTCCCCCTTTCCTCCCTCTAACCCTTCCCTTGTAAACTCTCTTTGCCTTCTCTGAAATTCATGGCCTCTGTTTAATTCCTAAATATTATATATTCCTACATATATAAGTACAACCTGTTCAGTCCAGGTCATTTATTATATATATGCATATAATGTTACTCATATATACATGTTTTCACGGCTGACTATTTGGTATTAGATAACTAATTGGTGTGTTCTTTCCTGGAGGGGAGACAATTTCTCCTGCTCCCAGCATTTCTTAGCTCGTAGTCTAAGAGGGAGACCCCTGAGGTCACCCTTGCACGTCAGCTCGTTGTCTAAGAGGGAGACCCCTGAGGTCACCCCTGCACGTCAGCTCTTTGTCTAAGAGGGAGACCCCTGAGGTCGCCCCCTGCACGTCAGCTCTTTGTCTAAGAGGGAGACCCCGAGGTCGCCCCCTCCACGTCAGCTCTTTGTCTAAGAGGGAGACCCCCGAGGTCGCACCCCTGTACATCAGCTCTTTGTCTAAGAGGGAGACCCCAAGGTCGCCCCCTCCACGTCAGCTCTTTGTCTAAGAGGGAGACCCCTGAGGTCGCACCCCTGTACATCAGCTCTTTGTCTAGGAGGGAGACCCCGAGGTCGCCCCCTCCACGTCAGCTCTGTTGCTATCATACCACTGTTCACGAGAGTTAGGAAATGGAGACAGCTAAATGTCCTTCAGCTGACTCATGGATAATGAAAATGTGGTGCGTGTACATGATGGAATACTGTTCAGCTGTAAAACTCTGAAATCATGAAAAATTTTGGTAAAATGTTTAAAACTGGAAAAGCTAATATTGAGTGAGTAACCCAGACCCAGAATGACAGACGTTACATGTTCTCTCATCTGAGGCTCCTAGTCTCCCAATCTGGGTATATAACCTGGAGTAACTACAGAAACCAGGGAAACCCTGTGCTTATCTGGGGCCCCTCTGGGAGTCTCAGAGAGCTTTTCCCACATACTGCAGGGGAGGGCCTGGCGTTGCTGAAGGACACCCAAGGTCAGTGGACAAGGACAGAGTCTTGTTGCATTTTGGGTCTGAACTGTGGGGCACGGGTGCTCTTCCTCAGGGACTGTTGAATCTACCACATGCTGGGCTTGTGGCTCGTGAGCTGAGTGAGACTCCTTAGATCATATATTATTAAAACACGTTTCTGAAGAGACAGATGCATAAACCTCTGGGTCCGTATTCTGGGCTAGGTGGCTTCTTGGGCACTGGAGGAGCAGCCACCATGGCAGCGCTATCAAATGTAGCCTGTCTGAGCACTACACTGCACCAGCGATGCCAGCATGGGTGTGCAGCATGGCGTGTCTACTCTGCATTAGCTTGGGCCTGGGAGTAGACAAAGCCCCCCAGGCCTGAGGCGGTATGTGAGTTCTGTGCTATTCAGAACAGGATAGCTGAGACAAAATCTGCTGATGAGCAGGGCCCATTGTTGCCTGTGAAGAAAAGGTGTCTGTTCTTCCATCGTTACTCCTGCGTAAAGAGGTGGTTTGCAAGGAATTGGTTTAAATCATTTCTGAAAATGAGCATGAGCCAAAGACATAAAATGGCTTGACTAAATCTTGTTTTGAATTTTTCAAGAAAGAAGTATTTCCTAACTTATTTTAGCTTTCCGTTACTTTCCATGAGAATTTATTTCATTTTAGTAGTTAAACCAAGCTTGTACTTTGACTTTAGAGCGGAGCTTCTGTTTTTAGGCAGAAGGTGTGGAAGGAGGACCAGCTCCGGGGCAGGAGGGCAGGAGTGGAGGAGTGGCCAGGCATTGTACACATCTAGTCCTGTGCATTAGATTAAAATCCTCATTTCTTTCTAGCCTTAGCTCTCTACAGTTCTGTGGAAAGCGACCAGGAGTCCAGAGCTCTTACCATCTGCTTGTCTCTAGTACCTTTTGTTCTCAGCGAGCCTAGATGGACCCTGGCTGTAGAGATGACTGTAGAGATTGCACATGTAGCGTGTGCAGTCTTGGGCTATACAGTGTCATTTGTCCCCTAATCTGTGAGCTGCAGACCCCTCAAGAACACATGCATGTCTTATCAAGTGAGCAGAAACTGGTGTAACGGCAGCCTTGGGGGCCAGGAGGGGAGAGTGCTGTGCAGATATTAAACATTTCAGAGGTCTCAGGCTTTTCGAGTTAATAAGTTGCACCTCTGTCATTGATCCTTTGTAAACGGAAGAAACCATCAGTTAGCCGAGTTATGCTTCACAGTCTCCCGCTCCCATAACCAAAGTATGTGAGCCTATTTTTGGATATCTTTTTCTTCCCCCCAGACCTCGGACCCTGAGCCCCAACACTTATCTTTGACAGCTCTGTTTGGGAAACAAGACAAAGCTCCCTGTCACGAAACTCTGAAATCTTCCCAGACCTTCGTCCACCACCATCACCACCACCTCCACCACCACCAGCATCAGCAGCAAGAACAGCTTCTAGTTCATCAAGGAGTCGCATGTTCCCTGCCCTATGAAGAGCCCAGAAAGCTCTCACTCCCAGTGGAGAAGCAGCTATGCCCAGCCATTCAGAAACTCATGGTCGGGAGCACAAGGCTGCACCTGCTGCCACAGCACCCTGAACAGTGGCTCTGTGAAAGTGGCAGCCCCAGTCGTGTGGGGGGAGTTCCTCCCTGTCCTGTCCAGCTGGGGTCCCCCTGGAACGGTAGGACTGCCTGCTGTGCACAGAGCACTGCCCGCTGTGCCCAGAGCACTTGCAGAAACCACAAGCTACTAGAGCAGCTTCAAGGAGCCTCTGGGGCAGCGCACAAGTGTAAGCCCTGTGCACCTGCCAGGCTGTCTGCAGCCACTCAGGTGACTCCGGGCCAAAATGCAGCCCCGTCACAGCTGGTGTACTTCGGCGGCCCCCTTCCTCCTCCCACACCAGGACATGAAGCTCTCAGGAAGGAGCAGTGTGCACTCCCAGCACACGCGCTGCCCTTCTCTGGCAGCCAGAAGAGCAGCCCCAGTGTGCTCCCCACTCAGGAGCTGCTGAGAAAGCTCCAGGCCGTACATCAGGAGCAGCAGCTCCAGGCGGTCCCCCGGCCAGCCTTAGCAGCCAGGTTTCCCGTGTCAGCCCAGGGCTCAGGGACAGAAAAGCCCTTGGAAGCCTGGGCCAGCAAGACATCCAGCATGGAGAAACAGGCTCCTTCTCTGCAGGTAAGTATGTTCTGGAAGATCGCTGCCATAGTAATGCAGTGGGCTTTGCTCTGCTATGGGGAGCGTTTCCATTGAGAACAGCTACCCACAGCCCCCTCGGTGTGTCTCTCTGTCTTTCACCTTGCCTGGAAAGAGAAGCTTCTCTCCTCTTACAGTCTGGTGTCCTCTGCCATTTAGAGGTGGTTGTAAAGTTCAATCTTTGCCATGTCATGAGCCCTGAAGCCCAGCCCAGATGTGACTATGACGACCCATGGCAGTTGGCGCTAACATTTTGGGATGGAAACACCTGACTGATTTTGTTTGCATCCTATAGTTGATTTTTGCTTGCTCTTTGACTCGTTGCATGATTCTGAGTGCTTCTACATACATGTTAGTCGCCACTTTACTACGCAGTAGTAGAGACAGCGGACTCCGCATCCAGCAGCCACGACCTTGCAGGTCCCTGAAGTAAACAACATAGCAGTAAAGGTGTTGCTGTTTTTATCACCTTCTAGGTGATCAGTATTGTGAAGACCAGGCAGAAACAAGTGTACCACCCACAAACTGCCAGAGAAGGGAACACAGTGTCATTTCTAGAAATAGCGTGTCTTTCTGGGAGGATAGTGGTCTGTACCCGTCAGCACCTGGGACAGTCAAGAACCAGAAGCCAGGGTCTATTGATCATCAGCCTATAGTGGCATCTGAGGGTCTGACCAGCTCTGTTTCCCTTGGGTTGGCACAGAGTCCCTGAAAACGTGCTGACTTTAAAGATCAGAAAGTTATCCCTACTTATTATATATGTGTGTGTGTGTGTTTATGTAAGTATATATCTATACATACATATATAAAAGACCAACAGTGTGCCATGTATACATATTATATACACACATATAATATGTATATATACATAATGTATATATGTCACACTGTTGGTCTTTTTGATATGTTTTATCACATAGTAGCTCCTCAAAAATTATTCACATTTTTTTAAACAAAGGCCCATGGCACAAACCATGTATGTTTGGGTGTGTGAACCAGGTCAAGGCATTCATCTTTATGAAATCCCAGATGCAGGTACTTTCTGTTGCACACTGAGGCTTTGTCCTCACTCTCAGTGCACCGCAGGGTGTTGGCCCCTTTTAAATGGCTGCTTTCATTTCTCTTCAGTGATTTAAAATAAGAAAACTGGGGCTAATAATCAGACTTAAATTTCTGCATATACAATTCTTTGTTTTTAGTTCTCACAAATGTCAGGAACCAAATAAGGAGTGTGTGCATTCTGCCAGCCCACGCTGTGCTCCTCCCTCTGGGAGCATCAGCTCTCAACACCTCTCCTTGGGATAGCAAATAGGGAACGCTAAAAGAAACAAGAGCCTGTCTTCCTCTGGGCCGTTTTCTGCCCCCAAAGATGCCAAGGGAGTGATGATAAAATTACAGCCACGTCTAAATTGCTGCCTCTCTGCTTCCTTCTCATGAGTGTTGGAGTGCTTGGAGGCTGAGAAATAAGGTACTTTCTGTCACCTGAGTTAGAGACACATGGTAGCTGTAGGAGTCAGTCAGACCCAGTTCAGAATGTCACTTGCATAATTGGGAAAGCCATTAGAAAACTTAGTTTTAGACCTGCCAGCCAAGGGAATTAGATAGATTCAGCAGACAGATGGGTCATGGTGCTCCAGGTTCCATGTGCCTGTGCCTTGCTCCTCATCCCATGATCTAGCCCCTCATCTTCGCCCTTTCCCTGTCCCCATCCTTACGCTAGCCAGGAGAAGCAGAAGGCATGCTCTCTGTAGATACACAGAGAAGGACCAGAGGGGGCAAACCCATAAGTCACAGCTCCTCCTAGTCCCAGGGGAGGTGTCTCCTTGAAGAGCTAGGGTTGGGAGCTGTGTGTGCATCTGACAAGCACATGCTGCCACTCCCACAGGTGAGGGGACCTCAGAGGGCAAGGCAGTGGACAGCAGGTGCCCAGCAAAGCCGGCAATCCTAAATGCATGTTACCTGAAAATGAAACTCTCACCAGGTGTCTAGCTTCATACACAGAGGTCATGGCATCACAGGGGGTTCCAGGGTTGTCTAGTAGCCACTGAGGATGGAACAGGAACAGATCTGTCCACCGTTCCCACCCACGGGATGCGGGATGGTTCCAACCAAGCACTCCTCTGCCGCCATTGTGAACAGGGTCTTTTATCATTGGAGCTCCACTTTGTGGGTTGTTTCCTAACCCTGTCTTGTGTGCATGTCTTTGCTGTAAGCAGATTACCTCAGCTCAGTGTGTCCCTGCTCCAGTGACTTCTCTGCTGATGCCCCCTGTGGTTTTCACACAGTCCACCTGTGCCCCACTGAGGGAGACTGAATCCGGGCTCATGCCCCTAGGAGGCCAAGAACTTCCTGCTGCCTCCTCCAGCCTCCTTCTGCCCCTACAAAACTGGGAATCCTCCACCGTGGCCAGCAGGCCCCTCACCAGGCTGCAGCTCCAGGAGGCACTGCTGAACCTCATCCAGGTAAGGCTGTTAACCTAACAGTGGGCCCCATGACAGACTAAGTTGGCTGATGCCTTCTTTGGACGTCATAAAAGTAACCCCCACACACACACCAACACCTTCTAAACTGTTAACTGATGGTATTTAGAATACTACTTGGGGTATGATATGTGTCAAGACTTCAAGAGATTTGTGACTTGCAGGAACAAGTCAGGCCTCCTAGCTACCAGCTGCAGAAGAGAAGGGAGCATGTGATGGATGCCTGGCCCGCCAGGGTACTCTGGGAGCTCACTGTTGGGAGCAAGCTCAGAGCCATCTTGGACAAGCTGCAGATATAAGCTGCACCATCTACGACTGCTGTGAACATAGCTCAGCTATGGTTTTGAAACCCACTGCTCACAAGAGGATGGAATGATAGAACACCTTATCAGCCCCACCTTGGGTGTCTCTGCTAATACAGTGATAGGAACTCATACCCACCTGTGGGCCATGCACTATTTAAGCTTAATAATTCACTCAGTGCCTACAGGAAACCCTATTAATATGGGCCAATGAGATCAGGTAAAGGTACTTGCCACCAAGCCTGATGACTCCGCTAATGGAAGAAGAGAGAATGTTGTCTTTTGACCACATGACCACATGCCTCCACACATAGCCCACCACACATATGTACACATACACACAGAATAAGTAAGTATAAAAAATTTAGACCGTCATATTTGATTCTACAGACAAGGAAACTGAGGCTTATGTTGGTCTGGTGTTACCCTGAGCCCGCTTGCAGTGTTCACGTCAACTGTTGTGTGGACCATAAAAATTAATGTTCCGAGAGTAGACCAGCATGTAACGGAGCACGCTTCCGAGTGAACGATAGGCCTTGGAAAGGGTCGTGTCTGAGCCTCACAGAAGCAGACACCTCAGCTAATGTATTTCGGAATCTTCTTCGCGTGGGCAGTCTTGAAAGTGCAGTGTTCATGGCCGGGCGGCTGCCTGAGGGCAGGCTAGCCGCTGTGGTGTCTGCTTCTGTTGATGTCTAATCCCCATGAGTGAAAACATTTTTAAAATAGTCTTTTAGAGGGAACCCAAAGGACAGTGCCAGAAGGAAGCATCCGAGTCTGGCAGCAGAATGGCAGCCTAGTGTGAGCCCTCCTAACCTAAGTGTGTTACTCATCCTAAACACACGCCACGATAGCAGTATGGCCCACCTGCTCACAATAAGTTCATGAGAATTATAGAGCCAATATCTGCACTTTATTTACTGGAACAGTAAGGGAAAACCTAAACGTGTATTTAGATTTGAAAGATTCTTGCTTTTTCTGGCTCATCCCTGCCTGGTCACGTTACCCCAAAGCCATGTGTTGTGACTTAGACACGTCACACTTCTCCTTGTTGTGGATACTGTCTTTCTGATATTGCTAAAATGTCACTTGGGTGTCTTTGTAGGAAAAGCAGAAATAACATCTCCTTCTTCATGGTGTGAGTGTGTCTGGGGAGGGAGGAGACCGGGAAGGGGGGTGTAGGGCTGCAGAAGCTTCCACGGACTTGAGTGGGCGGGGGCGCCTCTAGAGTTAACCAAGAGAACCATTGCTTAGACCCAGGGTTCTCTCCCTGCCTCAGTGAAACAGCAAGCTCAGAGACTATCTGCTGCTGTGCGTTTACCAAAGCCAGAGACTTGCCACAAGTCATGGGAACAGCCATACTGCCTTTGGGAAGGTACCAATGAGCCATGCTGTGAGTAAAATCCCCATGAATGCGCAAAACTGCACAGACATGGGGGCACCCCGGAGGAATTTTAGGAAGGACCAGCCCCCTCCTAAGCTGTTGCCAAGGCATTATGACTCATCCCTCCTGGCCCATCTGCACACAGCACAGCTGGCTTCCGCATGGCGGGTTTGCTATCTGTGTCGGGTGTGATGAGCACATGGACTTCGCATGCGGACTGTAGAATTCAGCAGCTCTGTCCCAACCTTGCCTCCAGCCCCTTTCCATCCAAACGCATAGGCCAACCCTGCTGGCTGTCAGCACGGACAGCAGAGGTAAGGAAGGCACCGGACCCGTGGCCAGTTCAGCTCCAGGCAGGAAGCCTTGGCTCCTGCTGCTCAAGTGACAGTCCCCTGGGCCTGTTGGCTTTGTTTTTCAGAACGATGACAGCTTCTTAAGCATAATCTATGAGACCTATCTCTTCAGTGTGACACAAGCGGCCATGAGGAAAGCCACGTAACCAACTACAGGAGAGCCAAGACCGTGAGGGTGGACTCTATAGGTCCTTCCTGTGGACTGGTGGGACCAAACATGTTTCTGCCTTTTTAACAAAGTATAGTAATACAAAGTAAAATGTTTTTGTACTGTCAAATATCTTGGGGGGTTTTTTGTTCCTTGTATTTGAAGAATTCCATCTCTTCCTGTATATAAATTGAGCGGGTAGATGATTTGAGCTCAGTTCATATAAGCTTAAATTTTTCCTACATGTATAAGGCCATTTTAAAAAGAATTTGGGCTCTTCATAGGAGAGGATGTTCTCAGAGCCGTTTATTAATAGCTCAAGCGAAAGAGAGCAATTTCCTGGTGTTGGGCTCTGTGTGCCATGGTGCTCGATGACCACCAGGGGGCAATGTTACCCCACAAGTCATCTATCTACTAAGGGTTTCATGAGCTCTTAGAAGTCAACCTTTCATTTGTAAAGCTCCATTCGGTGGGTTTCGTCTGAGCCTTTGGAGAAAGAATCTTTCTGAGGGCGTTTCTGGCCAGTGTCTATCTAGGAGCTGTCACCAGTGGCCCAAGACATGAAGCAATGGTCACATTTCTCAATTCAGGATACTCCTTGAGGCCCAAACCGCTCTTGCTTTCAGACACTCAACTCACATTTAGAAACGGTGCTGAAGGGAGGTCGCATGAGAATAGGTAGTGACTATTTGTGGGCAGAAGGTCAACGATTCTCCGAGCTCTGTGGAGTCCTCTGCTGTGTCCTGTGCAGAGATAAGAAGCAGAAGAGCCTGGCAGTCCCCGAAGGGCGGGCGAGTGTGGAAATTGACCCCTGCTGAATATGCACAATGAATAAAGCTTCATGTCTTTACCGCCTTAGATATTCCTGGATTGTAAAAAGATCTTTGGGTTAGTGCTTCCTAGAAGAACCTTATTCTTTCTATGGAGAGTTTAAAATGGAGGCCAGGATGGGGGTGCAGGTTTCCTTCCAACTTCTGGATGCCCAGACCAGGACCAGAAGCCTTTGGGCTTTGTTCATCCGTCCTAGCAGCAGGGGACACGACCTGTCCTGTAGGAGGGTGGGCAGGCTTTCCCCTAAGGAAGAATGGCAGACTGAGGAGGAGCTGCCCTCTGTCTGGCCTCGCTGTGCTGTGCTTTGTCCCACATCTGCTGCGTCGGCCTCTGGAAGGGTTGCCTCCCTATGTCATCCCACACTGCTGGGAGCCCATAGAAATCTCGCAAACACTCGCCAGTAACTATACCTGCCGCCACAGTCTCATAAGGAGAAGGAAGCCAGAGAGACGTGTGTGCTTCTGTGGTCCTAAGTCAGTAAAAACAGCATCGCTTTGGTAACATGTCTACTAAAATTGGAGCAATATTAGGCTGGGAATATGACCCTATGGAGAGCACTTGCCTACATAAGGTTCTGGGCTCAATCCCTAGCACTTAAAGAAAACAAACAGAAAAAAAATGTGGCTTGGTGATAAACGTAAGCAAAATAAAATCATGGAGAACGTTTTAACATTCTATAATTGCATGTTTAAAGATGCTTCTGCAGCCAGAGAAAGATGAATTTCATTCCTAACATTTCTGATGTATTTGTGTCAATGAGTAGCTTTATTTTATGAAATTGTTTCACTTTCTTCACATGAATGAGTAAAACTGTAGCAGCAGCAGCAGCTGCTGTCCTTGGCAGAGCAAGCCAGGGTAGGAGGTCTTTTAGACCAATGCTACAGGCGTCTGTTTTGACAAAATGGTGAGTTCTCCATAGTCCATTGTTCTAAGTCAACTTAAAAGCAGCAAGCCAATTCCTTTAGACCAAAGATGGCCACCTGCAGGACAGTCAGGATGGGCGCTTCCCTCCTTACCTCAGCAGGCCACAGTTGCCTTCTACAGAGCCCCGTGGACAAAGGAAGAAACAGATCAGAATGGTTTTCTAGGCACCCAGGACTGCACTTCCCGTGTAAATTTCCTCTTCCTGTGCCACCTCCTGAACCCAAATTCAGCTTCCACTTCATGGTCTCTGCCCCGGCAGCTGTTTTGACCTCGTTGGATATCAGGTAGAGCCTGGAATGCTGTGGCTAAGGCAGCTTCATCCGGTGCGGTGGGTGTCACCTTGCAGAGCCAGGGGAGTCAGGTGGCCGGGAGTGGAAGGTGGAGCATGAGTGGAGTCCCTTGGCCCTGCCTTCAGCTCCTGGACAAGTCCCTTTATGAGACCCCTTATTCATGAATTAGACTGTCATGGTCCAGGGCTACGTGACAGTCATTGGGAGGGACCCACAGCTGCTGAGGGCGGGGGCTCCTATCATCGCCCTGACAGCATTACCTGAGGGCCACCTTGCTGTGTCCCCTACTTTACTGATGCGGTGGAAGCAGTCTTGTCCCTTCTTTATGAAGGAACTCATGAACTGCGGTGCTGATGTCACTGTATTCCTGTGTGCACCCCTGGCTTAAGTTAAGTTCCTGTCATTGTGACCGCAAGCCTGAAATGAATCCACTTGAAGGATAAATACTTTCCTTTAGGACACGGTTCCAAGGGTTTCAGTGTGTGGCCGGCTGGCTCTGTTGATGTGAGATCTCTTGATGAGAGGTAGAAAGCCAGGGTGGGACAAAGATTTTACCTGTGGCAGCCGGGAAGCAAAGAGGAAGAGGAGGTCTATGCTGGCCAGATCTGTGTCACCTTTACACAAGCTGGAGTCATCACAGAAGAGGAAACCCCAGTTCAGAAAAGGGCTCCCTAAGATAGGGCTGTAGGCAAGCCTGTAAGCCTGGGGGAGGGCCGAGCCCATTGTGGGTGGTGCCATCCCTGAGCTAGTGGTCTGGGTTCCGGAAGGAAGCAGGCTGAATGAGCCATGTGGAACAAGGCAGTAAGCAGCACCGAACCTCCCTTCTCCCCCCCCCCCCCCCCCCCCCCCCCCCCCCCCCCCCCCCCCCCCCCCCCCCCCCCCCCCGTGGCCTCTGCATCGGCTCCTGCCCCCAGATTCTGGCCCTGCTAGAGTTCCTGTCTTGGCTTTCTTCAGTGATGAGCTATGATGTAGAAATGTACACCAAATAAACTTTTTCCTCCCCAGCTTGCTTTTGGTCATGGTGTTTCTTCATAGTCATAGTAACATTAATTAAAACAGGGTCCCAGAAGTATCCCCTCCAAGGGCCTGCCTCCCAAGCCTCGTTTCCTTTCACCCTGTCCACTGCCTCCCAGGAATATCACATACTGGGGACCAAAGCCTTTAACACATAGGTCTTTGGGGGACACTTCAAATCAACACTGTGGCAAGCAGCATTTTACTTGCTAAGTCAGGGAAAGCAGTCAATAGTTGTGTAGGCCCCAAACATCCTAAAGACATACCGTTCTACCTCGCCACTTAGACAGGGAGAGAACCTGTGTTTGCATCTTCAAGAACTCTCTGGCATGATAACTAGCCCTGCTGCTTCTTGGCCACTTGCAACCAGCTCCAGCCCTGTCCAGAGCTAGACCTGTAGCTCCAAACAAGACCTCCCACCACCCATAAGGCTCTGGGAAAGTGTCGAAGAGCCAGAGACCAGAGTGAAAGGCTAGGAAATGCCACTGTGTGGACTGGATGGCTATTGCAGCCATTCCATCACAGCTATAGGTACCCACACTGGCCCACCCCAAGAGGTCCCTATCAGCAGGTCAAGGAAGGGGAGATGCTCATGGGGCCCCACCCTTTATCTCTGAAATACCAGCTGTGATTAATAGACTCTGGGAGAGGGGAACCACTTTAATCATCTTTAGATGTGAACCCATTGCTGAGCCCAACAGGTACTTCCAAATCCATGGGCACATAGGCAGCCCTGGGATGTCAGGGAGTCACAAGGCAAAATGAAGAGACCGTAACACAGATTTATTGGGAATAGGGTTGGCAGGAATGATAGAAAGTGGCAGTAAGAGTGGTGAGCGTGCAATGCACACATGTGTGAGATTGTTTAAAAACAAATTTAATTCATAAAAAAATAAAATAATAGCGCATAAAGTATAGAAAACTTAGCATTTAAAAAGAGAGTGAGAAAGGCCCAGGGCAAAGCCGCCCAGGCTGAAGGAACTCCCTAAGGACACAAGTTGTTGGTGTCATTCTGCTTTGAGGCCCAGGGACAATTTCCTCTTGAGCAAGATTGGTATGAATGGGAACCAGTATACCTCTCCTCCAGAAACCCCAGCCCTGAGCATCTTAGCCTATCCTGTTCCCTCATGGGTATTAAAGAAAACCCACCGGTTTTGTATGGTTGGCTACTTCCCTGAGCCCTTTGTGTGGTGCTAAGGATGGAAAGTGTACATAAAAAAACGAAGCACTCAGCCCTGGGCCTTGCTGCCTTCAGCCATCAGCACAGAGAAGACAAGCCTGACTGGAGTGTTGGGGTGACGCAGACAATGGGGTCCCAGGCCGTGGGGACAAACCTGCTGCTCACACTTGCAGCCAAGAGCCCCTCCCCCTACCGATAACGTCTGCTTCATCAAGACAGGGCCTCTTTCCCTGTTTCGGAGGAGTCAGTTTGCTTCCCAGCTTTGGAGGGTTGAGTCACCGCTAAGGTTAATTTATCATTGGCAGCCAGCTGGTTGTAGCCTTGCTTTGTCATGTGAAGTTGGCTGGCTGCACGTATCGGGAAGCCTTTCCAGTGTGGTGCTGAATACTTGACTTGCAGATTGCAAACGCTTGGCACTCCCGAGCCTCTTACAATTAGGGAGCGAGAGGGGCGGTTACAGATTCTCGGTGTGTTTAACCCAACCTTGCTTATCCAGACAGATTTTTCACCAAATTTAGTTCTGAGTAACGTCTTCCAACAGCTTAGGGCTCCAAGAAAAGTACACAAATAAAAACCATGTGTGAAGACTGTGGTCTTAAACACCAACGGGGGGGGGGGGGGGATCAGCAGATCCCTGTTGGTAATGAATGGTCTCCAAGGGCCAGGCAGAAAGCATGGGGCGGGGGGGGGGGGCGGCGGGATACGCTGAGGCAGCTCTGAATGCAGCTTAGGCTGAGTCGCCAGAGCTACTGGAGATGGAAATGAATGGAACTCAAAGTCTGGCAAGTTGGTGAGGGACACGGCAGAACGGAAGTAAAGGGTGTGCGAAATAGGCAAGAGAAGGGGTTGTGAGCCAATGCCAACAGTTTTCCTCAGAAGTGTGAGGACCAAGAGTAGAGTCCTAAGTACTTATGAAAAAGCCAAGGTGGAGTCCCGCAGTCTTCCGGGGAGAGTCAGGAGACACTGGGGGTGACGAGAGCCCAGCTCTGCAGACACTGATCAACACAAGGCCAGTTCCTCTCTGTGGCCTGCCTAGCAAGTGAGCACACCTACCAGCCCTCAACAGGTCCAGCTCCTTCCAGAGACCTGCCCTGTCCTCCAACCATCTGTCTGGTGTACACAGCACATGGGCACCTACACCATTCCAGGGCTTGAGACCAAGCTGGCAGGTCTAAGATCTGGGCTGTCACGGGCTCCTTATCCCTTGATGCTGTGCCAAGGGCTGTACAGGGTGAGAATGACCTGGATTCCAGTTCCGCCTCGTCTCCTCCACCACGTGAGTACAAGAATTGCTGTCTTGGGAGCGGGGCAGTTTCCATGAGCCTAGAATTGACACTTAGCTTGAACCACACATGTTTACAGTGTGTACCCGTGATCCTGTTTACAGCAGTTCTGCAGAATGTGTACCACTAGGCCTCAAAGGGGAGGCATGGCCCGGCTCCTTGTTACCCAGAGTCTTCTCTTACAAATAGCTCGTGTGACAGCTTTGTATTTTCTGCCCATGACACTTTTCCAGACTCATGGGTTTCTTAAATTAATCCCCCACTATGTTCTTCCAGTGCTTCCAGAGTCAGAGAAAGGAGCCCCACACAATATCCACAGACAATGAACCCCGAAATCATAAGGGGCTCTATTCTGTGGCCTCCTCTTCACGTTCATGGCCATGCCCCATCAGATGCTGCCGTTTTATCGAAGTCAAACAGCCACCTTAGCTGAGAGGCAGCCATGCCTGACTTTCCATCCTCCTCAGTACCTTTCCCAATCCTCCACTCTTCTTTACTCAGAAAGAGTGTACCTGTGCAGCCCCAGATATCCAGAGAACACACCCGTCTTTCCATCTGCTGGAAATGGGCTGCCTCCCAAGCTTCTTGCCACACACTAAGTTGGGAGCCGCTCCATTTGCTTGTGGTATCAATATGCACCCAGCCTTCTGTGCACAGGCTGTGGGCTGCACTGGAGACACCTCGCAATCCAGGACGGAGGAAGGTTGATTATAAAACAGTATCACCAGGGTAATCATTATTGGGCCTACTGTGAAGAATGTGAAGCAAAGAGGAGGCGGGGCCAAAGGGTTCCAGGAGGAGGTGATATTTGAGAAGCTCACCGAAGGGGCAGAGGTTGGTGCTGAAGGCAGAAACCACAAAGGCAGGGAGCAGCAGCCACCCTCTTTGATGTGGGGGGGGGGGGCGGACAGGTAGAGTACGGACCACTGTGCTAGAACATAGAAGAGGAGGTGTGACTGAAGGAGGCCATCTGGACCTACACACAGTGGGATCATGTGTGGATTCTAGCAGACAGGGATGCTCCGGTCCTCATCTTCTCTAGGATCCCTGGCAGCTGAGGAGGGAGACAAGCCCAAGAGAACATGAGCAGCTGTGGCGGTCAGGCATCCGTTTGCGAGGAAGGATCCAAGTAAATCACCTTTGCAAGAGACAGGGGAGGGGTCAACTGTCTCAGAGTTTGGTTTGTGTCTCTGTCTGTTAGCTCCATTGCTTTGAGCCTGCAGGAAAACCTAAACACACACACACTTCAAGTCTTTTTCTCCATTTGGATAATAAGGTAAATTATAGAAGTTAGCTTGATTTGAGAAATAACCAGGCTATCTAAAAGGTAAAACAATTATATTTTTATTTATTATAAGGGAAAAACTCATGAAGTTGGAACGAGATGTCCAAGCTCAGCTGTGCTGTGAGGGAACCACACAGAGAGAGGGCACCTGGGCCGGGTGCCAAAGCCACACCCTAACTTGGTCCCACCTCCTAAAGATAATTGGTTGGCAAAGATTCCCCATCACCAAATGTTGTGGAATATTAGTTTAAGACATGGTACATTCATTTATGCTGTGGAACATTTGTTTAATGATGCAAAGAAGTGTTGCATTCTTTTATGAAGCTTGTGACTTTGCCTGTCTAAAACACCTGATTGGTTTAATAAAGAGCTGAATGGCCAATAGCTAGGCAGGAGAGAGAAATAGGTGGGCTTGGCAGGGGAAAAATAAGAGGAGTTAACTAGGGACTAGAGCAAGGAGTGAGAAAAGGAAAGGGAGAAGGAGAAGGGTACCAGGGGCCAGCCACAGAGCCACACAGCCATCCACAAAGTAAGAAAGAATGATGGATATACTGAATAAAGAAAAGTAAAAAGCCCAGAGGCAAAATATAGCTAGAGAAATGGGATAATTTAAGTTAGAAAAGCTGGCTAGAGAAAAGCCATGCTAACTGGGATGCACCTGTCAACCATTAGCAATAACACTAGATATTACCTTGGACCATCCTCAGAAAACAAGAACAAACGGTTCATGTATGTACCACCATGAACACCCAGCCACATATCCAGCCCGAGGGACTGTGCTGCTCAACCATGGAGTTAATGTCAGCCTTAGACCAACTGCCTGGAAGATACCAAGCCTCAGACAAATGGTTCCACCCCAGACTGGGAACCTGACTTCCAGCAGAGCTGCCTGTGATGAAAATCAAGAGATGCAAACACTGGGCGATGATTTTGTCTGCTGAAGGAAGGCTTGGACCACATGTGATATTTTCCAGTCTCCACATCTAGGCCCTCTCTGTTTGGGCCCAAAAATGTAAGCTTAGAGAGGTTATGTGCTTCATCCCCGCTGGACGATGGCCTTCACTTTTTCTCCACAGCTGCCCAGGGGCGGCCCAGAAAGGGACTCCTGGGAGTTCAGTGGGTGAGCTCAGTGAGTGAGCTCCCAGCCCCACCCAGCTCTGCCATCCGCTGGGTCTGAGGGCTTTGCTTTCCTAAGCCTCCCTTGGAAGGCCCAGCGTGGGTCCTCCCTGAACAGGTTGTGTGGGGGTGGTTCTGAGCCAGTACAGCGCATCTGCACATGGGAGCAGCTGAACAGCCCCTGCCCACTTCTCTCAGATGCCACGTCTCTTGTGCTCAGCTCAGTACAACTGCACAACCTTGGGCATAGGTGCTGGGTAGGTTGTGAGTGTGAGAAAGAATCTCACAGGCACCAGCTCAGAGGGGAGCTGTAAACTGCCCAAAGAGGCAGCTTTGGGGCACAGAAGTAGGCCCCTGGTGCGCCTTCAGCCCTCAGCAGCCTCCCTTGGACTGGACACTTACCCGCCACCCAACACCTTTCTCCTCGAGCTAAGGGCTCCGGCATTAGTCAACCCTTAGAAGTCTGGGTTTATTTTTAAAGCTGCTGCTTTTTCTTGTGGCATCTAAACACGTCCTACAGGCATTAATTAAGAAAGCAAGCCCAGGAGGAGAGAAGGAGGAGTTTGGGGATTTTTTTAAGGGGCCAGTTCTCCAGCTGGGCCCCTCCTCTGGCGTTTTCTTTAATTTCTCAGTGTCTCCAGAACACAAGTAGACAAAAATGGTGACACACACATTTGAGCCCTTTCATACATGTACACACATTCACATTCACCCATGCGCATGCGTGCACACACACACACACACACACACACACACCTCTTCAGGCTGCTTCCAGCATCCTTCACAAAACCTCTCTCACCTTCATTTTATGCATCCTTAGCTTTATTCCCGGTGGGTTGTCACCTACCAGCTATTTCTAGTGAATGCACAATCAATCAGAGGGAGGCAGTGACCTTGCTTGTCACCTTGAATGACCCTTCCCCGCCTCTAAAAATCCTTTCTATGTGCCTATACACTCCAGCCAGAGTCATATATCTCCTGGCTGTGGAGAAGTGACAAGTCCCAGGAAAATGGGATGGGTGCCCAGAAGAGGGCTAAGACCAAGGAGAGCGGCGATTCAGGATCTGTTGGAACACGGCCTCTTTCTGGGGCTTCCTAAAATGCCACTGGTTGGGCCCCTTTAACAACAGAAACTCACTTTCCTACAACTCTAGAGTCCAGAAATCCAGACCAAAGTGTCAGAGGGCTGAGTCTCTCTGAGGCCATGGAGAAAACTCTGCTCTGTGGCGGCTGGCAGCTGACAGCTGGCATACTTTGCTTGGAAAAGCATCACATTGTCCCTGCTTCCGGCTACACACATTGTTCTAGCTGTGTCCAAATCTGCTCCGTCCCCTTTCTGTAAGGACATCAGCTGTGTTGGATTAGGCTCCACTTTTTCCAACAAGACCTTACCTTGACCGATGACTATAGTCCTGTTTCCAAATAAGGACCTAATCTCGGATACCGGAAGCCATGTGCTTCCAACAGGGGACACAAACCAACTTAAAGCAACCATGCTTCTGGAGTTCCACAAAGCAGGGGCCCTTCCTGCATTGACAGGCGACCTTCAGGCACTCAGTGGGAAGACACCAGGATTGATGCCCGTCGACTATGCTAATTGTGTTTTCAGTGGAAAGCTCACTCTAGACTTGAAGTGCAAGTATCCCAAGCTGGATTTAGAGACATGTGTGTGAGTTACTGGGCCTTCCTAGCGTGAGCTGCTACTGCCCTGATGCCTGCTGTTGGCGATGCTTTTATTGAAGTCCATATAAATGTGATTACAAGACTCTATTCTTTCTTACCTGACCTTTTCACCATGTTTATTTGCTTTGCTGTGCAGTATTCAGATGCATGAATGTGCACACGCATTTGAACTGTTGGACCTTGATAAACCTTAGGTTCTTCCAGACTTTGGACTTTTATGAGTAACGCAATGAGCACTTTTTGCATGGAACATGTGTCGGTCCTCTCTGCTTGCTTTTTCCCAAGGGTGGAACTGTGAGCATAGAGTTGTACATGTTCCCCAGGCCCAAGACTCTTCCTTGGGTCGCATATGAACTCCTCTGGCTACACACCCACATCACAGCAAGATACTGCCCTCCCTTTCAGCCACTCCGGTGGGACATGGCTCGGCTCTGTGCCCTGCTGCAGATGAAATGACTGTAGATTAGCTTGTGGGAAAAGCTTGACTGACATATGGGCCCATTTCCCCAGGGGCTTTGCTCTTCCATATCGGTTGTAATTCTTCATACATTCACATGTGCATCGTTTGCTGCCTTGGACAGAAACGTTTTCTTCCCATCTGTTTTTTTCCCTTATCATCTTAATAGTGCTTCTTGAGATAGTATACATGCTCATAATTTTAATGAAATATGCCCTTATTTTTCTATTAGTGATTTTTGCATTATGAGAAATCTTTTGGTATATTTTGCATTTCTGTCCATGCTATTGTGTTAGAAACTTGATTCTCCTTGACCACCAAATGCTACATTGCTGCTTTCTGTCCTCATGCCAGGCATGCATCTAGTCAATCACTTCTTGCCACCGTGTCCTATGACGCACATGTTCCTGCTCCGTTCACACCAGACATACGGTTTCCCTGGTGACCCTGCCTCCATAAACCAGTGTCTTTTTATGAATCCACTGTACAGGTGGCAATAGGATGCTCAACCCAGCCAACCCATAAGCATTTGAAAACCTTCATCTCTATGATTGATGACATCTTAATACAGAAGCCCAGGCTCCCACAATCCACCACCTACCTCACCCTTTGCAGCGTTTCTCCTGAGTGTACCTGACTCTAGACATGTAAGAAGCCAAGAGACTGGTTTCCAGCTATTAGCCAGCACCAAAGGTACCTGAGAAGCCAAGATGCCCACACCTTGGAAGTTGCACTTAGCAGGTCTAGGCTGTCCCTGGAGCGCCACTGGCTCTATCCCTAAGGCCTATGAAAGGGATGCTCACTAGCTAAAGAAGAGGTCTAGTGTACACACTGTGGGAACCCTGACAGGGTGGGTGGCAGGCACCTGTCCTTACCCGCCCTGCTTCCATTCCAGCAGACCCTAGATTTTCTGGAATTGCCTGTGTGGCTACATTTTTTGGGGGTAGCTCCATCCCCATCCAGGAGGCACCTGTGATGTCTCTAACCTAGACATGGTGTCCTATTTCCTGGCTACCTCCAGTCAGGATAGAGTGGAGAATGCTGTCTGCACAAAGACAGGTAGACAGAAGTCTGCTGGGCAGTTTGGGGAGTATTTTGTTTACCAGACACAAGAGATCTACAGAAAAATTAGTCACTTGCCTCCATCAAGATGCTATTATGTGTACAATGCCTGGAACAATGACAATTCAAACAAAATTCAGAGAGTGACAGATGATGACAGTGCAAGTTACCTGGGTCCTTGGTAACATCTTTGACCTGCACTAGCCAATTCTGGGACCATCTGCCTCTAGCCTTATAAAGATATACTGGATTTTCATCATTTCAGTAGCCTTGGTCATGATGTTTTATGGCAACAACAGAAAAACAACTAATACAGTGGCTGTCCATATGTCCATGTGTGTGAGTATGTGTATAAATGTTCGTGAATATTCACATGGGCTCAAGTATGTGTATGCACATGCATATGTGATTATGTGTAGATGTGTGTGAATGCATGTATCTTGTGTTTACACACACGTGTGTGTGTGCTCCTTGCATTGTGTGCATGCACACTAGCACGTGTGTGTGTGTGTCATTTGTACTCAGGAGGTAGAATAAAGAGAATTTGGAGTTCTCAGTCACCTTTGGCTACATAGTAACTTCAAAGTCATCCTGGGATGCATGAGACCTTGTTTGAAGAACAATAAATCAGGACAATCTCACCTGTGAGATGGGACTTGGAAATGTTGGCTCTGATCAGATCATCTCAGATTTCCAATTTCAAATCCTGACTAGGGACATTCAACTAGTAAAACCACTGTAAATATACCCCAAAAAATCCTCTAAGTAGAAAGTGGATACAAAGCCCTCACTCTAACCAAGAAACTGTTTGCTATGGATACCTATGGAGATGGGGAAAGCCAGTTTTCTCCAATGAAGGTCGCTGGACATATTGATAACACTCCAGGGCAGACCCTGTGCCCAGGAGGATTTATTTAGCCAATCCAAAATGGATTCCATTGTGTGCGTGTGCATGTGTGTGTGTTTTCCTTAGTGTGTACATGAGTATATGTGTGTGTTTTCATTGTCTGTGTGCGTGTATTCATGCGTGCGTGTAGTGTGTGTGTGTGTGTGTGTGTATGATTCTTGTGTTGTTTTTGTAACTTTTTATCTGTGAGCCCCACCTCCCTTTGGCTTTCTGCGGTGAAAGAGGCTTCAGAGGCCCTCACCAGACTACAGCATCCTGCTTCTGGGAATTCTGACTCGAGGACCATGGACAGAAACCAAAGGCTCCATGTCCTAGCAACAGAGGGCAAATGGCCAAGACCCAGCTCAATGACACTCGACCTAAGTGAAGGAGCCAGCCACGGGAAGGGGAGGGCACTATTGCAGGTAGATTCCCTGAGGGGGCCACAGACTCCACAGTGTAGGCCCTGAAGCACACCCAATGTGCCTAAGGAAAAAAAAAAAAAAAACCTCTTTGAGTCAGATAGCAGCCACAGGGTCCCCTGAGCAGAGCAAAGACAAAGGCCTTGCATTTCCAAAGAGTCCCTGAGTTTTTAAATACAGGATGTGGAGTTGACTCTGGGCCAAGGAGACCAGCTGTCAGACAAGGGCCACAGGAAGTACAGGGACTTCATGAAACAAGCATGGCTGACTAACGGTGGTGCTTGGTGAGGCAGATATAAGGAAAGCGGAAGAGGCATGGCAGGGACAAAGGGACACCTGCTGAAGCTGACAGGAAAGTAAAAGGAGGTGGCCTCCCAAGGGCTGAGAGACAGCCATACAGAAGGACAACTGTATGTCAGATTTCTGTCCAGGCTCCTACAGCGGATTCCTGCGGATGGGTCCATGAATAGAAAATAAAAGTACTAGATGCAAGAGGTTCCCATGCCAATTAGTCTCCAGAGGTGCACATGACCGGCAAGCAGAAGAACCCCAAGGTTAGGCCATAGGGAGTAACTGGCTGTAATCTGGGGGTACATGGGGGACAGGATTTTGTCTAATGTGGCGGTTGACCAGATGTCGCTAAGTGTTGAATAGACAAGCAAAGCATATATACTCATGATGGAGTGGTACAGTCTTGAGAAGAAAGCCTTCCGGCACATATGACATGTGTAAACTAAGGATGCTGTGCTGAGTAGGGGAAGACAGTGATGAAGGAAGAAAATGACACGATTCCACTAAAATGAGGCAGTCAAAATCCAAGACGGAAAGTGGAGGGATGACTTCCGGCTGGGTGGAGGGGGTGGGTAAACTTTGTCTGATAGGTTTTCCTTGAAGCAGGTCAAAACTCAAGTGAGAATCATCGTTTGCAGAGGGGTGTGTGTGTGTGTGTGTGCATAGCCTGTGAGGTCTGGGTCCCCTTCCTTCTGTCCTTCTCAGCACCCACAGAGCCTAGCTCCACAGAGTAGGTTGGTCATGCCCTCCTAGGGATACTCAGCGGGTTATGATGGTCCTTCAGGGTCTGGGCCCAGCACAGCTCTGAACAAGCTCAGCCCCTGGAGTGGAGAATCCTCATCCCATCGAGCTTGGAGGCTGTTCTGTGCACACGGGATGGCCTCTTGGGAGCAGAAGGGCGTGCTGGCCCAGCTGCTCAGAGCCGGAATCAGGGTAATCCTGCTGAAGTCCCCCCCACTCCTGCACTAACCCCTCTTCTGGTACCAAGAAGGGATTAGAGGAGAGGCCAAAGGATTAAAGGGGGGCATTTGCTTACTGCCTCTCCCTCTGAACAGCAAAGCCTCGATCATCTGAGGCTGCCCCTCTGCTAGCTGCAGCTGGAGGCAGAGCCTTTTAACTTGGGATCTGCCAGCAGGGAGAACGCTTGGATGCCCAGGGATCCAGGTGGCAGCTAGCACACTTACAGCAAGGGCTCGGTCTTCCCCTTGGCTGTTCCCGGTGGAAGCATCATGCCAAGATGTCCCATGCTGCTCTCCAACCACAACCAGGGCCACTATGGACAGCGGTCAGCAGCCTGGACCTTCCTGAGGAAGATGCTGATCCTCCTGTGCTTGCTTCTTTTGGACACCTCCCTGACAGCTGTGAGGGGCCAGACCAGAATTCCTCCAGAAACGTGAGCCTGAGTTCGAGCCTACCCTGAAGACCCTTCTCATGATCTCCCGCCTCTGACCAATTGTCCTGCCTCTGAGAGACCCTTTCCTTCCTGCACCTATCCTCCTCAGATCCTTGCTGATTTTGGAGCCTACCTGCCCTTACCTCCTGTCTCTGTGTGGTTGATGTCAGGGCTAGATGAGGGTGTAGGCTTCCAGCTGGGAGGATAACTACAAGAGAGGGTGGGATTGGGCTACCATGGTTCTAGAAGTGGCCCCTGAGGACTCATTGGATGATCCGTGCTTGCACACTGAGAAAGGGTAAAGCCACTGTCGATGGACAGCCAGGATGGTACCTCCAAACAGCAGGGTCTTATCTAGGAACTCAGTTAGGATGGGTTCCAATGGCCTCATCTTGTCTATACCTCTCTGCCTCGTTCAGGTCTTTGATTCTACGCCCCACCATGGCGCCCATCATTTGCATCTGATACAATCTCTCTGGGTGTTTCTTCTTTAGTCTGGAACATTCCAGATACTAAGGGGAGCCGAGCATCCTAGACTGACTCTTCACAGTTCACATCTGAGCACAACCGCTAGAGCCTGAGCTGCCAGGACAGGGGCCCAGGCAAGCAGTGTTTCTGCTTTGGGAAGAGCGGGTTTCCACGACACCCGGTGACCCCCTCCTTGCTCTGCTCAGCAACTGTGCCGATGCTGCCTTCCTCTCAGACAGTCCCTTGGTGATGGAGGTAATACCATTCTCCAGTCACACAGACCCAAAGATGAAAGTGCTGGGATCCATGCTGCTGAGCCAGCCTGGTGTTTGAGACATCCCCTGCAGCCTTGCATAAGCTCAGCAGTCTTTATCTCAGAAGGCAAGTTCCAGGAAGTCAGGGGGCCAAGAAAAGACGGCTGGCATCCAGGCAGGCTGTCCACACAGAAACCTCGGGAGCAGCATAGGATAGCCACCCCCACAAAGTCTTGCTGCTGCATGCCTGTCCCAGGAGGACAGAGATCTGCCACCCACTCTCCTCCCTCTCTCACCGGGTCCCTTGCAGTCCTCTGCCTCTGTCCTATTGACACTGGCACTCAGCCTCAGCCATGGCCACTTGCCCCCCGCATCTGCTCTACACAAGGGTGCCAAAAGTCTCCTGCTGACTGATCCTGGAGACTGTGGCCCCCACACCTTGTCGCTTAGGGTGCTCCCCTTTTCTCTTAATACCCCCACACCTTGATTCCAGGAGCACAATGATTGGCTTCCTTGGACTTCTGAGTGACCTTCCTGCCAACTTCAAGAGAACCTTGCCATCTGCATGCCCCTGCAACCATGGATGCCCCACTGCCTGTCGTCACAGATCTACACACTTTCCTTGCTAAGAGTCCATTAGCTCTGTGTCTCAGTCCTTTTCTTGTCCTAATTAGCTCTACCCAGTCTCTTACCTACCAGACCCCACACTCAATGCCTACTTATTCCTGAGCATCATGGGAGCTCATCAAGTATGCAATGTTTCTGTGACCCCTAAAGTTATGGGGTGTGCAACCGACCCAATGACACTTGCTACCTTGTCTCAGAAGGCTGACGTTCAACAAAGCCCAAGAGACATGCATCACCTTCCTCTCTTCTTGATTCGCTCAGGCCACCTTCCTTACAATCTCAGCAATAGTCAGCAAGTCAAGCTGGAGGTCTTGAAGTCATTCCCACTTCTCCAAGCTCTCTACCTAAAATTCTTTTCCAGATCTCACCACACTAACCTCCATCCTACTATAGATGCTGAACTCAGATTCTGCTTCCTCGGCTTCTCCCCTCCCCATCATCACCATCCTCCTCCAAAAGAGTACCACTCTACCCCATGGGAAGGGCATGTCCCTAAGAGTGTGTGGCTGCTATGGAGATAGTGTGACATGCAGTCAGACCTCAGGATGCTGCTGACCTTAAAGGAGTCATACTTATTCTGGTTGCATGGCCCTGACAAGACCTGAAGTCTACCTTCTAGGGAGGAAGGAGGGGTCAGGGCCCAGACCAGGTTGCCCTTCTAACCTGCCCTACTCCAGACAGGTACTTGGAGTCATTCTGCCCTGCCCCCACCATCTGAGGGTTCAACAGGTCAGTGTCCTATAGCCTTGAGTAGACATAGTAACGGACTGATCATTGAAATGTCCAAGTTGGCTCAGGAAGTGCCACACTGGTTCAGGGTTTTTCCCCTCTAGTCTGGACCTGCACAGACTCCCTCCTCCTTCCCTTCTCACTGGAAAGTCCTTGAGACCATGGGGTTAGAATCGACTTTAGGCCCATCAGCTCTGGGATCCACTGAAGCCAGGCAGAGTGTGTGTACCACAGCCAGAGTTTCCCACCCTGGCCAGGCTGCAGTTTGGGAGGGGGGGCTGGATAGGAGCTGGCCTAGTTTACTTCTGTCGCTGTGAGAAACACTCGGACAAAAACAACTCAGAGTAGAGAGTTCACAATTCAAGTTCACAATTCCAGGCTCCAGTCCACCAAAGCAGGGAAGAAAGGTAGCAGAACCTGAACAGAGATGATAACATCACGTCCATAGTTAAGAACGGAGAGAAGTGAGTGTACACAGGCTTCCTTGCTTGCTCACTTGTGCTCGGCTCAATTCTCTGGTTCTATTCAGTTCAGGGCTGGTGCCAAGGAAATGATGCCATCCACAGTGGGCTGGATCTTCCCAGACCAATTAATTAAGACAGTCCCTCGACAGACACACCCACAGCCCAACCTAATATAGACAGTCCCTCGTTGAGACTCTCTACCTGGGTGGCTCTAGGCTGGTGACAAAGCAGACAAAGCTAACCATCACAGGAATGCTGGTGTTGGTGTGTGTGTGTGTGTGTGTGGTGTGTGTGTTCATGCATGTGGGTATCTGTGGGTTACAAGTGTGTCTGTGTATAAGATGCCTGCTTTGCATGTTGAGGATCTGACTCCCGATCATAGTGAGAACGTGCACTTAGGATTTCCTGTCCTGCAGAGTAAAGCTGTGGGCTGACACCTTCGGCAAGAATCTGTACGACACGGTGACCAGATACTCAGGCTCGCTGTTGCTGCAGAAGGTTAGTGACCTCTCCTGGAGAGTTCCAGCATGGTCACAGCCCCCTTCCCACAGAGGGATAGAACTCCCAACGTTAGAGCTACAAGGGGCCTGAGAGATCATCTCTGTCAATCTTACCATATTCAGATGAGGCCCCAGGAGGCTCCATTCCTAAGGCATCATGTGGACAGTGAGCTCAAGAACATTCTGTCAGTTCACATCTTGGGAAGCCAAGGATAAGATTAGACCTGCACAGGGTTTATTGGGTGGGTAGTGGAGGCTTGGTGTGGATGCCTGGGGAGGAGCCAGAAAGCAGATCAGAGCATGGGGGTTGGGAGCAGAAGGAGCAGCAGACAGCCCAGCAGTGCCAGCTGCAAGCGGCAGCTGTCAGTTTCCTCTCTGCAGGCAGAGCAGTTCCAGTGGACCCCAGCAGCCAGGCTGTGCCCGGGTATCCAGCATCCCATGCACCCTGACAAGATGAGCCCATGCCCGGTTCCCAGCGGAAGTGGGCCTGACAGAAGGACAACCCTGGCATCTTTTTCTGGGACATGCTCTCAGGGTCTTGCCTTCTCTCAGCACCATAACCTAACAGTGATGGAAGGCTTTAACTCAGATTACAGCAACCCAAGAGGCAGCCTCTCCATGTTGCAACTGATGGATACCTCAGCTTTTATGCCAGCCCTGAGCACACTGCCACCCTCCCTCATCCCCTTTGTGCTGCAGAAGGTGGTAGGGCCAGGGTAGACCCTGGGGGCTCTCCCAGCCTTAAGACTACAGAAGCCCTCTCAAAACCCCATTCTGTTGTGAACAACAGCTTGTTTGATTTTCCTGCTTGAACCCTGCAGCCCCAGGTGAGGAAGACAATGAGGGATTGTGTAGTCCTAGGGGCTGAAAGTGTTCTCTAGAGTCTATGCATGCTACAGCACTATCGAAAGCTCTAGATGCATCACATCTTACAGAAGATGACACAGGGTACTTTGCCTAAGATCGCAGGGACAGCAGGTTACTGGGGCTGGCTAAGAGTCTCTGGTGACTCATTGAGGATTGTCCCAGGGCAGACAGGAATTTGAAGCCAGTTCTTAGGCTCCTCTAGGCTCACCAGTGTCCCTCTTGGAACTCCTGCCCTGGGTCCTCAGTAGGATGCAGGTCCAGTACAGGAGGTGATGCTCTTGGGAGCTGGGCAAAGGTGAATGGACACCAAGCCTGCTTCTCGGCCTCACAGCAAGTGTCAGGGAAGCTGTGGATCACAAAGAGCGAGGACAGGGACTCTGGTACTCTGTCTCCCGCAGGGTCCTAGCTGCCCAGCTTACTGGCTCTGGCTGGTGTCAAGTTTAATTCCTACCCAAGTGTCAGTCAGCTCCCCTTGGGGATAATAACTTCCTTGTGTTTTGAGTCCTGAACAGAGGACCTCTGAGGACAGGCTGTTTGAGACTGTGATTAGGACGTCATGGGGTGGGTACATGGAGAGCTGGTAAGGTCTTAGAGCAAGGACAGCCCTGGTGCACTCAGGCCCACGTCCTTCTCCTTTGCCCTGCCCAGAAGTACAAGGATGCAGAAGCCAGTCTGAAGATCGAAGAGGTGAATGGCCTAGAGCTGGTGAAGAAGTTCTCAGAGGACATGGAGACCATGCTTAGGCGGAAAGTCGAGGCCGTGAAGGTACCGCTGCCCATCCCTAGCACTGGCCTTTCGGACCCTCTCAGTGACTCCACTGACTGTAGCTGGGCCTCTCCTGGCTGGGTGGAGTACAGACTGTGTTATACTAAACCAGGTCACCACAGGTGTCGGGATAGGCATGTCACCAAGGCTGTTCCCAGCCAGGCTTTGTAGGCATTCAGGAATGCGGTCCCCTGAGCTCCTCGGAGCATGTAGGAACCACAGAGGGTGGGTCCTCGTGGCTGAAGGGGCAAAAGAAGAAAGCAGAGGATTGGAGAGGGAAGAGCAGAGCAGAGAGCTTGGGGTGGGGTGGCGGAGGAGAACAGCTGATGGTGACGGTCATGCTCCCTCCCTCAGAGCCTGGTGGAGGCCGCTGAGGAGGCCGACCTGAATCATGAGTACAATGCTTCTCTGGTGGTAAGTCCTCTTGGGAGTGGATGGCAGGCTGGCTGGCTCTGCCCCACCCCCACGGCAGCCGGAACAGCAGCTGTTCAGGGAGCTGAGCAACAGCTACTCAATCTATGTCCCTGTGCCATGCTGCGCCCTGGCTTTGTCAGTGAGGTCTTCACACCAGCTGCTGAGGCTCCCAGAGATGGCATGGAGTCAGCATGTGGGGTGGGCCGGCGAGCACTAGGAAGTGGACAGGAGAGAGGAGGTTCAGCAGGGATGGCCCTGGGAGAGGCACTTGGGAAGCTGAAGTATAAACAAGTGTCTCTGAGCTGAGAGATCCTGGAAGGCACAGGAAGAAGGAAGCTCAGGGCGGATGAGGACACAATGATACAAGCCCTCTGGGATGTCCACTGAGAGAGGCCAGGGCCAAGATCATGGATGCTGGGTGCCATGGCTGCCTTCCATTACTGTGGGAAACACCACGGCCAAAAGCAACTCGTGGAGGAAAGGGTTTATTACGCTTACACATCACAACCACAGTCCATCACAGCGTGAGGCCAAGATAGGGAAATCGAGGCAGCAATCTGGAGGCAGAAACTGAAGCAGACCAGGGGAGGAAAAGTTCTTATTGTGGTTTTCCCTCATTTTTCTCAATTTGTTTTCTTATATAACCATTTGCCCTCTTCCCAGGGGCAGCACTGCCCACAGTGGGCTTGGCCCCCTTCCCAGGGTGGCACTGCCCACAGGGGACTCGGTCCTCCCAGGGGCGGCACTGCCCACAGGGGACTCGGCCCTCCATAGCAGTCATCAATAGAAGGATGCCTTCACAGACTTGCCTCCAGGCCAATCTGACGGAGGCATTTTCTCAATTTAGGATTGCTCTTCCAAAATGGCTTGGATGTGTGGGTTGGAGTCAGGGATGGACATAGCTGGAACTGAACTCACAAAGCCAATATTGACCAGAGGGCAGCAATGAAGCTGGGAGGGATCTGTGGCCACGGTTCCAGAGGGAGCCAAAGTGTGGGGCTTGTGGTGGGGGGGGGGGGGCGGGGAAGAAAGTGGGTCTGATTATGGCCTCTTGGGTCACAGCCTTCCTGCCCTGTGGGGAGGAGACAGCAGGGCTTAGGCCCCCTGGCAGGGCAGGCCCCAGACGCTCCTCCTTGAATTAGCTGGGCCTTCAGGACCCTCACCCCATGGAAGAAACTGATGGTGCTGACATGGTCTTTTGTCTCCATCTGGCTCTTGAGTCTGTTTGCTTCTGACTTGTGACTCTCCCACGCATAGTAAGCCAAGTGGAGAATCAAAGCAACGATTGAGCTAATTTGACTTCACCCAGCCAGGGAGCCCTCAGATCCAACTATCTTGATGTGTGCTGTGACCTCACTGTGTTGAAATATGAGCGGCGGCGGGGCTGCGTCCCCAACACCCCGGCCGCTTGGCTAGCTCACGCCCGAAATAACAACACACAAACTGTATTCATTTAAAGAACTGCTTGGCCCATGAACTCTAGCCCTTATAGGCTGAGTAATAAAGAAACTGCTGGCCCTGATAGGTTATAAGATAGGTGGGCGGAATAAACAGGATAGGATGCTGGGTGGAAGAGGAAGTGAGGTCAGACTCTGCTCTGCTCCCAGAGAGACCCGACAGCTCTGCTGGAGCAGAGACGCCATGCTCAGCTCTCCCAGGCAGCTGCAACCCACGATGGACTTAGGCTAGAATCTTTCCGGTAAGCGTACCTTGGGGTGCTTACAAACATTAGAAATGGGCTAGACCAGGTGCGAGAATTAGCCTGTAAGGGCTAGAGTTCATGGGCCAAGCAGTTCTTTAAATGAATACAGTTTGTGTGTTGTTATTTCGGGCATAAGCTAGCCAAGCGGCTGGGGTGTTGGGGACGCAGCCCCACCGCTTCTTATTCCAACATCACTGCCCCATCTTTGCCTGAGTTTTCCACCAAGTGCAGCATAACCGGGCACCACCAGCCCTTCCTGCCTAGCCTGGCCTTATGCTCGGTTCCTCTGGCCCTTGAAGCTCCTCTCCCTCCCTTTCTCTTTCCTTCTCCCTCTTTGTGCCCGGGCTGCCTCTTCTGGACCTGCCCCTCTCTCCCCAGTTTAACTACTACAACTCGGTGCTTATCAATGAGAAGGACGAGAATGGCAACTACGTGGAGCTGGGAGCCGAGTTTCTTCTTGAACCTGATGCACACTTCAGCAACCAGAGGGTGAACGTCTCCCTGAGCAGCGTGCAGCTACCTACCAATGTGTACAACAAAGGTGGCCGTGTCCTCACCATCGGGTAGTCTAGGGGACAGGACAGGGGCCCTGGAGGGCTTAAATAGTTTGTGTCAATTTTCCCGAGAAGTCCTATAGGGCATTAGCTGTCTCTCTAATCTTCTTGGTAGGGTGAGAAAGGAGATTATTCTACACACACATGGAGTTTTCTGTTTTCTGTTGCTTTGACAAAATACCCGAAGCTCAATAACTTAGGCAAGGTTTCCCTAGCTCAAGGTCTGGGAAGCTGAGTCCGGCCAGCACCACACTGCTTTGGTGAGGTCCCCAGCTGCATCCTACTGTGGTAGAGGGTGTCACAATGGGGATCTGTGTAAGGGGGTGCAACCACGCAAAAAGCTAGAGAGTGGGAAAGCTGGTCTCTTCCACAGAAAATCTTTCATGAGAACTCAACAGAATCCATAGAATTGTAAAAGCTCTGCCCTGGGGTCATGATTCAATCATCTCCCCCCCATACTCCATCCTCTCTCATATGTCAGTACTGAGCACTGCACATTCAAACACAAACCCTGTGCACACACACACACACACACACACACACACACACACAGGCTACATCCAAACCTAAGCATGTGGGCTTGAACAGAGGTCATGCTTCTGGGTTAGGGAGCATGGGCTACATGTGAGCCTGATGCAGGTCTAAGGGAAGCAGGGAAAGCTTGCCCGGGTTTGCATGTGTAGCATAAGACACGTGCATCTAATGTCATGGCCTCTGAAGTTCCCTCCATGATTTCACTCTCAGACCCAGACATCTTAAATGGAGTCTACATGTCCGAGGCCCTGAACCCTGTGTTTGTGGAGAACTTCCAGAGAGACCCCACACTGACTTGGCAGTATTTTGGCAGTTCAACTGGGTTCTTCAGGATCTATCCAGGTGAGGACACTGGGCAGCATCTCTGCCGCCTCTGCGCTTGTTCTCTGAAAACCAAGTATGAAGACTCAAGGGTCCTCATAGCCACGGCGTTTTCAACCCACGCTTGGCCGTCTTACAACCTACTATGACGTAGTCAGTGGGAGCTGAGTGACCTCCTGTCCTGGGAAAGCCTGCAATCCCTCACCTTAAGGGATCTTCCGAGTTGGAGAGCAGAGAACACTGCCCTCATACAAAATGGGGAAAGTTCTCTCTTAATAACACAGAAACAGGAAAGGGGTGGGGAGCGACTCCTTGGAAAGGCGTTTGCTGCACAATCATAAGGACCTGGGTTCACATCCTTAGAACCTATATGCATGGTGCACATCTGTAATCCCAGCCCTGAAGGGCTGGGGGCAGGGGATCCTGGGAAATCACTGGGCACCCACTCTGGTGGAATTGGTAAGCTCCACCGATTCAGTGAAGACTGTCTCAAATAATAAGATCAATACACGCTGTTGATCTTTTGCCTCCACAAGTACACGCACTGGTGCTAGCCCCCATATACATATGTTCACAAATATCACACACACACATACACACACACGCACACACACACCCCATATACCAAAAAAAGGGAATAGAAAAACCCCCACCAGCCACAGTGTTTGTGGGTCTTTTCCGGTATCTTGCCACTTAGAAAAATTCACCTCTACAACTCATGTTTCTATGTCCAGAAAGACGTTCAATGTCCCCTCGTCTGACCAGACCCTGGAATGATAAAAATGGACCTCTTTGTGTCTCCAGGATGGGAAGTCAACCCCTCTCACGGGGTGCAAAGAGCAAGTGTGTCTCCCGTCACTCCCAAACTGCCTGTTGTCTTTGTCAGATATTCTCAGTTAGCTGCAGGATTCCACTTCAATGTTTAGGTTCATTTAATCCTCTCTGATACAGAGACCCTGGTGCTCCAGGAGCTCGCACTGCCCCCAGAGTAGAAATTCTGTGAAGAGCCCTCTGGGTCCATTTCTAATGGATTTGTTTTTCTCGTTGAGCCTCAGGAGTTCTCTGTATATTCTGAGTTTTATTTCATATTGGCTTAATGATTTACAAATATTTCCTCCCATTTTGTGGGTTGCTCTTTTAATTTGTTGATATTATCTTGTAGTCTGTAGTCTTTTAATAGATAGCGTTTAAATTATCCCACCTTTCTTTTATTGTCTATGCCTTTGGTACTGTGGCCAAGAAATCGTTGGCAACTCTGGTGTCATGGGAATTTTCCACTATGTGTTCTAGTAAGAATTTTGCAGTTGTGAGTCTTATGCTTAAGCTTTTGCTCATTTTGAGTTACCTTTGTGTATTGTGCTAGGAAGGGCTCAGCTTCTTTCTCTCACATGTAGCTGCCCAGTTTTCTATTTGTTTAAAGACTGTCATTTGCATGCCAGCCGACAATGATTTGATCATGACGTGAGGGTTTCTTTCCCGTGTCTCTCATCCATTTCACGGGTCCCTGTGTCATTGTGTGCGTGAATAGCACCATTTTGATTGCCATAGCCTTGCGTGTTAGAATCGGAAGATGTAACTCGTCAGAGGGTCACTCACGTGTGCATCGCTGTGACAGAACGCCCATCCACACAGTGTATGGGAGGAAAGATGTGTTTCGATCCATGACTTCAGAGGGTCTCGGTCCTCTGCGGAAGGAAGGTATAAGAGTGGCCAGGGCCCTGCACCTTACAGCAGACCTGTAGCAGAAAAAGTGTCAGAACTGGGGCCAGACTATATGATATTACGACTGTGTCCCTATACATGTATTGCCTGTGCACCACATAGCACAGTGCCCTTGGAGGCCAGAAGAGGGTGCTGGAATTCTTGGAACTAGAGTTACAGATGACTGCGGGTGTTGGGAACCGAACTTGGTCCTTTGTGAGAGCAGTAAAGCTCCAGGCCCCCAATGATTTATAGTTTTTATTATATACGAAGTTGTGGTGGAATATTTAACTGTGTAAGGGTGTGTTATGTTTGTTTGTGCTGCATTCGTTTAACAATGTAAAAATGTGTGTTTAATTATAAAAAGATATGTTGCTATTTCACCTAGCCTGCCTAAAGCACATGGTAGGTCTAATAAAAAGCTGAATGGCCAATAGTTATGCGGGAAAGGGATAGGTGAGTCTGGCAGGCAGAAAGGATAAATAGGAGGAGAAATCAAGGTGCATAAAAGAACAATAGGAAGAAGAGCGAGAGGAGAGAACGAGGGAGATCACACCCAGAGTAAGAAATCACGCAGATGCCAGCTGGCCAGATACCAGAAGCAGTGAAAGTAATATATACAGAAGGAAAGAAAAGTCCCAAGGCAAAAGGTAGATAAAGAGAAACAGATTAATTTATATTTTTAAAAAAGCTAGCCTGAAATGAGTCTAAGCAGGCCCAAACATTCATAACTAATACGAAATCTTGGTGTCATGATTTTGGAGCTGGTTGGTGTGGGCCTGGTACACAAAGTCTTCTGCTTCTTTTGTGATGCTCCTGAAAACTGAACCATTTTGGTAACTTCCTCTTCAGGTTGTTCATAGCAACTGCTCTTGCTTGCTGTGTTGCTGAATTTGTTTATGAGGCTGAACGCCTGTCGTTTGGGGCTCCCCACGAATCAAGCCCACAGTGTGCAAGCGTAGTCTTCTCCCTCCCTCCCCTCACCTTTGCATTTTTTCCTTTTGCAGCCTAGTTGCTCTGACTAGAACTTTCAGTACTGGTTTAAACACAACTATTTTAAAACAAACTCTGTTTGGACAACTAAGAGCGAGCGCTTTCAACCTTATGCTGTGGATTTTTCCACTGTGGCTTTTGCTATGTTGAAGTGACTTTCAGCTGTTGCTGGTTTGTAGAATCTTTTTGTCATGAGAGTGAGTTGGCTTTTGCCAAATTTGTTTTCTGCTTCATTTGGGACAAGCATGTTGTTTCTCTCCTCGTTCTGGTACGGTGATCTTTGATGTCTATCAGTTTTCACGGGTTAGGAAATCCTTACAGTCTAGGAATAATGCATCACCCTTTTCATTTGCTGCTGGATTTGCTTTGCTGGGCTTTGTTGAGGAACTATGCATCAGTGTTCTTTGGGGTATATTGTCCCTCGTGGACTAAGTTAAGAAGTAGTGTCTCCTCTTCTATTTTGTGGAAGATTTTGAGGATCTGTACGGAGTTTTTAAGGATTTGGTACTGCTCATTGAGAGACCATTAGCATCTGGACTTCACTTTGCTGGGAGATTTTTACTTTTTGTTTCCATCTCCTTATTTTTATTTGTTTGATTGTTGTTTTCTGTGTTTTTTTAAAAAATATTTAAAAGTATTTTTTATTTATCTCCCCTTTTATCCTCTCCCGTGACCCCCACACTCCCAGTTTACTTAGGAAATCTTGTCTTTTTCACTTCCCTATGTAGATTCATGTATGTCTCTCTTTGTTGTCTAGTTTCTCTGGGGTTGTGGCCTATAGGCTGGTTTTTCTTTGCTTTATGTCTAAAAGAAATGACATGAATGAATGAATGAATGAATGAATAGATGAATGAATGCATGCATAGTATATTTGTCTTTCTGGGTCTGGGTTACCTCATGCAATGTACTATTTTCTAGATCCACCCATTTGCCCATAAATTTCAAGATGTCATTGTTTTTTTTCTGCTGTGTAGTACTCCATTGTGTAAATGTACCACATTTTCCTTATCCATTCTGTCGAGAGGCATTTAGGTTGTTTCCAGGTTCTGGCTGTGACAAACAATGCTGCTATGAACATAGTTGAGCACATGTCCTTGTGGTAAGATTGGGCATCCTTTGGGTATATACCCAACAGTAGTATTGCTGGGTCTTGAGGTAGATTATTTCCTAATCTTCTGAGATTTCCAAAGCAGCTATACAAGTCTGCACTCCCATCAGCAAGGCAGAAGTGTTCCCCCTTACCCTACAACCTCTCCAGCATAAGTTGTCATCAGGGTTTAGATCGTGGCCATTCTTACAGGTGTAAGGTGGAATCTCTGAGGTGTTTTGATTTGCATTTCTCTGATGGCTAAGGATGTTGAGCTTTGCTTGTTTTGAGAAAGTTCTTGCCTAACTTTGAAGAATATTCCGTTTCAGTGTTTCCGATTTTAAATTAAGACCTTTGATCTATTTTCAACTGACTTTTGTACAAGGTGCTTTCATTGTTCTGCTGGCACCATTTGTTGAACGGGATCTTTTTTCCATTGCATGCTTTTGCCCCCTTTGAGAAAGATTAGGTGGCCATATCTTTGTCAGCATGTTCCCAAGTCCTCTCTTTTGACTCATGGGTCTGCCTTACTATTTTTATGCCAGTACCAAGCTGTCTTTATCACTATACTTTGCATAGGCCCTGTAGGGTGAGTTGAGGTCAGGCATTGGGATGCCTCCAGCTGTGTTCTTACTCAGGCTGGCTTCGGGTATGTGCAGTCTTTCATGATCCTATGTGAATTCTTAGATTGTTTTCTCTGAATCTGTAAGGTATGACATCAGAATTTTGATGTGTCTTGCATTAAATATATGGATTAATTTTGGTTGAATAGCCATTTTCACGATATTAATTCTGCCAATCCAGGAGCATGGACAAACTGTCTATCATTTGCATCATTTTTTTTCTATTTCTTTTTCAGTGCATTCATGTTTTTATAGTAGAGATCTTTCACTTATTTTGTAAGGTTTATTTTTAGATACTTAATTTTGGAGCTGTTAATGAATGAATGAAAGAAATATTGTTCCTAATTTTTTTTTCTGAGTATTTGTCGTTCATATATATGAAGGCTACTGGGCTTGCACGTGGTGTGTGTGTATGTGTGTGTGTGTGTATGCATATATATTGATTTGTATCCTGCAACTTTGATATAAATGTTTATTAGATCTAGAGTTTTTTAGTAGATTCTATAGTTTGTTAAGTATAAAATCATGTTGTCTACAAATAGGTATAGTTTGACTTCTTTCTTCCCTATTTCTATCCCTTTTATGCCTTTTTCTTGTCTACTTGCTATAGATAACACTTAAAGTATATATGGAATAAGAGAGGGGAGAGTGAGTATTGCCTCATTCCTGATTTTAGAGGAAATACTCTCAGTTTGTCTCTGTTTAATATAATGCTGGCATATTTTGTTTCAAAGCCGCTTTATTGTTCAGAGGTGTGCTCCATCTATCCCTACGTCTCTGGGACTTTTATGATAAAGGCATGCTGAGGTTGAGCTTAGTCAATTAAGACAATTTTGTGGTTTCTGTCCTTAGTTTTGTTTATATGGTGTATTGCATTTATTGATTTACGTGTGTTAAACCAGCCTTGCATCCCTGGGATGAGGGTCACTTGGTCATGATGTATGATTTTTTTGATGTGTTTCTGAATTTCATTGGTGTCTGTCATAGTGGCTCTCGTTTTATATCTAACTCTACTAATTTGGGCCTTTTATCTCTTTTTTATTTAAGTTGGTTAAGGGTTTCTCAATTTTGTTTATCCTTTTTTTAAAAAAAAACTTCTTTGGGTGGGAACTTGGATTGATATGTTTTTAAGTCTAATAAATTAAAAAACAAAAAAACCTTCTTTGGTTGTGTGACCTTCCACTGGAACATAGTTGACCCATCAGGAGATACAACATTAAAGAAAATAGGCCTTCCCTCTCCTGGTAGCTATCAATTGTAGGTGGAATTTTTCTGTGTCCCAGCAACTGCTTCTCAATAACCACAAAGAGACTTAATATTAATTATAAATGCTCGGCCAATGACTCAGGCTTATTACTTAGAGCACTTACAACTTAGATTAACCCATTTCTATTAATCTACATTCTGCCACGTGGTGTTACCTCTCTTTCATCTTGCACCTCTTGTTTCCTCTCTGTCTCACTGGTGTCTCCTCTGACTCTGCCCTTCTTCTTCCCAGTGTCCTTAGTCTGATTCTCCTGCCTAACCCTAGCCCATCCAGCTATTGGCCAGTCATCTTCTTTATTAAACTAATCACAGTGACATATATTTACATGGTGTAGAGGAATATTCCACAATCAAGAGCTCCTTGGTTAGCCATGAGACTTCATGCCCATGCCCCCTCTCCACGTTTGGATTTGCCTGGCTTGTGTTTCTACAGGTCTCATCTGTTATGATTTCATGTGTACAACTGTCCTGATGTACCTGGAAAGCACTGTTTCCTGCGGTCATTCACTCCTGTCTCTTACAACCTTTCCACATGGTCTTCCACAGTGATATCTGAACCTAGGAAGGAGGGGTTGTGATACAGATGTCCTATTTAGGGCTGAGCGTTCAGCAATCCCTTATTCCGTGCACTCTGGCTAGCTGTGGGCCTGTGTGTGTGTGTGTGTGTGTGTGTGTGTGTGTGTTAATCACCATCAACTGCAAAAGATACTCCTCTGATGAGGGCTAAGAGATGCACTGAACTATTGATAGAACGGTAAGTCATTAGAAGTTAGTGCAATGCTATGTCCATTTAACAGAGTAATAGTAATAGTAATAAGTTCTCCCTAAAGCTATGACCGGTCTGCCACAGGCTCTTGAACCTGATATTGGTGCCAGAAATTATTTTTTATTGATATTTATTGAGCTCTACATTTTTTTCTGCTCACCTCCCTGCCTCTCCCCTCCCTCCTTCAATCCTCCCCCAAGGTACCCATGCTCCCAATTTACTCAGGAGGTCTTGTCTTTTTCTACTTTCCATGTAGATTAGATCCATGTTTGTCTCTCTTAGGGTCCTCATTGTTGTCTAAGTTCTCTGGGATTGTGAATTGTGGGCTAGTTTTTCTTTGCTTTATGTATAAAAGCCACTTATAAGTGAGTACATATGATATTTGTCTTTCTGGATCTGGGTTACCTCACTCAATATGATGTTTTCTAGATCCATTCATTTACCCACAAATTTCAAGATATCATTATTTTTTTTCTGCTGTGTAGTACTCCATTGTGTAAATGGGCCACATTTTCCTTATTGAGTCTTTGGTCAAGGGGCATTTAGGCTGTTTCCAGGTTTTGGCTATGACAATCAATGCTGTTATGAACATAGTTGAGCACATGTCCTTGTGGCATAATTGAGCATCTTTTGGATATATACCCAAAAGTGGTCTTGCTGGGTCTTGAGGAAGGTTTTTCCTAATTTTCTGAGAAATCACTACACTGATATACAAAGGGGCTGTACCAATTTGTACTCCCATCAGCAATGCAGGAGTGTTCTCCTTACCCCACAACCTCTCCAGTAGAAGTTGTCATCAGTGTTTTTTATCTTGGCCATCTTACAGGTGCTGTTTTGATTTGCATTTCTCTGATTGCTAAGGATGTTGAACATTTTTTTAAGTGTCTTTCAGGCATTATAAATTTCTCTGTTGAGAGTTCTCTGTTTAGGTCTGTACTCCATTTTTTTATTGGATTATTTGTTCTTATGATGACCAATTTCTTGAGTTCTTTGTATATTTTGGAGATCAGTCCTCTATCTGAGGTGGGATTGATGAAGATCTTTTCCTATTTTGTAGGCTGCCATTTTGTCTTGTTGACCATATTCTTTACTTTACAGAAGCTTTTCAGTTTCAGGAGGTCCCATTTATTAATTGTTTCTCTCAGTGTCTGTGCTACTGAGGTTATATTTAGGAAGTGATCTCTGGTGCCAGTGCTTTCAAGGGTATATTTTCCACTTTATCTTCTATGACGTTCAGTGTGGCTGGCTTTATGTTGAGGTCTCTGATCCATTTGGACTTGAGTCTTGTGCATGATGATAGATATGGGTCTATTTTCATTCTTCTACATGTTGATATCCAGTTATGCCAGCATCATTTGTTAAATATGCTTTCTTTTATCTATTTTTTATTTTTTCTCCTTTGTCAAAAATCAGGTGTTTGCGGACTCTCTGAACATGGCGAACAATGAGGGCTGATGAGAAGCCAAGGTCAATGGCACAGGGTTTTGATCCTACTTCATGTTCTGGCTTTGTGGGAGCCTAGCCAGTATGGATGTTCACCTTCCTAGACATGGAAGGAGTGGGGAGGTCCTTGGACTTTCCACAGGGCAGGGAACCCTGACTGCTCTTTGGACTGGAGAGGGAGGGGGAGAGGAGTGGGGGGAAGGGGGAGAAGGGTGGGAGGAGGGGGAGGCAAATGGGAGGCTGGGAGGAGGTGGAAACTTTTTTTTTCTTTTTCTCAATAAAAAATTTTAAAAAATCCCTAAAAAAAAAATCAGGTGTTTGTAGGAGTGTGGATTAATTTCTGGGTATTCGATTTGGTTCAATTGGTCCTCCTGTCTGTTCTTATGCCAGTACCAGGCTGTTTTCAGTACTGTAGCTCTATAATAGAGTTTGAAGTCAGAGATTGTGATGCCTCCAGAAGTTTATTTATTGTACAGAATTGTTTTGGCTATCCTGGGTTTTTTGCTTTTCTATGTGAAGTTGAGTACCGTTCTTTCAAGATCTGTGAAGAAGTTTGCTAGAATTTTGATGGGCATTGCATTGTATCTGTAGATTGCTTTTGGTAAGATTGCCATTTTTACTATGTTAATTCTACCTACCCAAGAGCATGAGAGATATTTCCTCAGTGGTTGCTGCCTTAGACCTGCTCTGGTGAAGGTCACTGGCTCAGACCTGTTTCCATATATGTCCCTGGACTGAGGGCCTGCTCCCGCGGAGTTCCCCGACTTGAGCCTGGTCCACAAAGGTCTCTAGCTCCTCTCTACTCCCTCGGAGGTCCCAGACTCATGCCTGTATTATTATTTTTAATCTTAGTCTTTCATATTGGAGTAAGTTGAAATCTCAAAGTAGTTTTAATTTGCATTTTCTGAAAAGTAAGAATATAGAACATTTTTAAGAAATGATTTCTCCATCATTTCTATTTCATCCTTTGAGAATTTTGTTTACTTTCATACCTAATTTTTATCAAGTAATTTATTTTCTTGATGTTTAATGTTTTAGTTCTTTGTATAGTCTAGATACTAATTTTTTTGTCAGACATATATCTGAGATTTCTATCATCTACCTTTTCACATGAATAATAGTATCATTTATTTTTAGGTCCCTGAGGTCCCATTTATTAACTGTAGGTCTTAATTTCCTTGCTATCTTTTTTCTTTTTCTTCACATAGTCCCTCTCTTTGTCTCTCTTCTCTTCCTGGGACTCCTCCAATGCATTGGTGGTCAGCCCAATGATGTTCCCAGATCCCTCAGAGTCTCGATACCCATTGACAAACTCTGTTCTTTCTTCCCTCACACTCAATAATCTCTGTTGTTCTACCTTCACTTTCACTATTTTCTGTCTGCCAAAATATACCTTTCAGACTTTCCAGTCAGTTTTTCACTTTGGTTATAATATTTGCACCTCCAAAAATTTTTTATTTCAATTTAATCATCTTTTCTTTGTTGATATATTCTTTTGTTCATATATTATTGCTTGATATTCTCCATACCTTCCTTTGGTCCTTTCGATGTCTTGAAGACCTTTGAAAAGTCTTTGTCTGATATATCCGCCCTCAGATTTTTCAGAGATAGTTTCTATCAATCTCCCCTGCCCCCGCACACACACATACACACACCTTGAATGGGCCATGCTTTCCTATTCCTTTGTATTCCGGGTGCTTTTGTTTTTCTTAATTGAAAGGTGAGCATTTGAATCTAATACTGTAACAATCCCAGAAGTCAGATTCCTTTATCCATAGTTTGCTATTTGTTTTGTCTCTTTTTTAATTTTAAGCTGCCTGTGTATTGAAAGATCAGTCTGAGGTGTAGATTGCAGGCCTCAGATCTTTCTAATCACATGAAACACTTTACAATTCTCTTTATATATGTAGTTGTTTTAGAATGTTCTTCCTTTTAATGCATGGTTGCAAAAAGAGCAAATATATTAGTGGGAAGGGAAATACCTGGTCTTAAAATTTCCTGGAAGTGACTTGGGTCAGGAGGAGGGACTCAGACCAAAGTGGGAAGCACAATAAAGAAGGCCAGCAGTCTTTAATGCGTGCATCGCAATAATCAGATGCAGCAACGGGAGCCCGGATCTTCTATTTTCAGAAAGCAGGGTCTTGGGAGCCAAACCTGGCTCCTGTAAGCTGTGTGTTAGCTGCTCTAAGAATACAAGCACAGCTGCCTGCCACAGGACTGACATGGGAGGTGGGCAGCTAGTACGCTAAGAGCTGAAACTGATAGACACTAACTACAATTTACCATCAAAGAATTCTCCCGCAAGTTGAAAGCCTTTAATAGACTCCAAAGTTCCAAAATAGTGATATCAGATATATTCAAACCATACAATTATTGTCTAGGTGGGCAGGCCCCCAGAGCCTCCCACTCTGCCATCTTATCTTCCAGAATACTTTCTCTGCTCAATTGTTTTTAAAAGTTTATAAAGCTGGCTTAGTATGTGTGCCTTTAGGAGTTGCTTTTCGTTCAGTTTGACACCACCAGCTCTCTCTCTCTCTCTCTCTCTCTCTCTCTCTCTCTCTCTCTCTCTCTCTCTCTCTCTTCAGCCTGCTAGGCCAGCATTCAACTTCTGAACTCTGTCCCCCACCCCGTGAATATTCTTATACATGTTTTGATTTTAGACATGATTTCAAGAGTTTCTCTTGAGTCTGTGTCTAAGAATAAATTTTCTAGGCCTTAAGATTTCTAGGTATTCAATTTTGGCAAGAAAATCACAAATTGTTTTCCAAAATGCTTGTATCCCTCGCCTTCCCTCCAAGTAATGAGTCAGCTGTCCCACTGAGTCACTTTCTTTAACTGAGGATGGCTAAGCCTTGAAGTCCTCAAAGTCCTCTGTTAGTCTGCGCTGGCATCTCGCTGTGGTCTGACGTCACATTTTCCCAGCATGCAGTAGGAGTAGCCCCATTCCATTCATTATAACTGTATGTGTTGTCTCCCTGTGGAAGGCATACTGCATGTTCCCACTCAAATCTTCGATTTCCTGTTGTTAGCCCATCTTTGCGTTCCTGTTAATACCATGACTTGATTTTAGCAAATCCTTTCTTGCTTGCTACATTGGACCCGCTAATATTTTGTTTAGGACTTCTGCATCTATTTTTTGTGAGAAAAGTATTGTGTAAATTTCCTTTCTTGCCAGACATGGTGGCTCACACCTGTAATACCAAGACCCAGGGGGCTTAGGTAAGAGAACTGTTACAAGGTGAAACCCAGTCTGAGATACATAACGAGGTCCATTCCAGACAGAGAGAAGGAACTGGGAGGGGTGTAATCCGAATATGTTGACATAAACATAAAAAGTAAGAACTAAAATGGATGAAATTTGAAACTAAGAAATAAAGAAAGACAAAGCATGATTCCAGAAGGGCTGGAGAGTAGCCCAGTGGAAGAGCATTTATCTAGCGTGCTCAGGATCTTGGGTTACACTCTCGACGCTAAACAACAGCAGAGTTCCTGTAAAGACCAACCAAAAGACATAGAAACCACTTGGAAATTAATTTTTAATATGGAATACTATAAATAAAAACATTATTACATATACAGCAAACATTTAAAAGACAGTAATAGATACAAATGTATTAATCTGAGAACTCAGATAAAATAGATTTTGAATTTTAAAAAAGTATTTTATTAAATTTTCAAGACTAAATAGCAGGGCATGGTGGTGCACATATTTAATACCAGCATTCCATAGGCAGAGGCAGGCAGAGTTCAAGGCCAGCCTAGTCTACATAATGAGGTCTAGGTGAGCCTACACTGTGAGATCCTGTATTTAAAAAAGAAAAAGAAATTAAATGAAATGAAAAAAAAACCAGACTTATTAGTGTCACGTTAAACAGTGGTTCTGTATGTTTGAAAATGGCTGATTAAGCCTTCAAAAGGATAGCCATTTTGATCTTACTCAAATACTTCCAGAAACTAGAAAAGGGAAATTATTTCCCAATCTAGTCTAGGAAACTGGTAAAAATTTGAAAATCCAATAAGGACAGTACAAGAAGTTATTATTTTAAAGAGACAGACTGACAGATACATACACTGAGATGAGAGAGAGAGAGAGAGAGAGAGAGAGAGAGAGAGAGAGAGATTGAGAATGAATATCAGTCTATAGTCCAGAGAGAGAGAGGGAGAGAAAGGTTGAATATCAGTCTATAGTCCAGAGAGAGAGAGAGAGAGAGGGAGAGAGAGAGATTGAATATCAGTCTATAGTCCAGAGAGAGACAGAGCGAGAGAGAGAGAGAGATTGAGATTGAATTTCAGTATATAGTCCAGAGAGACAGAGAGAGAGAGAGAGATTGAGATTGAGTATCAGTCTATATAGTCGAGAGAGAGAGAGAGAGAGAGAGAGAGAGAGAGAGAGAGATTGAATATCAGTCTATAGTCGTGAGAGAGAGAGAGAGAANAGAGAGAGAGAGAGAGAGAGAGAGAGAGAGAGAGAGAGAGAGACTGAGATTGAGATTAAATATCAGTCTATAGTCCAGAGAGAGAGATTGAATATCAGTCTCTAGACCAGGTCGATCTCACACTCTCGTAGCCAAAAGTAAGAAATGAGCTTGGGTTCCGTTTTAAAATGGATTATTTCATTACGCTTGTTTATTTGGCCGGCACACAAACGTCATGGCATGAGTGTGGAGGTCAGAGGATGGCTTGCAGGAGTCAGTTTTCTTGTTTGCCGCGTGGGCCCCAGGAATTGAACTCAGGTCATGATCCTTGACAGCATGCCCCTTTATTCAGTCAGCCAGGCATCTCAGCAGCCTGGTCATGGTTTCTGGACCCTCCTGACTCCATCCCCCTGGTGCTAAGATCACAGGCACACACCATCATGCCTGCTACACATGTGCTGAAAACTGAACCAGGGCTCTGTCCAGGCTAGATGAGCACTCTACCCACTCTGTCACCCTCCCAGGCCAGTCTCCCTGTGATTTCTTCAGTGGTGCTTCAGCTATTTGAGGTATAGGTTTTAATCTCCAAGCATACGGAAATTACAAGTTATTTCCTCACTATCAATTCTCAACCCTGGCTGGAGAGAGAGCTCAGCGGCTAACAGTGTACATTGCCCTCGAAGAAAAGCCAAAGTTCAGTCCCCAGCAGTTACGTCAGGTGGCTCACAACTGCCTGTAGTCCCAGCTCTAGGGGAATCCTGCACCTTCAACAATCATGTGTGTGTATCCACACACAGACCCGCACACATATATCTAACTAAAAATAATAAAATAAATTTCTAACTCAGCTGCTCTGCAATCTGTGCGGTAACAACAGAAGTTAATTGAGATCAGTTTTTACGACCTGACACATCTCAAGCTTGAACTTCCTGTGTGGGCTTGAGAAGGGTTCGTGAGATCATTCTGCCAGCAGAAAATGCTGAGCCTTTGGCTCGATCATGTTGATTGTTTTGCTTCCATTTTCCATGTCCCTGTTGCTTTGTGTGCTTATTGGATCTGACCTTTAATCAGCCCCACGACACTTCATTTTAAATCTTTCTTGGATGCCATAGACTGATATCCACGTGAGATATTCTTTTCATTCCTTTTAATGTCATTTTATCTTAACCATGTATTTGATGGTTCCACCATCTGTAACTCTTGGGAAGATAAATCCAACGGCCTTGATCTCACTGCCTCTCACCCTTGCTTCTCATGGCTTTGTGAGGCCAGTGCTGCTTGCACTCTGAGGGAACACTATAGGAGGCAGGAAACCGTGAGGGAAGGAAAGAGAGAGGTGGGGGGGGGGGGACTTCCCTTTATGTTGCCACTTGAGGACCAGGCACCCAGACCTGCTAAAGTTCTCTTCTAAGATCTTAATTCAGACCAAGAACACCAGCTCAGCTTCTCTTCAACACTCTTCTGAGTTCAGGTTCCCCATGATCCGACCACTGTCGGTCTGAGATCAAGTTTCCCCCAACCTCGCTGCTGGCAGTGTGGCCTTAGGAAAGCTTCTCTCTTCTGCTCACCCGAGAATAGGTCAGAGCCATACCACACAACTCCCACTGCACGAGGCCTGCCCTTTGCTCCTGTCCTGCTTCTCTTCAAGATCTTGGCTCTGGCTGCCCCGCTCCCTATCCTCGCTCCTAGGACTCCATTCTTACCTCCTTAGATCCCACCTGCTATCAACCCAGAAGCCACCCCGAAGCCGCCAGACTGCTGGAATCCGCCACATTGCTTTGTCTAGTCCCAGCATAGCATATTCCAATCCCATCTGTTCTTCTCACTCGTTTTGAACCCATTATTCATGATTACCAAGGTCTTTCTCTACGGAGGATTTGTGGATCACGCTGGTGGTTTTTGTGCATTTTCCCCAACTAATGTTTGGATGAAGACACAGAATCCACCCCCTGCATTCTGCTGGGGTTCAAGCGAGGTCTCTCAGGCCCCTTATTTCATTCAGCAGACTGCTGTCGAACACCTACTCTGCTTGGTGCCAGGAGTTCCTGACATCAGATTACTTAGCAACACTTTTTTCTCAGCCCAGGAGGGACCACACATGCTAATGAGCCACTTGAACAGTGAGAGCAGGTCAGAGCTCGGGTTCTCACTGCTATGCCGTGTCCAGACGGCTTCCGCAGCTGTTGCTCCACTGATACGAGGTTTATCCTCACAAAGAAGCTCTGGCACATGTAGGGGGGTCCTACCCCAGATATGATGGTTTGGATGGCAAGTTTCTCTCTGTAGAAGTGGCCTCCATCCTTGCCAGCTGCCTCAGTTTACAGGGCATGGCTTAGCGTCCTCACCATGTTCTCCATATTAGAAGCAGAACCTACCCTGGGAGTCATGGCGGTTGTGGGAGCCAGCAATAGCCAGCATCCCCAGGCAGCTCCCGGAGCTGGTGAGAGATGCTGCCTTTGTTTCCCCAGGCATCAAGTGGAAGCCGGATGAAAACGGAGTCATTGTCTTCGACTGCAGAAACCGTGGCTGGTAAGTGCTCCCAGAGGAGGGGCACTGTGCCCCAGCATTTACCTTCCAGCCTGTGGGCTTGGCTTGGCTTTCTTGCTCCCCTCTACAGGGAGGCTTAAGGAGGGACTTTGGTGGCTTAATCCAAGCCAGGAATAGGAAGATTTGCTAGCTAGGCTCCTCATTCCCTCCCCACTGTCTCCAACTCAGACCTCCCTGCAGTCTCCCAAGCAGCTGCCTCTAGCTCTGCTCTTGCCAAACCCTTTCCCAGGTAGACCAGCTGTGTATCCAATCCCCCTCCTTTCCTGCTGCCAGACCCTCGGGGACCCTGGCTGCCCTCTGTCAAAAAGGAGGGGGCTTTCTTCCAATCTCACCACCCCAGTGAGCTCAGTGTCCAGGGGTTACAGCACACACTGGCCTAAACTTGGGGGAACCAAGTTTATTATGGGCCAGATCAAATAAATTCAACTGGAGGCTCCCAGCCAGAAGGCAATACCAGACTTAACATTAATTATAAATGCTCAGCCAATGGCTCAGGCTTGTTACTTACAGCTCTTACAACTTAGATTAACCCATTTCTATTAATCTACATTCTGCACATGATGCTAAAGGTACATACAAGCAGCCACCTCTCCCAAGGACATAGTGATTCTGGTGGACGTGAGCGGCAGCATGAAGGGGCTGAGGATGGCCATCGCGAAGCACACTATCACCACCATTCTGGACACCCTGGGGGAAAATGACTTCGTGAATATCATTGCGGTAATGGCGGCTTCCTGTTTGGCAGTTGCTCTCACCTGCTCTGGGAAAATATTCTTTTCCTGAACCAAAAGGGCTGTGTTTCCAGCCACGGGTGCATCCCACCATAGAGGGACACTGTTCTCCACACTGAAGACTCCTGAACTTGTGCTTGTACCCGCAGTCTGCCTTGGGGTGGCTTTACGAGTCCCTCAAACATCTGAAGTAATGTGTGAGTGTGCACAGCCCTCATTGAGGCCAAACGCTCCGTCTATTTGCCAGTGTCTGACACAGACAGAGAACCAGAGGCCCCAGCAGATCCTCTGTTCCTTCTGTGGGCTCCTGGTAGCATCGCTGCTGGCAGCCTCCCCATCCACACGGGGTCAAATGGGATCTTGGGCCCTTGACCTGTTAGGATTCCAGTCTCTCACTTTCCTTATCCCATAAGCCTAGACACGGAGGCGGAAAGGAGGTACACAGGAGAAAGAGGGGGTTGCTTAAAAATTCAACCATTAGGGGACCACTTGAGCTCCATGGAAGCAGAGTTGACAACCACTCTGGGGTGTTTAGAGAGGGCACTGATCCAAAATTCCTTCTCAGCCTGCATAGTTCCTAACATTTCTAGCTGTTAGTGGAATTTATATAGCGTGTAGACATGCTTGAGACAAAGGTGTCTTGTTTCAGCAGCATCCTGCTGGGGGATACAGACCCTGACTTGCTACCCAAGGCTCAGCTAGCCCATGGCAGCACTCAACCATCACACAGCCCAGAGCTGACTCCCACACTCATCCCAGGGTCTGCAACAACAAGATGGCCACAGAAACAGGTTCTATACTCTACCAGAGAGGGGAAGTGTGGTATCCCTCTAAGCCCGCAGCCCCTCCCTCCCATACTCTGCCCTGCTTCCTCAGAGAAACTCCCAGAAGGAACCCTGACTCCTGCATTCCCCAGTTCCCCCCACAGCTCTTCCATGATGTAGCTATGTGTCCTCTCTCTTTCCTCTTACGTCAGCAGAAGGAAGATTAGGGACCCTAAAAGTTTGTATTCTAACTGCGAGGGAGATAAAGAAAAGGGGGTGTTAGCAGTTCGTGTTTCTCCCTAGTCCCACCCCTGTGGATAACTAATGACCATCTACATGTATGCGAAGAACAAGAGTACATTTGTAGCTAGCTTGGTGGCTCACACCTATCATCTCAACATTCTAAACATTTAGCCAAAAGATTTAAATCCTAGGCTAGCCTGGGCTACATAATGAAAGCCACTATCAAATAAACAATAGCAAAAAGTAGTTTAGAGTTCCCTACCCCATCTGGGGAGGATCCTATGCAAGGGAAGCTCTGGGATTGGTGGACGGTGGCTTGGCTGGTCTGAGTGCACAAAGGAATGCCCCCTGGATGAGAGGTTCTCAGTACACCCTAGAAGGGGCACATTACATCGGAACCAGGACTTGGGGAGCAGTTTTAGAGTCAAGATCCTCTGCTTGCTCCGTTCAGACACCCCAAGACAGCACTGCCCATTTGCCCAGGTGAGACATTGTTTTCTATCTTCTTCACTGTGCCTTGCAGTACAATGACTACGTCCACTACATTGAGCCCTGCTTCAAAGGCATCCTCGTCCAGGCAGACCGAGACAACCGAGAGGTGAGCATCCACCACGAACAAAGCTCGAATCCAGGTGGGGGAGGTGTCTGGGAAGATTCTATATGGTGCTCTGCCCATCACATGGCCTCCGACAAGAACAAACCAAATCAGTGGTTACCCTGGACTGTCCACCTTCTGGTCAGTCTCATCCTCAGCCCTGCCATCTAGGAGGAGATAGGGATTGGTACCAAGCCTTTTGCACTTAGTTTATCTTTGGGCATTTAAGAAACACAGACTCAAGAGTATGTGGTTGGCTGTGCTGTGGAGCTCGGGTCTTGCATTTGACCCTCTAAGCCTCCTCTCATGTTTACCCTGACAGCATTTCAAGCAGTTGGTGGATGAACTGATGGTCAAAGGTGTGGGTGTTGTGAGCCAGGCCCTAATCGAGGCTTTCCAGATCCTGAATCAGGTACCTCGGGGGGGGGGGGGGGGGGGGGGGGGGGGGGGGGGGGGGGGGGGGGGGGGGGGGGGGGGGGGGGGGGGGGGGGGGGGGGGGGGGAGCCTGGGCAGGTGGAGGTAAAGGGAGGCCATTGCAAATGCAGGTTGTGGCTGTGGTGACAGCCTCACCCCTGCTCCCTCAGTTTCAAGAGTCCAGACGAGGAAGTCTCTGTAACCAGGCCATTATGCTTATCACCGACGGAGCCGTGGAAGACTATGAGCCTGTGTTTGAGAAATATAACTGGCCAGACCGCAAGGTAACTACCGCTGCAAGTCAGAGCAGAGGAGGCCTCTCCCAGTGCCAGGGGAGAGTTCTCGAAACCATAATAGTCTTACATGCAGCACAATCCCACGTTCAGAGTTCTTTCCCTTAGACCTGTTCACCAGGTCAGGTACATTCTAATTGGGTGTCCGAAAGTAAGCAACCTGGGCCGGGAGGAGGGATGCGGAAGGATGCAGGACAAAGGACCAGAGTGGTTTTGAGACATAAGAACTGTTCCGTGCTCACCCGGACCCTGGCAGTTCACGTTCTCACCAGGGCCTCTGGCTTTTCTCTGGCCCAAGAGGGTGCAGCCGGAGATCCCAGAAGAAAGACCTGCATGTAAGCCCATGATAAATGGCACCGATGCTGCCTGCAGCTGCTGAGTCCCTCTCTTGTGGACAGGTCCGAGTTTTCACTTACCTCATCGGAAGAGAAGTGACATTTGCCGACCGCCTGAAGTGGATCGCCTGCAACAACAAAGGTAAGCGCCGGCAAGAGAGAGACCTGCAGTCCGCGCTGAGCCAGCAGGATGGCAAGACTTCGGGGCTTATAGACATCCAAAACTAAGGGTGTACACAAGAGAGCTGTCTCCTCAAATAAAGCCTTGTACAAGTACATAACACAGAAGACAGAGCAGGAGGCAAGACTTCGGGGCTCATAGACATCCAAAACTAAGGGTGTACACAAGAGAACTGTCTCCTCAAATAAAGCCTTGTACAAATACATAACACAGAAGACAGAGCAGGAGGCAAGAGGGGACCCACACTTTTTTCTTTTTTTTAATTTTTTATTTAAATAGCATTTTTTTTATTTATTTTGCATACCAACCAGTTTCCCGTTCCCTCCCATTTTCCATCTACCCCACTCCCCATCCACTCCTCCTCCATCTCCATTCAGAAGGAGACAGGCCTCCCAGGAGCTTGCACAAAGCATGGCACATCAGTTTGAGACAGGACCAAGCTCATTCCCCTATATCAAGGCAAGGCCAGGTACTCCAGCATGGGGAACGGTTACCAAAAGGCAGTTAAGACGCAGGGAGAGGCTCTGCTCTCACTGTTGGAATCTTTACTCGAAGCTACACAATTGTCACACACTTGCAAAGGGCCTAGGTTGGTTCCATGCAGTCTCCCTGACTGTTGGTCTGGTGTCTGTGAGCTCCCATGAGCTTGAGTCAGCTGTCCCTGTGGGTTTCCCCATCATGACTCCCCTGGATGGTGCAATCCCTTCTCCCTTTCTTCTGCAAGACTCTCGGAGCTCAGCACAGTGCTTGTCTGTGGATCTCTGCCTCTGCTTCCATCAGTTACAGGATAGAGTATCTCTGATGGCGATTAGGGAAGTCACCATTCTGTTTCCAGTAGATGGTCAGTTCAGGCACCATCTCCACTATTGCTAGGAGCCTTAATTGGAGTCATCCTTGTGGGTTCCTAGGGATTTCCCTGGCACCAGTTTCTCCCTAACTCTGAAATGACCCCCTATTAAGTCTCTTTTGTTACTCTCCCCCTCCATCCGGCCTCCCACTTGCTTCCCACATGCAGCCTCCCGACCCAGTTCCCTCTAGTTCTCATTCCTCCATCCCCAACCCCGCCCCCAGTTTACCCAGAGATCTCCTCTAGTTCCCCTTCCCAGGGAAATCATGCATCCCTCTTTGTGCCCTCCTTGTTATCTAAACTCTCTGGGGCTGTGGATTGTAGGCTGCTTATCCTATACTGCTTTTCCCAATATCCACTTAGAAGTGAGTATTGTTGTACCCAGAGTCAATACCCACAAAGACCATCAAGAGACCTTATTTGATGCAAAAGCGTAGAGTCTTTTTTTAGTATACTGGCATGCTGGGACCAACAGTTCTACACAAAGGGAAGATGGCAATGACCCCAATCAGCCTGGACAAGTCCCAGGCCTTGTTCCTGAGCTGCTGTAGAGGCTGGCTCAGGCCTGGCCTGGCCTAGTACTGCATGCACCAGGCCTCCTCCTTGCTGTTGGGCGTGTTGGAGATTGACTGTCCTCTATTCATGGCTTTTCTTCAGAAGTTGCTTGTTCAGTTTCAGGAAGCTGAAACTGGGGCCTGAGAAAAGATGGAGCAGCCTGTTACAGCATCCGCTTGGCCCTGTCAAGTACACACCATTTTATCTTTCTGGCTCTGGGTAACCTTACTCAGAATGACTTTTACTAGTTCCATCCATTTGCCTGCAAATTTCATGAGGTCATCGTGTTTTACAACTGAGTGAAATACTCCATTGTGTATTTTCCTTATCCATTCCTTGGTTGAGGGACATCTAGGTGTTTTCAGGTTATGGCTATTACAAATAATTCTGCTATGAACATAGTTGAGCAAATGTCTTGTGGTATGATTGTGCATCCTTTGGGTATTTGCCTAAAATTGGTATAGCTGGGTCTTGAGGTAAATTGATTCCCAATTTTCTAAGAAATTGCCATACCAATTTCCAAAGTGATTGTACAAGTTTGCACTCCCTCCAGTAGTGGGGTGTTCTTGTTACTCGACATCTTCTCCACATAAGCTGCCATTGGTGGTTTTGATCTTGTCCATTATGGCAGGTGTAAGATGGAATCTCAGAGTTGTTTTGATTTGCATTTCCCTGATAGCTACAAATGTTAGACACTTCTTTAAATGTATCTCTGCCATTTGAGATTCTCCTTTTAAGAATTCTCTGTTTAGATATGAACCCCATTTTTAAAATGGATCATTTTATATTTTGATGTTTAGCTCCTTGAGTTCTGTATATATTTTGGAGATTATCCCTGTCAGACGTGGGGTTTGTGAAGATCTTATCCCATTCTGTAGGCTGCCATTTTGTCTTACTGACAGTGTCCTTTGCCTTACAGAAGCTTCTCAGTTTCAGGAGGTCCCATTTTATTAATTGTTGACCTCAGTGTCTGTGCTTCTGGTGTTAAACTCAGGAAGTGATCTTCTGTGCCAATGTTTTCAAGGTTTCCCCCACTTTCTCTTCTGTCAGGTTCAGTGTAACTGGATTTATACTGAGGTCTTTGATCCACTTGGACTTGAGCTTTGTGCAGGGCGATAGACATGGTTCTCTCTGTGTTCTTGTACACGCCGACATCCATTTGTGCTGGCCCCATTTGTTGATACTTTCTTTATTCCGTAGTATAATTTTGGCTTCTTTGTCAAAAATCAGGTATTCATAGGTGTGCGCATTTCTATCGGGAGACCCACATTTTAAATGTCAGCTCTCTCATGCCCCACCTTCATTCCTGTTGTGGCAAATTAAGGCATTGGTTCTGTTCAAAGACAAAGCAGGGGATCATCTTTTTTTCTCTTGTGTGTGTGCACACATTGAGGAAGTGCATGCATGTGTGTGTGTGTGTGTGTGCGTGTGTGGAGGCCAGAGGACCCCAGGAGGAGCTGTTTCTTAAGAGGGGCCTTCTATCTTGAATTTTTGAAGCAGGTTTTTCTTACCAGCTGAGCTAGTCAGGCTGACTGGGGAGTCTCGGGAATTCACCGATCTCTGCCTCCCCAGCACTGGCATTACAAAGGCAGGCCACAGCACACACCTTTTTACATGGATTCTGGGATGAGGCTTATGTCTTCATGCTTGGCAAGTGTTTTGCTGACTGAGCTATTTGCAGCCCCATTTTTTTTTTCATTTTTTTCCTTATTTATTTGTTGATTGATTTTTCTAAGGGAGGTTAAATTTTTTTTAATTTGACATTTATTTATTTATTTAGAGCACACATGTGCACGTGTGTGTGTGTGTTCCCATCTGTGCACATACCCAATCACATGTCTGTGATAAGGGTCAGAGGACAACCTGTGGAACTTGGTTCTCTCTTTTGACGACGCAGGCTACAGGAATTGAACCTACTAGGTTGCCAGACTTCTCGGCAAATGCCCCTATTTATTAGTTTTATGAGACAGGCTGTCACTGGGTATCCCAGCCTGACCTCAAGTCATAATGATCCTCCTGCCTCAGCCTCCCAAGTGCTGTGATTATATGTACAGGTGGCCACAACTAGCAGGTGTGGTATTTTCTCTAGAACAATATTTTGTGTACCAACGGCTCTCTTTTATCTGGGATCAGAACCCAAAACCTGGCCTTGCAATGCAATTTACTGAGTCTGTACTTGGTACCCGGTGCTGTTTGAAGGCTGTGGATTAAGAGTGATGAGGCAAGAGGGCTCAGTCTTGATCTTGGTGTAGCTGGCACATGGACTTCAGTTGAATATGATGGGAATGTGTCATGCTGGCACCAAGGCATAGGCCGGGCAGGGTGCAGGGAACAATGGGGAAAAATACTTTCCCAATCTAGGGATTATGAGGAAAGGTCTTGCACATAGAGGAAATGGCATTCTCTAGGAGTCTGAGGCAAGAGGCTTGGAAGGAAGGAAGCTGTCCCATTTTGCTGGCATATGGAATGAATGACTTGGGGGAGGTGATGGGCAATGAAACCCAAAGTTACTAAACCATTCACAGCCCTTTCCAATAGCACTGTGCCTACCCTGAAGAGAATAAAGCAGCCTGCTCCATAGCCTGAGCCTGCACCAGAGTCTTAAGGAGAATAAAGGTGAGGGAAACTGAGAGCTGAGGACGCAGGAGGACAGGAGGCACCATCTTGTTGGGGTCCCACTTCTCAGAGAGCGTAACAAGTGGGAGACTTGGTGGTACCACTGCTGCAGCTGAGGCCCTTGCTCTTGTCTGGGGAAGTGTTGGCAGTGAGAAGATCCCCCAAGATCTCCCAAGCGGGAGCAGGGCAGGCCTTTGTCTTATACTGGGGAACAATGCATGGCCTCCAAAAAGTAGAGCGGCCCAGCTAGGGCTACCCAGCAGCTGGGAGTGTGCATAAGCCCTATGCAGAGACCAAGTGGGACATGTCCTTTGCATCCCATGATCACACAGCCCTGCCCCCTTCAGGCTACTACACACAGATCTCCACACTAGCCGATGCCCAGGAGAACGTGATGGAGTACCTGCATGTGCTCAGCCGTCCCATGGTCATCAACCACGATCATGACATCATCTGGACAGAGGCGTATATGGACAGCAGGGTGAGCGTAACGATGGCTCCGGGTTGGCAGGGGGGCCAGAGTTTAGGGAAGGAGCAAGAGGTGACTTCTTGGTCAGGAGAGGCCAGGATCCTCAGGAGGACTCATGAAGGGTGATAAAAACCATCCATGCCCTCCTTCCCCTAGAAGCCCTCATCCCACCACCAGCTTTGTGCCCAGCCGTCCTAAATGTTCACACAACGGTTCACCATCCTGCAGCTTCATTCTGGCACTTCCTGGTTCATTGTCCTGAAGAAGCAATGCCTTACACGGAGGGGAAAATATCAAAGATATGAGGTCATGGAGGATGTTTGGGTGAGGAGACCTTCCTGCCTCTTCCCCAGATCGCATCCTGTATGGAGCCCCTGCCTTGGTGACAATATACAGACTAGGATTACTCACAACAGTGGCTTAGATAAGACAAAGGTGGAGACGACTCTTAGACATTTTGGTGGGCATCGCAGAGCTGATGAAGCTTCTGGACACAGGGACCCAGGCTCCTTCCTGCAGCCATTTTTACTCTCCAGGCCGAGGGTCCTCTTCCTCCTGGTCCTAGAGGCCAGTGGTGCAGGGTCGTGCTTAGCCATCTAAAGGGGATTGCTCAGGGGCCTCCTGGCTCAGGCACTTCCTTGCCTCTTATTGACCAGAACTCAAAGGCAGAGGTGGCTGGGACAGCACGCTTTCAGCTTTTCATCTTCCCTTCTCTGTGTCTAAGGATAGGGGCACGCTTATTCTAGCGAGTAGCAGAAGATAAAAACCACCTTGCCAACCTGGGGACAAAAGCCTCAGAAGTCCATTCTAATGTCCCTGTATAGTAAGAGGAGCACCTGACCAGCTCGAGTGGGCTCTTCCCTGAGGCACTGCCCAGGAGATGCCATCTGTCCCACACTGTCGGCCACAGGGAAGAGCCTTGTCCATCTAAGTAGGTGACCCTCTATTGTCTAGGTGGTCAATGGCCACAGGCTGTGTGCCCCAGGATGGAGAAGAGGGAGAGGGGCAAAAGGAAGGCAAGAAAAGAGGCTCAGATCTGCTTCAGCGTTGTCTTGACTCCCCCACGTTGCGTGCTTACACTCGTTCATTCTTGCTTGTTCCTCTTCTGTCCATCCATGCCCTCCAGCCCATGCCCACCACGTGCTCCCTGTGCCTCTCACACATAAGAATATTAAGGCCATGCTGAGGATCTGGTGGAAGGAAGTCTGAGGACTTGAAACACAGCAAAAGGGAACTGAGTTGTGAATAGTGGTGGCCAAGCCACACCTAGGTAGTAGTCGAGCCTGAGTTTAGCAGAGACCCAGGAAAGAGAGGACAGCGGTGGAGACAAAGCCTCTTTGCTAAGCTGCTGTGCAAAGGGTTTTTGCACACCGCGGCTCACTCCTTCTCTGCTCTCCTGCCCCAACAGCTCTTCACCTCAGAGGCACAGAGCCTGGTGCTCCTGACCACGGTGGCCATGCCAGTCTTCAGCAAAAAGAACGAGACGGTGAGTGACTGCTCCCCACGCCTCTGCACGTAGCTTAGATCCCAGACCTCTGAGTTCTATAGCCAGCTGCAAGGGTTGGGTACAGATTCCCGAGCTCAGTCCTGGGGAAGCCATGCAAGAACCTCCTGGTCAACTGTGGAGCTGAGAGTCCGTGCTTTCCCAAAGCTCCCAGCCTCAGCCAGGGGAAGGAAGGAGGGGGTGACTGCCACCTGCTCTGTTCTTAAAACAGAAGGCTATGGGATCTTCTGCTAGCCTTCCAGATGAACCACACTTAACTAGCCAAAGTGGGTAGATTCTGCTTGTACATGAAGGCCTCTAAGTGAGGGAATTTCCAGAGCTCTCTATAGTCTGTTTGGTCAGAAAATACTTCCTTATGCTTGTGATAGAGAGAGGCAATATAAGCTATGGTTCTTATAGTCCGTCCTCCGCTGTGAATATTAATATTTCACTTAGCTTTGTATTTCATTTAAATGTCACTACTTAAATATTAATGCAGGGCATTAATCTTCCTAACAGCTGAGCTTGCCCCTGGGGCCTCCTCTGACAGTCTACATTTTTATCTGGGGAACTCAGCCTCCAATGCAACTGCAAAGGAACATCAGTAAAGCCCAGTTTTTCTGACCCTTGCATTTTTCCTTCTAGCGATCCCATGGCATTCTCCTGGGCGTAGTGGGCTCTGACGTGACCCTAAGAGAGCTCATGAAGCTGGCACCCCGATACAAGGTGAGCCTGAGGGGGATCCTGGAAGGGTGAGCCAGAACTTCCCATTGTTGGGACAAGATAGCTGAGAAAATCGGCTTAAATTCACTGGAGCTCACATTTCTGTGGCTGCAGTCCATGGTGGCTTGATCAGAAACCAGTAGGGGACACATATGATTGTGTTTAAAACCCACTGTGTTGGAAGAGAGCCACTTGTTGGTTCCTGGCCACCTGGCCAACTTAGACCCAAAATAATCACACAGAAACTGTATTAATTAAACCACTGCTTGGCCCATCAGCTCTAGCTTCTTATTAGCTAACTCTTACATATTAATTTAACCCATTTCTATTAATCTGTATATCTCCATGTGGCTGTGGCTTACCGGGTAAAATTCCCAGCATCTGTCTCCAGTGGCTCCATGGCTCCTTTCTAACTCCACCTTCCTCCTCCCATGTTATAGGCCAAGCCAGTTTCTTTATCCATTAACCAATAAAAGCAACACATAGACAGAAGGCCCTCCCACACCACCACTGCTAGGATCTGCTGTCTTCAGTCATTCCCTTCCCCAACCCCTACCCCACCTAGCCATCCAATGCATCTAATGCCCTCAACCCTTGGCTTTGGCAGCTTGGGGTACATGGATATGCCTTTTTGAATACTAACAACGGCTACATCCTCTTTCATCCTGACCTCCGACCTTTGGTAGGTACAGATCTTTGCCTTGAGATTCTAACAATATGAGATTTGGGGACAGTTCACAAAAATGGCTAAAAAATCATTGGCCAGTCCAAGAGAAAAATGAATGTCATTGTACCTGTTCAAACTACTTATTATCTAACAGGATGTACATGGGAAAAAAAAAACACGTGAAACCACACCATAGAGCAGAAATGCAGACTGGGATTGTGAAGATGGAGCCCTGATTTCTGTTACTGAAATGAACATCTGAGATCACCACCTTACAAAGAAAGAACCACGTCAGTCCATGGCTGGTTGAACCTCTTGTTTTATGGCGTTGTGGGGTGCATGCAGCATAGCATGATGGGACCATGAGACAGAGTAAACCTGTTGACCCCAGACAATAAAATAAGAGAGACTTCAGTCCCATAACCCTCTTGAAGGACATTAAACCCCGGACTAGGCTTCATCTCCAAATACCTTACCATTTTCCAACTGTGCCATGCTGGAATCCAGACTTCTACATAGAGATTTTGGGGAGCTGTTTAAGAGCCAAACCATGAGGGAGAGATGGCTCAGCAGTTAAGAGCACCTGGGTTCAGTTCCCAGCACCCTTTTCAGCCAGCTCATAACCCCCTTTAGCTCCAGTCTCAGGGGATCCCATACCTGTGGCCTTCATGGGCACCTGCATTCATATTTACATACCCACATGCAAATACACACATACACTTAATTAGGAAAAATAATAAATCTTTTTTAAAAGCCTAATCACTGCAGACGTCTATCACAGATAAACTGTCCCAGTGAGTCCATCCCTCCTACAACCCACAGATGGACCATCAGAACCCCAGAGGACCGGGAAGGGATTGTAAGCAATGAATTCACAATTAAAAATAGCAAGGCCCTCTAAGAAGGGCGGTGAACTGTCCCCTGAGCTTACCTTTTGATGCTTCCCAGAGCCCCTGTACCCTTCGGACTTTGTCCGGGAGCTGTTGGTGTTTTCGCGTGAGTTCCCCTGAGTACCTAGTATCTGAAAACACTGCCTCTGGGGCATCCACACTGTCCGTAGTAGCAATGACCACATGGCTGGTATGATGGCTGGAGAGGTAAAAGGAGCTGGAGTCCTGGAGGCATCTTAAATCTGCTCCTCTTCAGTCTTCTAAGGAACCCCAGGGGAGTCTTGGGTAGCAGGAGAATTGATGAAGGGGCTTCTCTGCCCCAGGAGTCATTTGGGAGACTCCCTGAACCATGGCGCATGTCAGTTAGCTCAAGTGGATACAGAATATTTCCTAAGACATTTGACCGAGCCACTTAAGGCCCATGGTAAGGCTCCTATGGGGACACATTGTTCCTTTCCCCTCTGTCTTTCCAGGTCAGACTCAGCAGGGCCTATAACTGAACCAATGGATGGTCTTATACCAACAGGTTCTTGGGGACTGGTGCTATCAAATGACTCGCAGTGAGAGAACATGTAGGTTGATCCCAGAGCTGACAGATAGAATGAAGAGGCACGGACCAGAAACCCACCTATCAGCATCCATCTAGGCAACTCACACGAATAATGCTCTCACCAGCCAATCATGTTGTGGACCTACTGTGTGCCTGATTTAACTGTGCTAGTTAGAGTCCTGTAAACATAAGGACACATCTAATTAAGAAAAGAAAAAGCATGAAGGCACATGGCAGGCAGTGCTTACCAAAGGACGCAGTAAGATTAGTGCCATGTACTCTATAAGGAAAGCGCTATCAGGCAAGCAAAAGGTACAATTTTAGAAATCAAAATAATAGAGGATATTCCTAACAATAGAATAAAAGAGGGGCAAGAGGCAAGCCGGGGCTTTTCTGTGTCAATGGCCTAATCAGATGTAGTTACATATTATTCAGAGAGGCTGAGGACTGACTACCATCTGCCAGGTGTAGTCAGGACTTAGGAAATGCACTGGACTGTTCCCGAAAAGTAGCTCAGGCATAAGAGGGCAGGGCAGCGCTGTGTGGTGAGCGTGGACGTCAGGAAGACATCTGAGAGCAGAGCATCGTGTGGGCGATGGGTACGGAGGCAAGGCGAGTAGGGACAGTGTTGGGACAGCCATGCTACAATCAGGACAGAAAAAATAAAACGCACGTACACGAAACAACTAGCAGAAGCAAGACAAGCAATGACAGGAACTCCGCCTCCCGGACATCTACTCGGGACCCGCTTTCAGGAGGAGAAGGCTCTGTTTTTAACGTGCTCTGATGATAAACTCCCCTTTACTGATGGCTTTACTAGGCTAGACCAGGGAAGTACCACAGGCGTAATTATAGACAACTGATGGCATCTGTCACAAAGAAAGGGTACGAAAGCAAGAAAACGAGAGAGCGCGAGAGGGAGAAAGAACAAGAGGATGACGCCCCGTGCAGAGAACTGGCTCATGGATCTGTGTCAAATTTTGGAGCCAGGTGGTTATTAAGCACTGTTGATCTGCCCTTGGACCTGACCAATTAAAATAAATCTATCAAGATGAAATGCTCCTGCAGCTGCCTTAAAATCTGGAAGAGAAAACTGACTGCTCAGAAAGTATTCTAAAATGATCATCTGAGATTAACAAGATGGAATATATGAGAAATAGGTGGGCGCTCGCAAACTGAGCACCCTCGTGTGGGAGGGAGTGCGCCGCATGAGAACACCGAGGGGATTCGCCTGGCTAATGGCGCCATCTGGGCTGCCAAGCTGGCCTGGCCGTCCAAGCCGCCAACAGAGACAGTCAGAGCTGTACTGTGTTTCAGTCCACACAGCGTACCTCTCACCTCCTGGCCAGACTCCGTGGGCAATATTGATTTCTTCCCTGGCAGCTCCGTTTTCAGGGTGACATTGACAGAGCTGAGCATCGCTTCAGAGAGCTGAGATATTTTCAGACTGAATGTTTAGCTGAGACAGTCAAGATTGAGCATCCCAAGCTCTGTCGGGAGGAACACATTCTGGGCGGTTCCAGAAGAAAACTGACAGCAATAAGTGAAAGTTCGGAGACAGATTTGAACTCCACGGGAGAGAGAACATCCTAGCAATGAGGGCTGTCCAAACTGTGACATGCTGTCTCACAAACTAAGGAGATCCCTGGCATGAGAATGTGCTACGCTCAGGAGGCCGGAGGCCATCTGGGGCACACACTGGCCGGAGCAGTTTTACACTGAGTAAAAGTTTGGCCTGGGTCATCCTGGGAGATCATAGGATGCTTTGATTTTGTGAGGGTGTTTGAAAGATTTTAGAGTGGAGGGAACAGGGTAAATGCTGACCCCGCCTTTTCGTCCCATCTGGCCCACTCCAGTACAGAGACGGCAAGACAGTGAGACCCAAACCCAACTACAACAGCGTGGACCTCTCGGAAGTGGAGTGGGAGGACCAGGCGGAAACCGTGAGTCGGGAGACAGGTGTCATGAGATGTTACTCACCCAGTGAGCCCTGTAGCCAGTGAGTAAGCCCTGGGGGGATGGGGATGCTGAGGCTGCTGGACAGCTCTGGAGCAGAGCCTTTGGCTCTGTGCCTGCCATTCTTCCAGCAACTAAAGATGTCACAGGGTGACTGAGAAGGACTGAAATTGTGCCTGCAAGCCCAGCATGGGCTTGGTGTTGTGCTTAGCTTCCAGTTTCTCTATCACACCCAGAGGAGATTATGTCTCAGCAACACAACACTGTATCCCAGAACATCCATCCCTTCAGTGCGCTGCCTCCATGAAAGCCCAGAATTGTGAGCCGGAGGTGCCTAGACCCAGGCCCATCTCACCTCCTAGAACTCTGCTCAGAGGAAAACAGAAAAACTAGTATCCTAGGGATCCTAAGACGGGGTCAAAGCCCCAAATCTCCCTTCTTCAGGTGAACAGGCACCAACTCTCCTTTCTTTCCTCTTAAAGCTGAGAACTGCCATGATCAACGGGGAAACGGGTTCACACACCATGGATGTGAGAGTGCCGCTGGACAAAGGGGTAAGGAATGAGGGACAGTGCCCATGAGGTCCCAGCAGGCAGCACAGAGCCCGGACCTAGATTTTACTGTGGCTTTGGGAGTGTGAGGAGAGAGAGAAGGTAGAGGCAGGGTAGGAACGGTGCTGTTGATTTCATTGATGCTCTTTTATGTTTGTTTGTTTGTTTGTTTTTATTTCTTGAAATGGGGTTTTTCTGTGTAACAGCTCTGGCTGTCCTGGAACTCACATTGTAGACCAGGCTGGCCTTGAACTCACAGAGATCCGTCTGTGACGCTCCATTGCGGACAATGAGGGCTGCTGAGAAGCCAAGGACAATGGCACTGGGTTTTGATCCTACTTCATGTTCTGGCTTTGTGGGAGCCTAGCCAGTTTGGATGTTCACCTTCCTAGACCAGGATGGAGCGGGGAGGACTTTGGACTTTCCACAGGGCAGGGAACCCTGACTGCCCTTCAGACTGGAGAGGGAGGGGGAGAGGAGTGGGGGGAGGGGGAGAGGAGAGGAAGGAGGGGGGAAAGGGAGACGGGGAGGGAAATGGGAGGCGGGGAGGAGGCGGAATTTTTTTTTTCAATAAAAAAATTATATTAAAAACAAAGAAACCACAGAGTAGGGAAGTTGTCCGGGTGGGTCCCTCGCAGCTCTTCCTTCTTCCCTCCACTGCCTGCTATTTGGCCCTGTGGTTGTTTGTGATAGAAGGGGAGAACGTGACAGTTAATTTTGCAAACTGCCAGCAGCTCTGCTAAAACATGTCACATGGGGAAAGGCTGGAAAGGCTCACCGCTCCTTATAGCTGACTTTGTTCAAACACAGAGTGTGGAAACGAATACCCTCACTATAGAGAGTCAAAATCAGAAACCCCCACTATCTGTATAGGCCTGTGTGTCATCCGAAAAGACACTTCATCTTCTCACTTAAAAGGCTCTGATGAGTCCTCTGAATTTGCATCGTCCCTTGACATATTAGCAAATGTCACCTCCTCCTATGCAACCACCCCCACCACCTCCTTCATTACCCACCTGCCTCCGCTCAAAGAACACAGCATCTGTCTGCAGCAACTAGACCCGAGTCCTCCACTGTACTCAGCTCTCCGCAGAGGCCAAACTGAGAGGTGCTGGCCAGTGTCCCTTCTAGACAGGGACACGGTCTCCAACAGGACTGCTGTGGGACTTCTGCCTCATCAGACACACCGGGAATGTCAGTAAAGCCAGGTCACCACTGATAACAAAAGAGTCATGGTTCCTTCCCTGTGCCTTCAACATGCCCTACAACCTCTGCCAAGGTACAGCGTGCCAGGACATTGAACCTAGCATGAAAACCCTAATGTGCGCATGGCCACTCAACAACCATAACAGTTGTGCCATGTCCAACGCATTGGTACACCCAGTGGGTGAATGTGCGCTCGCCCTTTCTCCCAGGGCCCGGAGTTATCTCCAGGCCTCTCCATCCTTCTCAAAGCCACCAGGCAGGGTCCTAACCGGGAGCAACAGAAACTTCTTCCTGCCTGGGAAATTTGTTCATTGCTACAATAAACCATTTCAGTGTATCAAGACTTTCTGAAGCATGCGGGCATCAGAGGAGCAGGATGGTGGTGGCGATGGTAACTGGGGTGCCGGCTTCTTAGGACACAGATGTCCTGTCTTCCCATTGCTAACACCACCGACATTGGCAGTCTAGATTTATCAGAAGTCAGACTGAGCACAGTACAGACGCCCATTTATTCAGCCACCCTACAGAGGCCGGTTTCATATCCTCTACATCTTGCGGATGGAGACATCAGAGAAGCCTGAAACTAGCCTAGGACTATGGAAAATCACAGGTTCTAGACTTCAGGACTTTGAGCTCTGTTTGCTTGGAGTTCCAGCCTCAAAGACTTCTTCGAGTGTCTAGAAAAACATTTCTTTTCTTAAATTGGATTATGCAGCAACAGTTTTCCTTATGCCACTTCCTGCGTGGTTCTAGTTGGTCCTCCCCCCACTCTCCCTCCCTCCATCTTCCCATCCTCCCCCCAGGGCTCCCTTCCACTTCTGTGTTACACTTGTCCCACCGCTCTCCTTTAAAGTCTTCTTTCCTCTTCCATGAGCCCCTTTCTGGTTTCCTAGCCTCTACACACACTTGCTCCCACATAGATACATATGTGTGTGATACATGTATTATATAATTATATGATATATATGTGTGTGCGTTACATAATTATATAGGTCATATACACTTACATAATTAGAAGCTAGGACCCACGTGTGAGAGAAAACACAGTGCTTTCCTTTCTGGGACTGGGCTACCTTACTCAGTACATTTTCCAGCCCCATCCTGCCCCTTTCTGGCTAGTTCCATTCCTTCCCCGAGACCCCTCCCTATCTGCTTCATATCACACGTATCCCATGATCCTCTTTTCCCTCCTCTGCCATGCCGCCCATCCCCTGGTAACTCCTTTTCAAGTTTCATAACTTTCGCACATGGATACATAAATACACACATTTGTATAGACACCCACGCGTCGTTGTAAATCTACATCCCACACGAGTGAAAACATGGAGTGTTTGTCTTCCTTAGTCTGCCTTGTTTCACTTAACATATGATCTCCACTTCCAATCATTTTCCTGCAAATGTCATGACTTGACTTTTCTTTTGAGGAGTTCCAAAACTTCCCTGTGTCTGTGTGTGTGCGTGTGTGTGTGCGCGCGCGTGCTCTGCCTGTTTTTAAATCATTCATCTGTTGATAGATATCTAGACTGATTCATTTCTTAGCTGCCATGAACAGAGCAGCAATTAACAAAGAAGGATAGGTAAACTTGTGGGGTGTTGCCTTAGACTGCCCAGGCACGCACCCAAGAGTGTCCTGACTGGGTCATATGGCGGTCTTATGTTTCGTGGTTTGAGAAACTGTAAGGTTTGTGTTTGTCTTGAAATGCCCTTATGTCTCCATCAACTTTTAAAGACATCTTTGCTGGACACAGCAATCTTAGTCAGCAGGTCTGTATTCTCAGGGCTCAAATACATTATTGCATCTTTTCCTGGCACTGAGAGCTGCTAAAAATAAGCCTGATGCTTCTTTCTTTGTTGATGTGTTAGATGTTTTTCTCTTACTGCTTTTAGTTCATTTATTTTATTTTATTTTTAATTATGTGTATGTTCCTGGGTAAATGTACAGACGTGCACGTGTCCTGGGAAAACCAGAAAGGAATTTTAGATCCCCTGGAGCTGGAGTTACAGAAGATTGTGGGCTGCCATGTGGGTGCTAAGAATCAAACCCAAGTCCTCTGCAAAAACAGTGGGTGTTTTTGACCACTGAACCATCTCTCCACCCCCTCTCAAAGTTCTTATTATTGCTTCTGTGGGAGTTTGGATGTAATTGGCCCACCTAATCTCATAGGAAGTGGCACTATTAGGAGGTGTGGCCTTGTTGGAGGAAGTGTATCTCTCTGAGGGCAGACTTTGAGGTTTCCTATGCGCAGGTGACTGCCCAGCGTCTGTCTCAGTCGGCTTCCTATTGCCTACAAGACCATAAGCCTCTCAGCTATTTCTCCCACACCTCATCTGCCTGCATGCCGTCATGCTCCCTGCCATGATGATAATGGACTGAACCTCTGAAACTGTAATCCAGCCCCAAATAAGATGTTTTCCTTTATAAGAGTTGCCATGGTCATGGTGTCTCTTCACAGCAATGAAAACCCTAACCAAGACAGCTCCTTTGCTTTTTATTTTTGACTTCCTGTCTGTAAAATGCCATGTGTCATAGTGAAGGTCTTCTCTGGTCATGTCTGTTTGGGGTTCTAAATGCCTGGTGTGTTTAGGTATCTATTTCTTTCTCTAAATCTGGGGAGGAGCTGTTCTGTTATAATTCATTAAATAAATGTATTATCTACACCTTGAGTGTTTAGTCTAAGCTCTTTATTCTGCTGGAGCTTCTTAGGCTTGGTGCCTTAAATAGATCCCAGAGTTCTTGGGAGTTGTGATCATATTCACTTTTATCCTTAGTAATGTTTAAATGTAGGGGTTCATCAACCTTGTCCTGCACCCCTGCTGTTTTTTCTTCTATGTATCTATTGCTAATGTTTTCCACTGTGATTTTTTTATTTGATTCATTAAGTTCTTAGTTTGCAACTTTTCTAATTTCTTTTACGACCCAATCTCCTCGCTGCCCTTTTCTCTTTCATTCTGAAGACTTTCTCATGTTTGTCTTCTGACTTCTCTCTCTAGGTTGCTGTCTTTTTTTATCCAGGTCCTGAACTAAATTAATTTGATGATTTATAGCCCATTTCAGGTCCCGTTCAGTGTTTATTACTTTATTTGTTGGCAGTTTTATTCTGGCCACATTCATCCCTCTGTCCTTTCTCCACCCTCACCAACACTCCCCACACACACACCAAGCTCTCTGTCTCACTTTTCTGGCTTTTTGGGTTTGCTTTGTGATCCACTGGGTTGATCCAGGGCCACTCATGTGGGGTTAGATGTAAACCTACCCACTGGCAGATGAGTAACTCTCCAGTGGCTCTGTCACCGAAGAATTGTCTGCCCCCAGCAGCCACCGGCTGCTGTTGGTTTTCTTGGTGGGGCAGGGACAACTGAGCTCTTCACCCTCTGTGAATGTGTGAGTCTAGTCTTGTACCACGTGAGAGCCACAGGTCTACCAGTGCCAACACATAGCGTGTTCTATTTTTTGTTAAGTTTTCAGGTTTATTTTCTAACAAGTTTTCCAACTCTTGCTCTCTTTTGATAAAACTGTGTGTCACACTAGACAACAAACCCACACGCGCATTCTTATTGTCAAAGGGGAAACAAAAACCCGCATCCCAGGGAAATTTTACATTTCAGTGAGTTACGAAGCAGCGTGGTGACATTCCGGGCCTACCAGTGTGGGAACAGCAGCATTGACTTGGGCGGGAAGCCAGGCTGGTGTCGGGAAAGGGCTTGGTGCTCAAGGCCAACTGGGCTCCTTGCTTCCTCTCTGATATGAGGCAGACACTTGAAGACCGTCAGCTGCCACTGAAGAACTAGACATCAAGAGCTCCAGAGATCACAGTAGGGACGAGAAGAAACCTGAACATATCCTGTACCCCCAATCTCACCCAAGACAGCTGTCTCATTGGTTCCATAATTGCAGGGAAGGCATGCCAGCCAGAACAGGAAATGACTGCATACAGAAGCAGAGAGGATTGTCTAGATGAAGTTTTCCCATGGATATGTCAGTGTGTGGTTGTCCTGGTTACCTTATCTGAGGTGGGAACCCCATCCTAAAAGTGGGACGCACCACCCCCTGAGTTTGAATTCCAGGCTCTAAGAGGGAAAGAGAAGGTGGCCTGAGCACCAGGCAGACACGCATTCGCGCTCTCTCTGCTGCAGCTGACTGGGTATAACTAGCTGCTTCAAGTACCTGCCACCCTGAACAACCACGGGCTATGACCTGGCATTGTGAGCCTAACTAAACCCTTTCTTCCCCTGTGGCTTTTGTCTAGGTGTTTTATCACATAAACATAGAGAAACTAGGACACTGTGTTCTGCCCGGGCAGCACCCTTTCCCTGTTTAAACCTCGCCATCCTCCATATTCTCTCTATTTTCATGTCATGTGTGCCCTGCCACCTGCATCCTCCTGGGCATTCTTTTAAGTTGGAAGAATTATGTTATTGCTGCTTCAGTCTTGCTGCTGACTACAGGTCTGTTTACATTATTTATTTCATCTTGGTTTAATTTTGGTTGGTCATATGCATGTAGGATCTCATCCATTTATTGTAGATTTTCCAGTTGTCTAGAATCTGTGTTTTTAGGGTGTGCTCTGAGGGTGTTTTGAATTCCTCTGGGGTCTGTTGTTGTGTCTCCCCTTCCATCTCGAATTTTGTGAATGCGGGATATTCTCTTTAATTCTTTATTTTGGATAATTTGGCCCAGCTTGTCAGTCTTGTTTCTCTTTTCAACGAATCAACCATTCATTTCATTGGCTCTTTGTGTTGTTTCTGTTGTTGTTCCTTCTAGTTCATTTCATTTCTGTCTTTGTCATAATTATTTCTCCTTATTCACTGCTTTGGAGTTTGGTTTGTTCTTTCTTTCTTTCTTTCTTTCTGTTTGCTTTGTTTTTCAATGTAGCCCTGGTTGTCCTGGAACTCACTCTGTAGACCAGGCTGGCCTCAAACTCACAGAGCTCCACCTGCCTCTGTCTCTCTAGTACTGGGATTAAAGGTGTGTGCTTCCACCACCTGGCTGTTTTTGTTTTTCTAAGTCCTTAAAGTACATCATTACGTTATTTGAGTTCTCTCTGACTTTATGTGGGTACTTTGCTTTTAAGACTTCATTGTGTCCCATAGCTTTCTGTGTGTTTTCCTGTTTATTCCATTCTAGATTTGTTTTTACTTCTTACTTGATTTCTTGAGTGATCTATTTGTCATTCACCAGTGTGCTGTTTCATATCCATGCATCTGTGTGCTTTCCACAGTTTCTGCTGTTATTGCTGTCTAGCTTTATCTCATTGCCATAGAAGCTGTAGGCTTATTGTAGGGGCTGTGGGCTTTTCGTGCAGGCTGTGGGCTTGTCGTGGGGGCTGTGGGCTTGTTGTGAAGGCTGTGGGCTTGTTGTGGGGCTGTGGGATTGTCATAGGAGCTGTGGGCTTGTCGTGGGGGCTGTGGGCTTGTTGTGGGGCTGTGGGATTGTCATAGGAGCTGTGGGCTTGTCGTGGGGGCTGTGGAATTGTCATAGGAGCTGTGGGCTTGCCATGGGGGCTGTGAGCTTGCCATAGGGGCTGTGGACTTGTCATACAGGCTGTGGGATTGTCGTGGGGGCTGTGGGCTTGTCATGGGGGCTGTGGGCTTGTCATGGTAGCTGTAGGCTTGTCGTGGGAGCTGTGGGCTTGCTGTAGGGTCAGAACTGCTGACTTTCCTCAGGTTGGCCCTCCAGCTGTGATTTCTGCCCCACCTCCAACCATCCAAGCCCCCACCTCCACCTCCCACCCCACACCCCCGTGAGCACACAACTGAGGCTGCGTGCTGCTGGCGTCTGTCCTTTTGCTTCCTGGGTTCCCTCTCATTCACTCTTTGGAATAGCATCTATTTTTTTCTAGCAGTTTTTCTAAAAGTTAAAGAGGTACGGTCAGGAGAACAGTGTCCCTCTCTCCTCCGGGAAGATATGAGTCAAATGTACACACCCCAGCTCTAGATATTCCCAGCCCCAGGGTCACCTCATTGTCCTGAAGAAAGCCTAGACTCACGCTGCCTGCAGGGTCCAGCACAGCAGTCAATGGATCATCTGAATTACGTGGATGTTGATTAAAAATGATTAATATCTTGCAAGTGCTGAGCTGGCTGCACAGGCTGGGCAAGCCTGGATCTTAGAGGCAGCAACAAAAGGCCGGTTTGCTGAGCTGTGAGCTGTTTCTGGCCACGAGTGTCCATAAACAGGGTTGAGATGGCTGAGGAGTGAGGTCTGCAAAGGGTACAGCGAGATGACCAGCAACCAAGGGTGTGGGTGGAGGGCAGGAGGCCAGCACCACTCTGGCACCTAGCCAGGACCCTTTTCTTTTGCTCTCAGAAGCGGGTTCTGTTCCTGACCAATGACTACTTCTTCACGGACATCAGCGACACGCCTTTCAGGTGAGGGAGTAATGCCACACGAGCCAGGGCGGGAGACAGAGCGGAAATGCCACCGGCTCATGAGGGTACTTTCGGGTTTGAGAGCCGATTCTTTCTTACCAACTTAGCAATTCTGTGCTATAAGCAACAGATCCTAGTCAGTTAGCATTCAGGAAAGGAGCTCTAGATGGGCTTTGCCAGCTTGGCTAAATGTCCAGTTCTGAAGCCCAACTTTGAGTTTGAATCCCAGCTCCCCGACTTACGGCCTTTGTGGCCTGAGTCAAGGCACGTGACATCCTCAGATGTCATCTGTGAAATGTGAGTGATGGGGATAGCAGCTGCTTCCGATCGAGCGGAGGTTGACATGACACACTCTACATAGATGGCCGTGCGGGACGGGAGGAAGAGTTCTAAGGTTCCCTCCTGTCATTTCCTGGTGCCACTCAGGTTCCCTCCTCTCACCACCCACTAGAATACCTGAGGACGTCTCAAGATTGCCAATGGCTAGGCCCATGCAAACCAACAGTGTTGGCACTGAGGCAGAGCCCAGGTGCCACACCTCTGAATGCTCCCCAAATTCAAATCTAATGTGCTACCAAGAGATGGGGTTCAGTAGGGAAGGAGCCTCCTCAGGAAATCCTGAGAGCCACAAACATTTCAGGGTCCCTGGAAAATCAAGTACTTCCTTACTCCTTAAGTATCCAGGGAGCCCCAGAAACCATGGTCTGTGTCATGTCCAGGGCTTTTCCTGGGAAGAATGACTGATAAACTACCAGTCCCTTCCTGGTTCCCAAGGAGACAACCTGTGAGACCAGGCTAAAGGGGAGAGCTAGAAAGGTGGGCCATTGCCCTGTGTCCAAAGGCTCCTTGAACAAGTAGCGAGAGCGGATGCAGCAACTGTGCACACAGCCGCCCTCTCTTCTCTCTAGCTTGGGAGTGGTGCTGACCAGAGGCCATGGGGAATACGTCCTCCTGGGAAACACGTCTGTGGAGGAAGGTAGGTCACACCGTGTGCTGACTGTGGTGTGGTGTGTGGTAAGGGGAGTCACTCTCCCGGGTTGCTGGGCAGGGTCAACCCAGGGTGGACTCAGGGTGAGCATTTCACGCCAGACGAGGTGGCAGAGAAGGGCCTCACCCCTATCCCAGTCCCTGAGCCGACCTAACCTCAGCTGTTTGCCCACGGTCTCTGCCTGTAATTTCCCAAAGCTTCATTGAGCACCTACTTATGCTCGAGCTCCGGGAGCTCACTCACTCATTCCATCGGCAAGTGCACTAAGTGCGCAGTCAGATGGGCCAAGAGCCCAGCGAGGCTCCAGAGCTCACTCGGCAGGCACAGCCCACCAGGCTCATCTCTAGCTGGCCATTGTCACGGCCATGTGTGATAAAATCAAGGAAGACAAAATCACTGCTTTCCAGGTGTTAGCTCCTCGAAGGCAGGCATTAAGAGGGCGGGGCTTGCAAGACACTGGTATCTAAAGAGGTTTGAGACTATAGCCCCCAAAGCCAAGAGGTGTGTTCATGGAAACCCTTCGTGCAAAGAGATTCCACAGACCCGGGTGTGTGCCCGTGGCCACAGGGTTTGAGCTTGAGTATGGACTCTGCTTTCAGGCCTGCATGACTTGCTTCATCCGGATCTGACCCTGGCCAGTGACTGGTACGCAGGGAGGTAAGGGTGGGAGGGAGAAAGGGGGGTGGGGGATCTGAGGTAACATGGGTTCCCTGCATTTCCAGGATCTACTGCATCACTGATATCGACCCAGACCACCGGAAACTCAGTCAGTTGGAAGCTGTGGTCCGCTTCCTGACAGGGATGGATCCAGGCCTGGAGTGTGAGTCCCCTAATCCATGAACTTGTCCTCTCAGAGTCCTCAGGACTCTGAACTTGTCCTCTACTCCCCAGCAGCTCAGGGCTTCCCAGGGGTGGAGAGTGCCATGAACCCATCTTGGGATGGCAAGCGTGGCTGGAGGAGAACAAGAAGAGGCCCCGAAGAAACAGGCAGAGCTAGCTGGGGCTGTGAACCATGGAGGATGTGGGCATTCCAGGAACTGAAGGCCAGCACAGGGCTCCTCGTGTCAGAGGCCAGGGCTCTCTTCAGCTCCTTTCAGCCCTCCTGCTCATCCAGTCTATCCCCACCACCTTAATGTGGGCAAGGAGCAGACACTGTCTTCAGGGTCTCAGTTCTGCCAAGCATAGCATTTGGTCAGGCGGTTTCTTCAATCCCTTGGTCTTGAAGGATGTGCCAAGTCTAGGCACTCAGGCCAGCTCACTCGGCCATGGCCCTAGCAAGTCCCTTCCTCCTCTCCAATTGTCCTGCTACATATGTAGGTACCGAGGATGGGGTGCTGAGGAGGGGGTGGAGGGAGGGGAGAGTAGGATTAGCAAGGATGAAGACCCCAGGTCTGGGACTTTCTTTGAAGACAATAAAAAAGGGTTTTGTTTTTTTTGAAGTCGATGGAGTGGGTTATACAGTCATGTACATGTAGCCATTGAGTTGAATACTGTAAGTTAGTTTGTTGAGATGTAAACTTCACTTCAATGAAAAGTTAAAGCAGTTCTAAGAGAGGGGCAGAGAGTGTCACCTATGTAGAGAGGAGGAAGAGCAGCCAGGCTGGGGAAGCAGCAGGCACAGGGGCACTGAGGCAGGGCAGCGTAGAACCAGGTCAGGCCTGCAGCACCCACAGCCACCGGCATGTCCTGCATCCAGGAGCAGGGGGGGTGGGAGCTGTCACAGCTGGGCTGGATCAAGAGAACATCTAGACTCCCTAGTGCTGAGCTGGCAGGGGCCTTCAGTGCCAACCCCATCTTCTCTGTGGCTGAGAACTTGAAGGCAGAATAAGGAATGTTGGTATTTTTATGCCCATTCAGACGGCTTGAATAACCAGAGACACCAGCAAGAGTCATCCTTCTCCTGACTTCGATAGGATGGGGGGCTGTGCTGTGGGCATTGTTATTATTGGACAGACTAGTCTCAAACCTGCTATATCGCCAAAGATGAACACCAACTTGTGAGCTTCTGCTTTCAAGAGCTGGGAACCTAGGCTTGCATCACAACTGAGCTAGATCCCCAGCTTCTAGAAGCTGTGCACTTCTTGATAGGTTGGGGCTGGGGCAATAGGTGACACGTGACTAGCTCCTGTGACTTTACCTGCAGGTGACGAGGAGCTGATACGGGAGGTGCTGTTTGACGCAGTGGTGACAGCCCCCATGGAAGCCTACTGGACAGCACTGGCGCTCAACATCTCTGAGTATGTACAACAGGGACCCCGATGAGGACAGGGACACAGGGATATGATGGAACGGGGCGGGGGGGGGGGTGAGACTGGCCTTCACACACTGCTGTGAAGCAGGCTCCCATCCCGCAGCTCCTACCAGGCAAACACCCAGTCCAAGACCTGGGATGAACGTGTTTTCTTGGTTGGTCTCCCACTACCTAAGAAGCTCCCCCAGGGAAGCGCAAGACAGACAAATGGAGAAAAAAAATGTAACAAACTAAATCTTGCCAGGTGGTGGTGGCGCACGCCTTTAATCCCAGCACTCGGGAGGCAGAGGCAGGCGGATCTCTGTGAGTTCGAGGCCAGCCTGGTCTACAAAGGGAGTTCCAGGACAGGCTCCAAAGCTACAGAGAAACCCTGTCTCGAAAAACCAAAAAGAAAGAAAGAAAATTTCATACTTTCTCATAAAGAAAAAATAAAATAAAATCACATAGGAGTTACAGGAGTTGGATGGCTCAGCTCTTCCAGAGNAAAAAAAAAAAAAAAAAAGACAGACAAATGGAGACTTACTTCCAGCTTCGAAGGAAGGCTACCCAACCTGTTTGACCTCAGTGCTTCCCAGACCTGAGATTTCCCTCATCCTCCCACTGGCTTTGTCTTGGTGGGATTGTATTGCTTGGCTAGACAGAAAAATGAGTACTGTGTATGTGCCGCAAGAGGTAGGCGGTCAGGGTAACATTAACGAGGTAAGGGCTATAGCACTTGTTTCTGAATAGAAAGGTTCAAAATCATAGATGTCAAACCTCCCTAACACTCGAGTTTGCTGCTGCTCCTATATACAAAACAAACTCCTATTTTTAAAGGCGCATGTGCAATGTGCTCCATTTCTTCTAGAGAGGGGCCAGAGGGGCCAGAGCACAGTGTCCTGTGTGCGTGTACGCATATGCATCCGTTTTCCAGGAAGGCTGTTCAGCAAAGGTTCTGAGGGCTTCTCTCCAGTTACAAAAAATAGGTCATTGAACTGCATGCATTTTTGGTGCAACTTTGAACCATATAAATGTGGAAATACAAATAAACCTAAAATAAAATCGATAGGGCCAGATACTAGCACATAGTGTGTTGAGGGGCAAGTGTTCTTCACTAGCTTCTATCAAAAATAAATGGTCTGAAGTGGAGGCTAGGAAGATGGCTTGGTAAAGTGTCATGCAAGCGCGAGGACCTAAGTTTGGACCCCCAGAACCCACATAAAAAGTCAGGCATAGTACCTTACTTCTGTAACCCCATGCTGATAGGCAGATCCTTAGAGTTATTGGCCATTCGGTGAGCTCCAGGGTCAGCGAGTGACCTTTGTCCATATAAACAACCGAAGAAGACACTCCACACCAACTCTGACCTCAAAGTGCTTGCATATACACATGCACATGTTCCCACAGACACATGTACACACATAACACACACATAAAATTAAAAGCCAACATGTTGTGGGGGGTTGGAGGCTCGCTCTCCCACTGAAGATGCCCACAAGCATACCCCATCCCACTCCTATATAAAAAGATCAGAAAGCACTAAAGCAGCTCGGCAAGGGAACGTACTTCTAGCCTATGAGAACGTACTTCTAGCCAATGAGAATGTACTTCTAGCCAATGAGAGCGTACTTCTAGCCAATGAGAACTGGAGAAAGAAAATTGTCTCTGGTTAAAGATGACAGGAGCAGGGGGCAAGGTGGGGGTGACTCCATGGTAGAGCAACTGCGTAGCATGTATGAGGCCCCAGGCTCCATACCTCCAAACCCAGCACCGTAGAATAAATAGCTATTGTATATCAGGAAACTTCAAAATAACAGGAAAATCACTATAGCCAATTAGGGAATTTAGTAAAGTGGAATGTTATAATATCAGTGTTCAAAAATTAGTAAAACCTGGAGCTGGAGAGATGGATTAGTGGTTAACAGTGCATATTGCTCTTACAGAGGACCTGAGTTTGGTCCCCAGCACCCGTGCTCAGTGACTCACAGCTGCCTGCAACTCCAGCTCCTGGGGATCTGACGCCATCTTCTGGCTTCCATGGGTACCTACGCTTACAGGCATTTACCCAAACAGAGACATGTCCGTTAAAAATAAAATTTTATTTTAAAAATTAATAATACTTATGCACATAAATAGCCCCTGAAAAAGATACAATATGAAAAGACTTTAGGCTGGTAAGAAATAAAAATATTGTTCTAGAATTGCCAGAACACAGTGAACGCACCATGTGAGGACCCCTAAGACGTTGGGCAACATTGGGCTTGTGGCACCAGCCCGTGATTCCAGCTGCTCTGAGAGCTGAGGCAGGAGGACTGAAGGCTCCAGGCCTGCCTGGGCTACAGGGTAAAATGCCATCTCAAAAAGTAACGCAGGATTCAGCTCAGTGGCAACAGGCATGAAGCCCTAGGTTTAATCTTGGGATATGGGGGTTAGAAACAACAAAGAAGTAGGCCTGAATACATGGGAAGACTCACGGTATCTCTGAGTGGAAAGATAGATACCATGAGGCTCCTCCTCCCTAGTGTAGACTCCAAGGGCGCGCATTACTTTGGGACTGTCTCTCCGTGTCTAGGTGACCACTTGTAAAGCTCATTAGAACAATCAAGAACAGCCCAATGTCTCAAACCAGAATGGTCCTACCTAGATGTAAAGACATTATCAAACCTCTGCCCACTCTGAGTTGTGGTACACAAAAGAACAGCCAGCCCCAGGTGGCATACTGTGGACTTGTGCATCCCGAGGCACTGTGTCACGTTAATGAGAGGAGGCGGGCTTGAAAGCTGAGCTGGTGCCGAGGCCAATGGGACCAGCACCGTTGGGTGAGTGCACATACCTGGATGAAGTGACTCATTCAAACACACAGGAAAGAAGTTGTATAAGCGCTAACAGATGCTGTGATCCAGCTGAGCTGAAATCCGGGCGTCAGCAAACCTTCCTAATGCTGACTCAAAGCTCGGAAGCAATGCAAGAATGAGTGGAAAACTTAACAACCCGGAAATGTCTGTATGAGCCGAGAAGGGATGAGCTGGGGAGCTGTGGCCAAGAGCAGGTGGAGCACACTGCAGCCACAGTGTGGATGACTGAGAGCTTCAGGAGCAGACAAGAAGCAAGAGCCGTACAGGGACAAGAGTCAAAAAAAAAAAAAAAAAAAAAGGATCAGTCCTTAAATGCGTGCTGACCCAGTTCTGAATAAAAGATTTTTACCAACCCAGATCTGAATAAAAGATTTTTACCACTCAAGATAGCGCCTCTCACCATCCGGTATTACTGAAGCTGGCACTCACTCAGTGTGTGTGCTGTAAGCGGAGACTGGCAAAGCTGTGGCCTGAGCTTGGTAAACACGCTACTGGAAAGGATGCTGGTGTGCCTTACCCTGGGTTAATAAGGTCGTACTGTTAGTATCCTTAGGAGCTGATGTTTCCAACGAAAGGAAAAAAGAGACACAAGTTTCAAATATCGAAACTGTTTAAATACAACGGGCTGGAGAGATGGCTCAGTGGTTAAGAGCACATCTTACTCCTGCAGAGGACCAGAGTTCAATTCCCAGCACCCACATCAGGCAGCTCACAATTGCATATAATTCCAGCTACAGGAGATCCGATGCCCTCTTCTGGCCTCTGTGGGTATACACAAAAATAAAAATAAATCTTTAAAAAAAAAAAAAGGGACTGAATTGTAAACGTTCACCTGGATTCCAGATCTATTTTCTCTTAAAGCCATAAAAGGAAGTCCCTAGTCTGCCCTGCTGGGGATCACAGTGTCTGGAGCACCCGACTATCATGTGGACTGGCAGTATTGGTCCTCACTAAAGTGAGTCTGGGGACATCCCTGACTACAGGACAGGGGCAGGAAATGACCAGGTGACCCAGGAGCATCCAGTCACACCAGGAAGGGAGAAGCTAGCAAGACCAATGGGACTCAGAGGAGAAGCTAGCAAGACCAATGGGACTCAGAGGAGAAGCTAGCAAGACAAATGGGACTCAGAGGAGAAGCTAGCAAGACCAATGGGACTCAGAGGAGAAGCTAGCAAGACCAATGGGACTCAGAAGCCCCTTCAGAAAGCTAAGGATAGGGCGAGAGCAGAAGGCAGCCATGGCTGCAATGTGCTACACCCCAAACCCTGCATCCATGAAGAGTCTGTGGAAGACAAGACCTTGGTCACCTTTGGAGGTGTGGGACACACACTAATTTAAATAAGCAAAAGCATCAACTACTTATTTACCTTGCCTCTTCTGTGCAAATTGTTCCTTAGGGTATAGTTTTTTCTGTATAGAAGTATTTCTGGTAAAAGCAAAATAAAGAGAAATTTGAAGGTGTGTGCCTGTGAGTATCCCCCAGTCAACAGTGTGTGCTTGCCTGTCAGGACCGAATTGCCTGTGTATTCGCTTCATAGCTTTATACCAGAGACAGCCACCTTGGGTGAACGTTCATTTGGTTTCCAAGTCAGTCATGTGTCAGCTGACCCGTAGTTGCAGGGCCTATGCTGAGGGACATGTATCATGGCATACCGCAATGCTTATGGGGGTGGAGGGCACCAGGGTCCCAAAGGCCCCTTCAGGAACACCTCCTCCCAGAGGTCTAAGAGGTAATTTACAAGAAATACAAGGGGCAACAAAATAAGGGTGCTAAGCAACACTTCAGCAATTGACCTGGTCCAGCTGGGTGGTCTGGCGCGTGCAGGAAGTGGTCTGCCAGGAAAGGGAGGCTGGGATGGGAGACCCAGGGCCAGGTTTAAAAGGCGAATGACTGCCACGGGCATGGCGTTTCCTCCAAGGGTGACGATAAACAGTCTAAAGTCACAGAGGCAAGGACTGTGCTGGTTGATGCATGCACTTAAAGAAATACACTTTAGATGAGGAAATTGTATGGTTCATGGGTTGTAGCTCAAGACACGGAAGAAGGAGACTGGCTTACTAAGCCACTGTACTGAACAGACCACAGTAAGATTCTACTTCGCCCAGCTGAAACTCACGAGCTTCGGGGCTATCTGGTGACAGTGGGTGTCGTGGAGCTTTCGGGGAGGTACGACCGTGACACGGAGGGTACTTTTTGTTTGTTTTAGCTCCTTGTATTCTGATGATATAAATTAAAATATTTACTGATTAAATACATAGGAATTTCTTGACAATATTCAGTTGCTGTAGTGCCGTGGGAAGTCTTGGTTGGTGTTTGTAAAGCTGGGTTACGGGAGAGGTCAGTAGACTCTAAGAGCAAATTGGATGGGTGCTTTTTAAAGATGCTGACCCCAGGGTCTGACTTAGTGCAGCTAATGCAGGGTGTTGGTACCTATGACATTTAAACCCTGAGTAGCCCAGACACCCACCTGCAGAAACCCCATATCTCTAGGTCTTTCTCTTCGGGGACTCCCCAGGCCTGGTGCTGTACCTGGATGCTGCCAGTGTAGGCCATCCCGTAGCCTCCAGGCCCTAGCGATGCTTTTGGTACGGCCTGTGCTCTCGTGGAGCCCACAGACCCAAGAACCACAGACCCAGGTATGAGAAAAGACAGTTTACACATTGTCATTGCTTTGCCTTACAGAACAACAGAGCCTGGCGTGGATATGGCCTTTCTGGGGACCCGGGCTGGTCTCCTAAGACGGAGTTTGTTTGTGGGCTCCGAGAAAATCTCTGACAGGTGAGTCCTGGGCACCCTGAGGCTTCTAGAAGGGAGGAGCATGGCACAAGTCTTGAGTCCCCTTGGGGCACGTAGAGCAAAGACGGTCTCATCATCCAGACCCACAGACCCTACTCTAGCAGAGTGCAGATTGTGGGAGAACCCTGCTGAGGGGGCCCACATACTGCCCAGTCCTCCACACCACCGCGGACAGCAGCTGTCTTCTGGCCCGACTCTGCATGGAGGCTGGAGCCCAGAAGAGGGCAGGGTAGTGCCACCTGGTGTCCTAAAGCTCAGAAGGCTCAGACACCTGGAGAACAGTGACCGCCGAGCTGATGGGTGACTTCACACACCCGTCTTTCCTCCCACTCGCTCACTGCCCCCCTCACTACATCCCAGTGCAGTCAACAGGGAAGCATCTCTGTGCCTCTCTCGGGACTCAGTGAAAGTCCACACATGCTGAGCAAGGCTGCAGGCTTTCTAGAAAAACAAATTTGCTTGTTTTCCCCTTCTCCCCTCTTCTTTCCCTTCCCTAGTCCCCAGAGAGGTGGGGAGAGGAAAATGGCACCCTCATAAAAGGGTTCCTAAGGATGGGAAGCCATGGCAATACAAACAGGCCTTCCTTGAGTGGTCAAAGACTCTGGGAAGCTGGGAAGACAACTGCCCGGAGGGCCACAGGTGCCTTGTGCACACCAGCGAACTCCCTTTACCTGGACCATGATGCAGTCTGCTTTCAGAGCTGGCAAGGCACTCACTCACCCAAACGTCAGTCTTCTACCTGTGAATTACCCATAGGTGCCACTTCCTTGTGCAGCCCACCCGGCTCCGCCTACTTCCTAGTCAGCGTCTGGACCAGCCTCCCTCTGTAGGCTTGTGTGTGTTCGGGGAAAGCAAACCCATAATTAGCAAGGAAAAGCTGCTCCAAAAGGAGACGAATGTTGCGCATCAAAGCCTTTCGAAGTAACCATGTAGGGCAGTCCGTGCTTCTCTACCGCAGGGATAGAACTGGCTGTCTGGTTTCCTCACTCAGATCTGCCAGTGAGCCAGACCAAAGGAAATTACCCATACCCATGGGATATGTACTTTGTTGGTCACACATCTGTATCTTCCTGCTCCACTGGCCAGCCTCCCCTGCCACCAGAGGTTGCAGTGTTTTGCTTCTGGAAGAAGCAGAAGCTGCCTGGGGCAAGGTGTACTTAGGAGCTGATGGCTCGTTTCATTCTTTCTTTGTTGAGTGATCTGTGAGATGGGTCTTGCCTTGTAGCCAACGTAACTGAGAAGCAGGGACATTCTCCTTCACTCTCAGAGTGCTGGGATAAGGTGCATGCCTATGCTGAGGATGGGGGTGTTTCCTGTCTGCAACTGGACCAGCACAGAGCGGAGGGTCTTGGTCTTGGCCCAGCCAAGATGATTGCATAGGCTGCTGGGAAAAGAAACAAATGTCTTCCCAGATTTGAGGAGGCACCCATCCTATTCTGGCAGGAAGTTCCTGACACCTGAAGACGAAGCCAGTCTTTTTACCATGGACCACTTCCCGCTGTGGTATCGCCAGGCCTCTGAGCAGCCCCCAGGCAGTTTTGTCTTCAATCTCCGCTGGGAAGAAGGACCAGGTAACCTACACCCCTGTGCTCTCCCCAAGAGTGGGAAAGGAGGGCTGGATGATACAGAAGAGAGGACGACCCTGGGGCTCCTTCCTGCCTTCCCTCCTGACACTGCAGCTTTGGAGCATGCCTGGTGTTGCACACAGAATGTAGGCCTACGTGTTCTCATCCCCCACCCAGCAGTCAAGCTCCAGCGTGGAGGAAAGGAAAGAGATCTGACCCGAAAGCCGAACAGGTGACTCCTGGCCCACATTCCTAGTGTCAGGTCAGCAGGGTTGATCTTGATCGCCAAGAGGCTTCTGTTTCTAAGGACCCGAGCAGCTTTAAAACTTCTTTAAAGCTCCCATAGCTGCAAATATGGCTCTTTCCATCTCTACTGCTGTCAGGTTACGAAGAAAGCAGCTCCCAGGACACAGGAGAGATAGTCAGGGCCAGCCAGCAGGCCTCCACAGACCCAGGCCACTGGGCAGGGAAGAGAGGTGGAGAGGTGGCACCAAGCTGAGGGCTCCCAGTTCCAGCCCTGGTTACTTTGGAGAACGGCAGGAAAAAAACACCAGGATCCTCACTGAGTGTGAGGGAATCAGACCACTGAGAACCCGGGGGGCCTAAGGCTCAGTGCAGCCTTACCCTTGGTTACCTTTAAGGAAATGGCAGCCCAGAGAAGCTGAGGGGCTGGTCCGGGGCCCAGGAATCTAAGAAGCAGGAAGTATCTACCAGGATACCAAGGGGGCTGAGCCCAATCCAGAGGGGCTGGGACTTGGACAGTGCCTACTTGTGGAATGGGTGAATATGGTGGACAAGAGTTCAAGAGGTCAAGGGGGCCCTGGCAGAGATGACAGCGTTCTCTCTCTCTCTCTCTCTCTCTCTCTCTCTCTCTCTCTCTCTGTGTGTGTGCATGCATGCACACCTAGGGACATACACACACACACACACACACACCACAGAGAGCTGCCCTGGAACTGTCAGCTTCAGGAACCCAGACTTTCCAGGGCTCCCCCTCTAGGCTGAAGACAGCAAGGGGGAGTTCCTTCTTATCCACTAAGCCTGTCACTCCACCCTGTGTCGTTCCCTCCACCCACATACCGAAGTCTAAAGTGCTTTACAAACATTTCCCTACAAAAACGCCAGGAGATAAGTGCTGTTGATGGCGTCTCCTGGGGAGACTTGAAGGCTCAGAGATCTCATTCTGTGATTTGCTCAAGCTTCTCAGCACAGAAGCAGTTTTTACAGCAAGCTAGAGTCAGGTCTGCTTCAGGACACCCTAGATCTGGGGCAGGAGGCAGGAGAGAAAGGAGGTGTTTTCATTCCTGGGACTCACAAAGGAGGTTCTTAAGGCCAAGCCGAAGGTTTTCCCATGGTGTACACCTGAGGCAGAGAGGCAGGTCCTCCCACCATGTGAAGGGTTCCCCTCAGGAGAGACACCCACGGACTCCATAGACGTTCCCCGGGCGAGACCCTGGGCCCCACCCAGCCGGGTGACAGGCTGCCTCCTGCCGGCTCTGTCACCAGCACTGCCTGCTGGCTGCTAGGGGGAGCTTTACGTGTCCAACGTGGTAGGAGGGCAGGTGGGTGGGGAATTGAGCTGCCAGGAGAAGAGAAGGAAGCTGGGAACCCAAAAGGGGACTGCTGAGGAGGGAGGCAGGAGCTTGCTCGCTTCCTACGCCCTTGCTCACTCGCTCAGCCCCAGCACACGCTTAAAGCCACGTGGACACTTCTGGGTCTCCCATCCTCCCCAAAAGAAAGAAAATCATCTCATCTCAACAGGTGTGGAGCTGCTGAGGAGGCGACCGAGTAGGGCAGCCTCTGGCGGGTCTGAGGTCTGGGCAGATTGAGTGCTGCCCCCTTGAGTTGGTGCCTATACCACCCGCCAGCACACTACAACCCGCCAGCACCAAGGACCTGGGCCTTCACATTCGTCTCTCCTCTTCCTGGGCTTATTCCCACAGGTTCCAGGGCCGTGAGACCATTGATCCTAACCTTGAAATTCCCAAGGGCTCCAGAGATTACCTGAGTGTTTCTCACAAGCCTGTGCTAGTCGGAAGGCAAGCTACAGAGCCAAGGCTACAGAGCTGAGGATTCCTGCAGGAGTCCCCACGTCCATGTCTTATGGGTGTTCCCCAAAACAAAGTGAGGGGTCTGGTCTCTGTGTCTACTCTAGTTCCTTTGACTCTGGCATGGTAAATTTCTGGAATCAAGGACAGCTCAAGTGTCGTGAGTTCCCAGAGCCTTGAGACGTGTTGAAGACAGCAAGGTATCAGCGGAACTATAACAGCACAGCCAGCGTGTGACCATGCTTGGCCCCATTACAGAGGCTCTGCTCTTTGTCAATCTCCAGGAGGCCCAGAGAACTGGTTATCATAGGCAGTGTTCACCACGAGGGCATTTGACCGAACAGGACAGTACATGATCTTGGACCGTGTAATGGAATCTGACCTCTAGACAAGAGGCGGCCTTTGGAAAGCTGGCCTAGGTAGGATGTGGATGGAGGTCAGAGGTCATACAGCAGCCAGCTGGGAAGATGCTCTCATATGGAGCTGCACCGACCCTCTGAATCTTGCTCCCAGGATGGCCTGGTTCTTCTAAAAGAAGCGAGAGGCAATCCAGGCCTCCAGGCACCTGGCAGAAAGTTCTAGAAGGGCAGCAATGAAGCAGGAAATCATTATGGTAGTGAGTCGGGTGCCACCCACAAGGATCCATGAAGCCTCATAGATGTGTCAGATACCACCCTGGCTGCGAGGGGAGGCTGTTGTCCACCGCATCTGGCCTCTGAGCAGGACCATCGCTGTCACCTCTCTGTGACTCTGAAAGGCAAGGCAGGGTCACCTGCCACCCGGGCCTGGGATGCTTGCAGCCCGTCCCTCAATATGAGGCACGTATGTGGCTCCCGTCCAGGTAGATTTTATTGTCAACCTGACAGCAGTCAGCTGGCGAGAAGACAGGGAACCCAGACTTGATTGCCTTGATCAGTGGCACAATCTTGTTAACTGTAGAGGGGCCTAGATCAGCATGGCCAGCGCCATCCCCAGGCAGGTGGGCCTGAGTTGTGCAGGAAAGCAGGCTGAGCACAAACCAGGGAGTGATCTAGCGAGCAAGCCAGGAGTCGGCATTATCCCACTCACTTCTGCTTCCTGCTCCTGCCTTGACTGCCTGTCCTGGCTTCCCTCGATGGTGGAGTGCGGCCTGGAGTGGAAGATGAAATCGACCCTTTCCTCCCCAGGCTGCTTCGGGCTGTGGTGTTTGTCACAGCAGCAGGATAAGGCAACGAGCGTACGGGAAAGCAGGCTGTGCCAGGGGCCTGTCACAACTGCAAGGGAGCTAAGCGGGAGCAGCAGGCAGATGGGTTTGCTCCCTGGAGACGGAGCAAAGTCACAGTGCCATCGTGATGCTCAGCCTGGCAGGGGCTAAGAATTAACCCCGGCAAGTTCTGATTTGTTCAGATTCGGGGACAGCAAGGGACCTTCCGGACACTGTTGAAAGACAGGTGGTGGACAGCCACAAGCCATTGTCAACAGGATTCTTCCCCTACCTCACCGTTTTCAGGGAGAGCTTATCCTGGAATCCCTGTTTGTCTCCTATCCCAAGAAAGAGATAGGCTCACCCCTAACCTCTCTCTGCAGGCAGAGAATAACGATAATTCTCACTTTCCCAGATAGCCCAAGCAAGCCAGTGGCTGTAAGGGCCAGCACTGCGGTAACTGTGACGGTGGACGGGAAGACGGCCATCGCAGCAGGTAGGCGCTACCCTGAACCGCTGAGGTAGGAGCCCCAAGGCAGTGTCAAGGTGAGGGCTGGCAGGGTGGAGCTGGCTCTGCCAGAACACCTGTCTAGCTGGCCTGAGGCCATTTTCATTCCCGGCACCACACACACAGGAAGAGAGAATAAGATGCCCTGGATATGGGGATTCTAAATTTTCCCAGGAGGAATGCTGGGGACAGGAAGTGGATGCTTACGTCATTTTGTTTATAAAACCATAAAGCCCAAAAGATTCACAGATTAAAATGAAGCTCAGAGAGGTTAAAATATCTTCTCAAGGTCACACAGGACAGGGAACGGACATTACCTTGAGCTCTATACCTGAGCTCATGACTCAGCACTTTCTACCTGGAATTCAGGGTAACCTAGCAAGGCTATATTACAGACAAAGAAAATAAGGGATGGAGGGGTGATTTGTCCAAAGTCCCACCGCTAGTAGTAAAGCTAGAACCTGGACTCAGAACATCTCTCCTTGGGACCCAGGATTACCCCCATGCTTCTGCCTCCGCTTCTAAAACAACAGCACCCCGTGGGTTGGCCTGACTTTGCAGTTTCTTGATGGCTAGGACTGTCCCTGGCATCTGTGCCTTGCTCTTTGAACGTCTGTGATCACACCCTCCATGTTCCTCAAGAAGCTGTGCAATCCATGGTCACTCAACCTGGTGGAGCTGGGGTGCTAGGCACTTGTCTCATGCCCCAGGAGCCTGGGGAGGCCAGCGGCAGGCAGGACCCTGGCCTCTTCCCAAGGCTGGGAGTGTCTAGGGGAGGAGCAGGAGCGGCTGGCCTGAGTTTCCTCAAGGAATCCTTGCTGCTCAGAGTCAAGGTTCCTGTGGGTTCCCTCCTGGGTTGAGGTAGGGGAAGGTGGCTCAGCAGCGCATCCAGCCCAGCATGCCCGGCAGTCTGTAAGGTGCCTCCCACCCTGCAGAGGGGATGATTATATCCCAGCAGCTCTTCCGGAGCCCACGGCATGCCAATCCCTGGCCAGCTGTGAGGCTCACTTATCTAAAATCCTCCTGCAGTTTAGTCCCAGCAGACCCATGACTACCCCGTTCTGCCCGGGGTAGTCCTAGAAGACCCGGGAAAGGAGAGAAGGGATACAAGGCCAGGCCACTGACTGTGCTTCTCCACACTCCCCAATTATCTGATTTAATTTTTAACTCAGAGCTGAGTTAGAGCCAGGAGGGGTTGCCATAGAAACCGTGTCCCAGTGCCTCTGGTTGAACTCCTTCAGACGGTCCCTGTGACGCTCAGGGTACACGGCTGTGACAGAAAAAGCAAGAGGCGTTAGAGACCTGACACCGCGAGTTCACCTGCATCTCATTCTAGATTTTTCCTCTCCCTGGTTCCGGGCACCATCTCCCTGCTCCTGGGACCAGGTGGGACCGTCAGCTCAAGGAGGGCAAGGTGGTGTGTCTGCTGTCCCTGAACGCTGGGGCTTTGGGTGCTCTCCAGAACACAGTGTATCAGCAAGGGCTGTGTCAGAGACCTGTCCTGCTGTCTGGAGAGGCTTGGATCATCGTAGGGGTCTAGACAGACAGGACTGCCGCCCTCTGAGCACTTCCCTCTATGAACCGTGCCTGTGGCTTCAGGAGCAACGTGTGCTCTGCAGGGGGCTCAGAGGGGACCAGATTTGGCTCTGCTATAGAGGGACCAGAGGTGGGGGACCCCACTATGACCACACCTAGGATGAAACATCTGGCTGCTTGGCTTTCTGTACCCTGGGAGTTTACGTCTCCCTGAGGTCCGTTCCTGACTTGGTGAGTCGTCAGCCCAGGAAAGCTCCCAAGGTGAAGGTTCCACGTGAGTCTCTGGAGATGGACAGAGTTCAGGACCACTGGGGACAGTCCCGCCCTGGGGGTAACAAGCAATCGCAGAGGCCGTGCTTTCTTCTTCCTTCCCTTTCCGGTGCCACCCTCCCAGCTTTCCTGTTCCTAATTCTATCTCCCTACTGGCTGACAGGGGCTTATTTCTAGGCCCAGGTGTGGGGTGCTTATGCGGTACTGAAAGGCTAAGATGGCATTCCTGAAACTCCAGCACGCTCCCACAGACCCCAGGTGAGGCAGCCCTTAACTAATCGCCTCGCCTCCTGGCAAGACAAGGGTCCTCAGGTAAGCACAGGACGTCTTCTGCGCAAATGCAAGCCTCGTGCCACATGGGTCATCGTCTGCCCGTGGCTGCCAGGACAGAACGGTCAGGAGCTGGGTGGACACCCCAGGTGCAGAGCTAGCAAGGTCTGCTCACCTCGGCTCCACAAGCTTACTCTTCTCTGAGACTCCCATTGGTTGCTGCTAGACTGGAGCAGACAGGTTTCAAATCCCAGCTCAGCCCTGCCCGGAGCTTGTCACCCTTGTCCTGAGCCAAATCCTCTCCAGGATAGTGCCTTCACATTCCTCTCAGCCCTGAGGTCCTGGGTACTGAGCAGGGGACCCATCTGTCACATAGAGCTCTCTGCACCGGGGTGACATTCCTCTACAAATGGCTCGGCTGTCTGGCGACGCAGGGAGACAGGACACCAGTCTCCCCATGCCCACATCCCCTCCCACCCAATGAAGCAAGGAAATACATAGGAAAATAGTCTTTATTGGTCTTCTGAAACAACAAACCAGAAATATAATTTTGCCTTTAAAAATCTTCTGTCTCAGGCTAAAGATATCACCACTGACAACACCCTCCCTCCCCCAGGCCCTTAGAAAATCCCAGCTCTGGGATTGGCCCACCAGCCAAAAGAGGAAGGAAGACGGTGGCTGGGCCTAGAGGATCCTGTGCCCTCTGTCTGTCAGCCAGAGAACAACCTTGAAAGCTGTCCTGAGACTCCTGGTGCATGCCCCTGCTAGTAGAGTAGGTGGTAGAAGAAAAGGAGGATGCCAGGTTGTCCCGACGCCCCCACGGACACATCCTTAGTACCTGTGTCTAGCTGGCCTCTTTCTAGCTACCAACAAGGCCCTGCTCAAGGCAAGGTCTCAGCCTAGCATCTTCGGGCAGAGGGATACCAGTCTCTAAGGAGGGGACAGCTGAGAACAGAAAGGACAGCAACCCTGAAAATGTGCACAGCCCCCGGGGGCAAGAGTCTCCATCCCAGATAGGACCGCAGCCCCCTTTTTTAGCTTGGCTAGCCTGGGTGCAGTTGCACGCTCCCAGGAAACCAGGCAGAGCCTATGAGCCTCTGGGAAAGGAAGTCCCCCCACTGAGGACTCTGAACAGAATGTAGCCATCCTGTTCCTGTTCCTGCAGTCTGTTGGGAATGTGTTGAAGGCAGCCAGCCTCGGTGAGCCCCACTGCCTGATGTCTGCTCTCCTTAAGGTGAACCACCCATCTCAGAGCACAGCCCAAACCCAGCCTGGAGGTCACAAACAAAAGATGCAGGGGCAGGAGAAGCAGAGGAACAGAAGTAAGGCTGCAGGCTGCAGGCTGCAAGGCTGCAGGAGTGGAAACTGCTCAGGGTGCCCGGAGACCTGGCAGGGTGGAGGTTCCTAGGCACACCCAGGGGTCTGCAGCTGAACTCTCAGAAGCCTGGAACTTGTCCTGCGTACACGCACAACTCCTGTGTCTCTGGTAAACCTAACAGGAGAGGTGCTAAGGTTGCCATGGCAATAGGCAATTCTTCCAGCAGCTCACTTTGGCCCACTTTAGAAGGTCTCAAAGGATCCCTGTGTTGTTGTCCAGGACCTAACCCCTGATGACATAGGAAGACTGTAGTCAAGAAGTAAGAGAGACTATGGCCTCCAGGCGGAAGGGACAGCAGGCCTCGGCCTCAAGTCCTCATGGCCTCCTTTCCCACCTGGTGTGTGTGTGTGTGTGTCTGTCTGTCTGTCTGTCTGTGTCTGTCTGTGTGTCTGTCTGTGTGTGTGCCTCTGTGTGTGTATCTGTGTGTCTGTCTGTCTCTCTGTGTCTGTGTGTGTCTCTGTGTGTATATCTGTGTGTCTGTTGTATGTGTGCCTATGTGTGTGCCTCTGTGTGTGTATCTCTGTGTGTGTGTGTGTGTATGTGACTGTGCATGTGTGTGATTTTGATCCATGGGACTGTGATAGCAGTGCCCCGTATGTGACAGTGAACTAATGTATAGAGTAAGACCCTGTCTCAAAACCCTACACTAAAACAAAAATATAAAATGAGTAAACCCGGAGAACATAGTCAGAGGAGTCTATAGCAGATAAAGGGACAGGATGGCATCCACCCAAGGAAGACATTGTAGTCACTTTGGTTTCTCTAAGCACTGGACCCAGATCACAGGGCTGGGGGTGTTTGCACGTTGGCACCAGCTGCTGCGAGCCGGACAAGCTTCACACCGCAAGGACCTAAGAATATCTTTCTGTCTCCAAAAGGAGTCACAGAAATCTACCTCTGGCTCCCTGTCCCTCCCTCGCAGGCCCTAATGCAGACTGAAGTGGGAATGAGCAAGAGGTAGGGAGGGTCACCAGCTGTGCTGGCCCTGGGCAGGAGGGACGTGCTCTGTGCAGAGCGTGGGGCCGGTGTAGGTTTTCTTCCCTGTGGCCGGAAACCTACACGGACACTCAGGTGTCCCAAAGACCAGGGGCCCAGAGAGGGCCTTCCCCGGGAACCTTTGGCCAGGGGAAGTGTCTAGAAACTTGGAAAGAGACCGGGAGGCTGCTCTACTGAAGGGCAGACGAGGGCCAGGGAGCTGAGGCAGGCTGAGGCAGGGCCTGTGATGGAGGGAAGGGCAGCCCTTTGGTAGCAGTCCCATGGAGTCTCCTTGCTGTCCTACCTGGGCCAGACAGACAGCTCTCATGCCACAGAAGAGATCTGTTTCTGATCTTCATGCTCACCCTCGGGGTCCCCCATCAGCGGCTGGCGCTTCTTGAGCTCCCGGTGGTATTTAGCCATGAGGGAGGCATAGATGCAGCCGTAAGCAGCAGCCACCACCATCATGATGCAGACAATACCACACACGACACCCGCGATGATCACTGTGCCGATGGCTCGCCGCACACTCACTGGCCGGTACCTCTGCTTCTGAGGACAGGCAGTGCTGGGCTCGGGCTCGGGCTCCACCCCGGGCTTAGGTTTTGCAGGCTCTGGGCTGGCCTTAGTGCAGGGTGGCCCTGGAGCATCCATCCCAGCAGAGTTGTTCTCATCCTCTAGCTGGGAACAGTAATTAAACATCTCCATGGGGACCGCACGCATGTCCTTCCCCCGTAGCTCCTTGGGTAGGGTGCAGGCAAGTTGGTCCAGGCGACCCCCTGCATCCAAGAAAAAAAAAAGAGGTGCTGAACCTCCAAATGGGAAGGCCCAAAAAGTACAGTCCTGCCAGTAATGTAGTCAGTCCTGATTACCGAAGAGTAAGAGGAGGTAGTACCAATGGACCAAGGACTGTGATAGACATATGTGATAGAGGAGGTCACCACAACTGCCAGAGCCATTCAAAATGGGCATTGCCATTACTTTTAGTTCACAGAGAGGCTCACATCCATCTCATTCAAACCTGTCCCTCCAAGGTCACACTGACCTACAGGAGCACAGCAGCTCCAGCTGGAGGCATGCTCAGGACATGGCTTTGGTACAGCAAGCCATGTTCCTGCCCAGACTGTACGTCTTCTTCTCTGCCCGGGACCCAGATGCTCGCTGATGTCTGTGAACCCCTGCCATTGCTTTCAACACAGTACCTTGGCCTGTGTTTCTTCTCACAAAGAGTACAAAAGCCAGAGCCACTGCCTCATCCCCTCCTCCACATAAGGTTCTGATGGCCTGAGAACACCAAAAAGAGGGCATGGTATCTGCCTGGGCCTGTCAGGTGTCCCAGCACAGCGGTATCTAGGGAGGAAATCCTGAACAGGAGGCTGGAGCTGACAATACAGCTACCAAACTACCTTTATGACACTGGGGAGGCCAGATAGGGCAGAGGAAGAATATCAATCAGTACCTAACTGGATAGTGTTGGAGGAGGCCACTTGTTTCGTTCCCGGCTGCTCAGCAGCTCAGACCCGAAATAATCACACAGAAACCATATTATTTAAATCACTGCTTGGCCCATTAGCTCTAGCTTCTTAATGGCTCACTCTTACATATTAATTTAACCCATTTCTATTAATCTGTGTATGGCCACACAGTGTCTATCTCCCGCGGGGCTACATGGCTTCTCTCTAACTCCTCCTTCTTTCTCCCAGCATTCAGTTTAGTTTTCCCCACCTACCTCTATTCCCTACACAGGCCCAAGACAGTTTTTTTTATTAACCAATGGTATTCACATACAGAGGGGAATCCCACATCAGGGTAGGTTATGAGAGCCGGGACTAAGGACTGTCTGTAACCTGGGAAGTCGGAGATGGAGTCTGACTTTCTTTCAGCTTAGGAGAGGCTCAGCTACAGTATCACTTCCAGCCCCCTCTCCCAGCCCTGCCACCTCGAGCCCAATCTCACAAGAGGCGTCCATCTAATCCCAGGATGCCCAGGATGCTGATGGAAACACTGAGGTTTTCATTTAGTTTTTTAAGGAGCGCAAGGCTGAAGACAAAGTCTGGGAAGCTGGCTCCAGCCTGCTGTGTTAAGGGCAAAGATGCGCCCTAAGGCCAGCACCAGGTCTTTAATTCCACCTGGACAGTTCTGGAAAAGCTGAAGTGCAGTAAGCATATAACCAAGGCCACCTTGGTTAGAATGAGGGAGAGCCAATAGGGCAGTGAGCAGGAGTGACCTTATTTTCCTGCGCCAAAGACCCGGGATTGAATCCTGGCTGTGTTGTCACCTGGAAATTATTTAACTTACTTAATTATGCCCAAGTCTTAGTATTCTTCGCTGCAAAATAAGGATATCTACCTCAATTAGCTGCTTGAGAGATTAAAATAGATAATGTGCACAAAAAGGTATTTGTAAACTGAGAACTAGACGACAGCATTAATCATGTCTCCACTTCAAAAACAGAATTATCATGGTGACTAACATCTCAAAGTACTTTATCATTTGTAAAGTGTTTCTTCACTAATGCATCCAAGTAGCATGGAAATATTGAGTTAGTGGCTGGATGGGAAATGAACGGGGTAAGATAAGGGAACACACTGTATTATTTTTAGAATCCCAACACTGATTTGTTAATTCCACATACGCCAAGTAGCTGCCTTGTCCTGGGCACTGACTGTGTCTTACTGTGTGCACTTGATTTTATGAATACCACTAGCAAATGAGCAAACGAGGCAGTGCTCCACCGAGCACTTCCTTTATGCTGGGCACTTTTCAAAGGCCTCCTATGCATTTCCCTATTTAATTCCGACAATCGACCTTTCTCCCTTTTACAGATATACCACAGAGATGTTAATTAACTTCTCAAGATCACTCAGCTAGTAGGTGGCAGGGCCAAAATTCAAGCAAGATCTGGCACTTTTAAACCCTGTGCTTATTTATTCAGCCTCCCATCCATCCTGCTCTGCCTCCCAAGTGCTGAGATCACAGGGATAAGCCTGGCTAAGCATTCGTTCGCTCAATTCATTTGTTCATTATAGAACTTTTCCAGGCTAGAGAAAGGGAGAGGGTCTGGAGAGATGGCTCAGCAGGTAAGAGCACCTGCTGCTCTTGTAGAGGACCCAGGATCAGTTTCCAGCACCCACATTGGGTTGCTCTTAACTGCCTATAACTCTAGTTCCAGAGGATGCCCTCTTCTGGCTTCTGAGGGCACTGCATGCACGAGGTGTACATAATACACTTGGGCACACATACACACAAAGTAAATAAATAAAACCTTTTTTAAAGTATGGGGAGAAACCAGGAGTGGTGCTTCACAATGTTTAGGTTCAGCCTGGAACATATAGAGTCCCAAGCCTGGGCCAAGAGTCTCCAGGTTAACAACAAAGAGTTGTCAAGATGGCTCAGAGGATAAAGTCACTTGCTGACTGACCAGGCTGATGGCCTGAGTTAGATCCCTGGAACATACACGGTAGAAGGAGAGAACCAACTCCTGAAACCACCCTCTGATTTTCACATGTGTTCTGGGGTGTGTTGTGCACACATGTGCATACATCTGCATGTGCACAGGTGCACATGTGTGTATGCAAATAAATAACAAGTTTTTTAAAGGAGCGGGAGGGAACGGAAGCAAAACTAAAACCCTCTAGCTGCTTACTAAGTTTTCTGTCAAAAATTCTTGGGTCAGGAAGCTGGCACCTCCTTCATAAGAAAATGGTTGTGTCTATGGGTTTCAGTCACATTCCGCCCTCATGTAAGAGGCAGGAGGCCTTATTATTCCCAGAAAAGGTGGTTGTTCCTCTTCCTGTCCTGCAGGGAAGCCCCAGGGGCCTACTAGTGGGACAAAGAGCACAGAAAAACACCATGTGTCTCTAAGTCCCCATAGAAAAGCTAAGAGATGGAGGCAAAGGTACAGTAAGTAGGCCCTTAATGAGTCCTAATAAACAGAGGGGAGCAGTGCCTGGCCTCCGCTGCCTGCAGGGAAGGAATAGCAGGGTGAGGGTGGAGCTCTTCTTCCCCCTTCCTCAGCCCAGCTCTTCACACAGGCAGGGTAGGCAGAGGACTCACCTCTGTAGGAGAACCACTCCAGCCAGTGTTTGAACTCTCGAAGGTTACAGTCACACTCCCACGGGTTGTCCCCAACCTGAAGCAGCTGCAGGCTCGCCAGGGGCTCAAAGGTCAGCCGGTCCAGGCTCTGCAGTCGGTTGGAGCGAAGGGACAAGGACCGCAGAGCCAGGAGCCCGTCAAAAAGGCCCTGGGGCAGCTGGGCCAAGCCGTTGATAGACAAATCCAGGTGGCGCAGCAGCGGGGCGTGCTGGAGCAGTTCCCTGTCCAGGGTCCTGATGCTGTTGTTCCTCAGCTGCAGCTCTGTCAGGTTGACCAGGTCCTGGAAAATGGACCGAGGTAGCTGGTCCAGGAAGTTGTTGGACAGGTCCAGCCGCTGCAGGTTGGACAGGTTAGCGAAAGTCCAGCTTGGCAGGGCACTCAGTTTATTGTTCAGGAGCAGAAGGCTTTGGGTGGCGACGGGCACATCTGGGGGCACAGCAGTGAGGCCCAGGCCACTGCAGTCTACCTCCAAGGTGCGGCTGTCACAGGTGCAGGAGAAAGGGCAGGCAGGGAGCACCTCCACAGCACACAGGGCAATCCAGCAGGTGATCCCTAGGGAGGAGTCCGGAGGAGAGAGTAACAGGCTTGGGTTTTCCTGCCTCAGTTTCCCCTTTCCCAACTCATGCCCTAGTACCTTCTTGGCCTCATTTCCTTTGGCACAAGCTACAGTCAGTTCATGGGTATTTACTGACCACACAGGAAGGTGCTCGGAAATCTGAAACACCCATGTTAAAGGACCAAAATAGTCACCTTTGTCAGTGCAGTGGCCTACAGGATAAGCCATACAGGTTCTCAGGTCTGGTTCACAGCCTCCTCCATTAAATGTCTCTGAACTTAGATGCCCTAATGCTCCAAATGTTTACAAAATGTAGTATTTTAAAATACCAGAGCAATTTCTCCAAGTCAATGGTCACAAGGCTTGGGTCCTTCCTGTGGAAGCCTCAACCCCCCCAAAGCAGCTTCACAGTAGGATATGAAAGGGGCCCAGAACATGCCCTATAGCATCTTAACTGCTGCCTCATTTACCTGATTCTCATGTCTAAGTTGGGACCCACCCATCTGGGATCTGCATCAGAGCACTGTGATAAGGGCAGGGTAAACCAGCTGCTTCCAATGCTAGAAGTCTGTCCAGGATTGGCTCCACCTATACTTGAACTCTGAAGTCACCAGGCTTTCTAGCGTTAGGGTGCAAGGTAGCATTTCTGAGTAGGTCACTTGGCAGGATTCCTGCCATGTCTTGTTTTGTCTTCTGAGTAGAATATGTGGATCCAGCCTATGGGCAGCTGCTGGAAGTGAGCCCCGAAGTGGGCCCCCTCTGGGGGTGGTCCTGTAGTCAGCCCCAATGCCCCACTGCTAGAGAGCCTGTCTTTCTGGGAACCTGGAAAATAGCTCACGCAGTTCTGTTTCCATTGAATCAGCTCCACCTTGAGTCCCAAGGAAAGCCTCCAGATGGAGAACTGACCAAGTCCAGCCCAGCTGGCCCTACAGGGCACCTGGATGAGACAGTCTCCAGTCTATCTGGTGGGTGTCTCGTCATCTAAGTCCCAGGGGGCAGAGCTTGAGGAGACAAGATGACACTCTCCCTGCCCTGTCCTGTGGGATTAATGGCAGTGAAAAATACACCATGAGGCTGACCCCTGAGTGACTTTGTTCCTGACGAGAAATGAGCACAGCTTGGCTAGTGCGGTCACCGGAGATCTCTCCTTGCTCCCTAAGACCACATGGAATGAGCTCCACCCTTCTGAGTCAGCATGCCCCACACCACGCACACATGCACACACCACACACAGAGACACACACACCATACACACATGCACACTCACACACCCCCGCATACATACACAGCCCACACACATGTACCCTACATACATACACACACCACACACCACACACCACACATACATACACACACATACACACAAACACATAACACGCCACACACAGAGAGACACACACATACACACACACATCACCATCTGAGCAGCAAACACTATGTTTTACTCTTAAGGAGATGCCAAGTGTGATGTGCACATCTGTGTTCAGTACTTAGGAGGCTGGGGCAGAGAACCACACGTTAGACTAGCCAGCACTACATAACAACTATCTAAAGACAATGAAAGGAGGAATAAAGGGGGATAGAAGGAGGAAGAGAAAGAAAGGAAACCAGATAGGAGAGGAGAGGAGAGAGGAGGAGAGGGGAGAGGAGAGAAGGAGGAGAGGATGGAAGAAGGAAGGGAGGAGACAGGAGGAGGGGAGGGGAAGGGAAGAAAGGAGAGGAGAGGAGAAGGGAAGCAGAGGAGAAGGGAGGAGGAGAGAAGAGAGGAGAGGAGGGAAGGGGAGGAGGGAAAGGAAGGAGAGGGGAGGAAAGGAGGGGAGGGGAGGAGAGGGCAGGGGAGGAGAGGGCAGGGGAGGAGAGGAGAGGAGGGGAGGAGAGGAGGGGAGGAGAGGAGAGGACTCAACCCATCAGTGCCCCTTGAGGACCGTCAGCATCAGGAGCCACGCTCCACACACTTTCCCGTGAATAAACTAGCTGCTGGAAAGGGATGAGACTACTCCTCCCCCCCCCCCCGCCCCATCCACCTCTGCCAAATTCAGAGCCGCAGCAAAGCTCTGGTGACAGAAAACATAATCCTGAGCTGAGAGGTGTCAGCGCGATCCTAGGATGAAAAGGATCTGAGCCCCTCGGATCAGCCATCCACCTGGTGAATAATTCAGGCTGTGCCACGCTGGGGCAACTGGACCGAAGGCCAGGAGAGGCCAGGCAGAGCAGTGTCCCTTTGGGCCACTTCTCACTTTTTCCTGTATAGCCGTGGGCAAACCAGCTAGGGCTGACCTTATCCCTTTGAAGAGAATTTTCACGGACAAGGCTATTTTCACTACCATGCATCCTTAAAGTGCCGTGTGTACAGGGAGGAATGGACCCAGTCCCTATGACTTCCACTGCCAGCACACCAAGAGCTCCCTACAGAGCTGGACTGCAGGAGAGAGATCCTGCTGGGGCCTCTGGGTTCATCCAGCAGAGGAGATGGCTGGGGCCGACTGGGACTGCGACCCAGGAGGAACTGATTTCTGTCCCAGCTCGGCACATGCTGCACACAGCACAGATCCCAGTTCAAAGGAGTGGGCCTGGACCACTCTCCAGCAGAACCCTTGGCTGGCGACTGCCAGGGAAGGAGAGGCATGAGGCAGAACCAGCTGTCTAGACTCCCTCTCCCCGCCTCAGGAAAGCACACCGCAAATGGACTGTCTTTACTTAGCAAGGCCGTGAGTCTGAGCCTCCAAAGCAAGGCCTTGGACACCCAGGAAGGTCAGATAGCAAGTCTCATCCCCCTGCCCCCACGTGCGGGACCCATACTCACAGGAGACCTGCCTCCACTGCAGGGCAAGCTTATTCCTCTGCTCGGGGCCACTGCCTGGTGCCAGCATGGTGGAACCCACACTCTCTGCAGCTCTGGAGAGAGAGAGCCCCTCAGCACGCACCAGTTGTCAGTCCTGAGAGAGGAGAGAGAGAGAAAGAGAGAGAGAGGAAGGGAGGGAGATAAGTGGAGCGAAACATTTGGAGCCTGTTCCAGCCCAGGGGTTAGGGACAAGGCCCAGGTGTCCCTTTACACTCCTCGTTCCCCTCCTGTTGCTCTCCCTGGGATACGCTGTAGGGAGGGAGTCAAGAGGAGCAGGCAAGTTGTTTGCTTCCTAGGCGCACTGGGGGGGGGGGGCAGTAACTTCCGGCTGAATCCCAACTCAGCCCCCTTTTTCCCTCCCCTGCCTTTCCCTGACTCCCCCGAGGCCTCTCAAACCTTGGTAGGGTTTACAAATGATTTCACCGCAATATTGCTCCCTTCCCCCAGGCTTACCACGTCCCAGGTGGGAAAATCAAGGCACACTTCTCCTAGGTAAAGGAATGAGGCCCCAGCTCCTGGTCCCCTCATTTCTCCACCCGGATCACCCCCGCCCCAGCTTACCATAGCCGTGGGGAGGCAGAGGCTGGGCCCTTCCCTTCGTAGTGCTTGCTGATGGGATTGGAGTTGCTGTGCGGGCCCCTGCTTCTGATCCCACTGTCACCTTGAGGTGAATCACAGTGAGCTGTCTTCTGCCCACTAGCAGATCTGTAACTATTTCAGCTCGAGGTTGTGTCGGGGGAGTGGTCCTGCTCTTCGGCCACTGGCCCAGGAGAAACTGAGGCCTAGAGAGGGTGAAATGGCAGAGGGCTAGAAGTATGTTAAGTGTAGGCAGAACTGGGCTCCTTATCCTTTCCGGGGCCTGCCACAACCCGGTGTCTCCTGAAGGGGACCCAGGCCTTCTTAGCACCCCAGTTCCCTCCAGACATAGGTAAGAGCTATGAGATGAGAAGCCAGAGCCTGCACCTTGTCATCTCCATCAGAGGGGAGGCTAACACCACTGCAAGGCACTAGGGACAGTGGGAACTAGAAAACGGGTCATATGAGGAGGAGGCTATCTTGGACCCCAGCTCCCTTTTAGCACCCAAAGGGCACTGTTTCTGAAACCACTCCTCCCAGAGTAGCAGAAAGCTTGGCCTTTTTGACTACCAAGTTCATGGCCCCTGTATAGTTCCAGTGTCAGCCCTCATTGTTCCGGCCGGCTAGTCCCTAAGGTCCCAGCAAAAGACGGAATGAGCTGATTCTGAGGAGATGACCAGAGCAGCCAGGATGCTTGGGGCGTTAGAAGCCTGCACAGTCTGGCCAAGGTTTCCCTCAGTGTTTGGGGAACGTTCTCATTGCTTTCTCCCATCCTAACCCCATTTTGTTGGTTTACTGTTTTCTTGTTTGTTTATTGTCTGAGCCCATGCTGCCCTGGAACTTGTTCTGTAGACCAGGCTGGCCTCAATTTTGCAGAGATCTGCCTGCCTCTGCCTCCCAAGTGCTGGGATTAAAGGCGTGCACCATAATGCCTAACCTCCCTTTCCACTCTCTACCCCACTTTATCCCACCCTAGTGATCTTCAGGAAGCCACCAAGGTGACCCCATGCTTCTGTGACCTATGCTGCCTTCAGATACTCTGCTCTGCTTCCAGCAAGGGCAGCTTGCTCAGTGTCCATCTGCCAACCTTGACTTTACCTCCCCTCTTCCCAGTTAGGAGGCAACAGCTCGTGAAAGGTCCAGCAGGTGCTGTACCCCAAAACTGAGCATGGCGGTAAGTCAGCCATGGAGGCTAAGCGCAGAAGCCTGGCCCTTGCTGCCATATGTGTGGGTTATGGCGGTTACAGTGCCTTGACCTCAGTTCTGGTATTGTCCTGGCTCAGGGGCACAGGCAGAGTCTGTGGCTCAAATCCATGACCTCCATCTCCTTCCAACACTCTGCAAACTCCGCCCTAGCTTTCCAACCCCAACAATGACAATCCGATGCTCAGTGGGTGGGAACAGAGTGGGTACGGGGAGGCACACATCACCTAAGGAATTTCGGCAAAGGCTCCCCCTCATCTTGAGCCCACGATGGGCGTCTTCATCATCACGTGAGGTCAGTTTCACAGCGTCCTGAGCCGTAGGCTGTGGCCAGTCTCAGGTGCCCGTTCCATGTCATGCCCACTGTATTCTGATTCAGTAGATTTCTGTCCCTTCTATGCAATGCCCAAACAGACCTGCATCTCTGAGAAATCTCCCCCTCACTATGGCCCCCAGCCCTGACCTTCAAAGCAGCAGTCACACTACAGGTCACAGCACCTGTTAAAGAGCAGGCAGGTTACAGCCACCCAAATGTGTAGCTATAACCAGTTTACCAAGGTTACATGGCAAGTGAGGATGGGTTACAGCCTTCTGAGTCAGACTGTTTATCCACTTACTGACGGCTGTCAGCCTGCAGGAGCCCAGCAAGGGAAAGGCTTGTGTGTGCACAGAGCTCTCGGGCACAATCTTGAAGCATTGTATGCAGCAGAGAGAAGTGGGCACAGAAGGAGAAATATGCGACTAAGCATGTCATAACACGTGTGCTTGCACACATGCCTTCCCACACACAAATACCAGATCTGTGCAGCTAGGCGTGTACATAGGCACATACATGCACACCCACACACATACACATGCCTTGCTGGCAACATTCCAGCACTTCATTCAGGCAGCAGAGGGATGCCTCACAATTCCAGCAAACCCCAGCAGGGGGACACAGGGACACTTCCAGCCTACTAAGAAGATCTGCTGAAAACCCCACAAGGCAGCCACGAAGACAGGCCAGTTTTCTTGTTCAGCCTAGGTAGCGCTGAAGGCCCAGGGCAGCTCCTGCTCCCATTTCTGTGCCCTCCCACAGCGGGACAGGCTCCACCTGAGATTCCCTGAAGGTTCTTCCACCCACTCTGCCCCTTCAGCGCCACCCTGCCTGTGATGGCCAGGAACCACGCATGAACAGCGCAGCCCAGGGTGTCTACTGAGATGGCAGAAAGGACTCTGGTGGTTGTTATCCTCTGGAGAAAAGAGGAGACATCTAGAAGACACTGCGGCTCTCTCTAGGTAGCTGATCTACCTCCTCTGATCTGTCAGTGCCTTCCGGATCCTCGGATCCTCGGAGCGAGGTTGAGAGGGGCGCTTCCTAGCCTCTCCGCCCCAAGCCCACCCACAAAACACCCAGCCAAAGACCTTTCCACCCTGAAACAGCAGAGACTCCTCCGGAAAGGGGTGACCTATATTGGAAAGCAGAGGACAGCTGCTGTTGCTGCTGCTGTTGCTGCGTGCTGCTGCAGGCACTGACTAACTGCTGGAATAAATGAACACTCTGTGGGAGTGGGAGACAGAATAGAGTTGGAGGTCCTGCCAGAGGATCCTCTGTCCATCCACCCCCACTCCCAACACACACACACCTCATGCTGCAGCTCATGGGCACTGTATTTGGGGCCTGATAGGAAAACGAACCTGCCTTTGTTCTAGCCCCAGGAACAGAGAGCCGAGGAACAGGACTGGGCCCAGCAGGGGGTCCCAGACTCCACTGGGCTCTTGGGCCCAGCAGGGGGTCCCAGACTCCACTGGGCTCCGGTTTAGAGAACTGGGCTGAGAAGCTAGGAGTGGCCAAACTTGGTACCTCCCGAATCAGAAACATGTGATTTTGACTCTGATGGGCTTGTAAAAGCAGATAGTCTGGAACCTTTCAGAGATGCCAAGTCTCAGGTCCCACCCAGACTCACTGAGTGAGAATCTACCCAATACTAAGATCTCTGGCCAATAGGGGACATACTCAAGATTGAGAAGTATAGGACAGCCCTCTCAGCCAGGGTCTAGCAGCTACCCATCTCTAGGCCAGGGAACTGGAGACACCACAGGCTGCAGACAGTGAGCCTGGTGGAGCTGGAACAGAAAATGGCAGATATAAAGGAAAAATAAGTCTGGGGCTCACCAAAGATCTTAAGTTACCTTGCCTAAGGCAGAGCAAGACAAGGGCACCAACCTGAGGGTCTCCAAGCCTTTACATGGGAAGATGTTAATGGCTACAGTCAAAGAGCTACACGGTGTTCTTGGCGTTCATACAGTCCAGTAAGATTAGAGTAACTATCAGCATCATAGGGAAACTGAGGCATGGAAAAGCTTGGGAAAACGGAAGACTATAGATTGGACTTGAGTTGCCTGACCACAAACTGCTGATCTAGTTGTCCATCCCTCGGGTGAAGGTCGAGTCAGATACAGGGACAGACGGCCCTCATTCGTACAGGACTTTACAGTGTATCTCATCGCTGTCTCACTGGGGTTGAGCAAAGAGTTATTCCTGTCCCCATCCTACCCATAGGCTGAATAGCCTAGAAAACCACTCCTGGCCGGGAGCTGGGGGATATGATGGGGCGGTCCAGGAATGAAGGGTTGGAGCAGAAGGCCGGTGAGGCAGGAGCGTAGCTGTGTGCACTCTGAAGTTCCACGTGCTCCTGCTAACCCAACGGCTGCTGTACCCATTAGAGCTAGGGCGTGGGAGCTGTTTCCCCTGGAAGCCCAGCTGCCCCCTCCCCCAGCCTGGAGCCGCCAGTCAGACTTGCTGTGCAGAGCATCAAGGTTAGGTTGCCAGAGTACACCTGCTACCTGCTCTCCGATTGCTCCCACAGATGTAGGCCTACTCTCCCTATGATGTGTGCTCACACTCAACTAAAACTGAAAAAAAAAAAAAGCCACCTCACCCCAGGCTGGGATCCACAGCATTCCTCTGAATTCCTTCTCAGTAACCCACAGTACCCCCGCAGCACCCCTCAAATCAAGTGTGCACAACATGCGGCCTGTGAGTACCCTCAGCTCCCTGACGCCTGGGCCAACTGCTGTGCACATCCTCCCACGAATCTCCCCCAGATCAAGGCTTCTGCACCAACGCCAGCTCCATACACCAAGAGGGGGAGAGAAAGGCATGCATGGGCTACTTGACCCCCTTGGCTCTTCAGGGAGGTTCTAGTGGGTGGCTGAGCTAGGGCGGGAAGCCTGCAAGTCATCCTGCCCCATCCCAGAGGACTTCCGGGGAGCCTGGACATCTGGTCTGAGCAACTGGAATGCCATGAGGCCCAGAACACAGAAAAATGAAATGTCCCCTGGATTGGCGTCACCAGTCTGGCCATGAGGCCCTTCTAGGAAGTACCCCACATCTGCTCATCAGTTACCTCTCCGCACATACCGCCCAGTGAAGCAGTTTCTAACCCCCCCCCCCCGCCCCAGATGTCTGCTTGGAACAGCCACGCGCCCTCCCTCCAGGTTCCTCTCAGCACACTGCCCTCTCACTTCCAGCTTCCTTGCCAAATTCTCCCTGCCTCTGACAGAAACCCTGGGAAGCAGAACAGGAAGGTCCTTGAGCCACCCAGCATACACCAGGGTTGCTCTGGGAAGCCAGAGAGTCCATTGACAACCCAGAAGGCTCCCATGGTTCACTGCCTCCCTGGGCAGAAGCCAAGACAGATCACCCACCCCATACCCAAGTTTCACCCTGACTCCCCCCTCTTCCCAGCATTGTACACACACATGTACACACCACACACACACACACACACACACACACACACTAGTTTCCTCCCTCACCGCCCACCTGACCAAAGCAAGACCCTGGCTCTTGATCTTCGCACTTGAGAAATGAGAATAGGGTACGCTTGTCCTGCAAACAGATATATCCTCTAGCCGAACCTCAAAGAACACAGCTAGGGGGCTTAAGAAGCCCGCCTCTTTGCCTGCCCTGCCTGGCTTTCCCCGGCTCCCTCTTCTGGCAGAGACGGAGCCCTCCTGCAGTGGGAAGGTGGGGGTGGGAGCGCTGGGCTCTTCTTGGCAGCTTGGAAGCTGATGTTGGATTTCCCTACCAGCTGGACTTCCCCCGCCCAGGGCCACATGCCGGCTCCTTCCCCTCCCCCCACCTGCTGTAGTTATCTAAGCTGCCGGCCTGTCAATCTGAGTCACACAAGGCAATGCCCAACAAACCCTGGCAGCCTGGTGCCAACATCCCCACCACCACCCTGGAATGCAGACAGCTGGGGGTGGGAGGCAGAGCAACCAATCAGAGCCCAGCCCCAGACCTGCCGGCTATACAGGAATTTGAACTGCAGATTCCTGGGCAGAATCCAGCATTATGAAATGGGCCTGGGGCTCCTGAAAACCAATGTCCTGCTCCAAGCCGGGCATCTGTGCCCATGAGAGCCAAGCAGCCAGGTGAATGTGACCTGGCTGTGCACTGCCCCTATACTGAGTGCCCAGTGCTCCTAAGGCGTCTGGCCCACCTGCTGCAAAGGCCATTATGCAGTGGCGGGCCACCTAAGCATCTCTTGTTCCTAGTTAGTCTAGCTCTCCAGTGTGCTAAAATCAAGGCCTGGGTTTGTAAGGAAGAACTACCAGACACCCCTTCTTCACTCCCAGCCACACCCCCACCAGCAGGCTCCATCAGGACTGCAAAGACGGTTCCAACTAGCAAGGGCTCCTTTGCACCCTTGCCCAAGGACAGCTACCTGAGGGCCAGCAAACCCAGCCAGAGCAACTGGTATAAAGGTCCAGCCCTTGCCTCACTCAGGGGGGGTCCTCCACCCTCTGGTCCCATTCCAAGCCTCTGTATACCAGCCTGTCTCCAACACCCAAGCTGTCTCCCCCTCCTCTGGCTTGCCGCTCCTCCTGCTGCAGGGACATTTCTATGCTATCTGGGGCCATCATGTGGCACCGACTCTGCTCTCCTCCCTGTCCCCTCCTCCCTACCCCCTCCTTAACAGAAAACACAGCTATGTCCCCAGCACTGAGGGGTCAGAGTTTCTAATGCTCTGTACCTTTGGGTTGCCCAGGTGTCTGGTCCCCCCACCCCACCCCAGTAACTGCCCTAGTAAGGAAGCCCTGCTAACCCTGCCGGGCCAGGTGGCCCAACGTAGATGACCCTAGTTCCTTATATTCGAGCCAACCTCCTTTCGCGCCGACCCATTCTCTCCCAGAAGCTCCTCGCAACTCACCTTTTTGCACTGGGACCTGATGCTCAGACCAGGTAGCTGGACACGGGCAGCTCGGCAGGCAGGACGCGGGGATGTCGGGTCTGGTTCAGGGCAGCTGGAGCCTGGGCAGCGCCTGTGAAGGAGGCGGACCGCAGGCTGAGCTGCCGCTGCCGGGGAGGGGGTTGCGGGGTCAGCGACAAACTGAAGCGAAAGAGGGAGGGCGGGAGGAAGACAGACCGAAGAGGGGGAGAGGCAGAGGGAGCAGAGCGCGCGTGCTCAACAGCGAGCGAGCGAGCAGAGGGAGGAGAGCGCGCAGCGGAGTGACAGCTGGGGCGCATCTGCGGTGTCGGGCACGCGCATCGGTCGGCGAAGCTCTGTGGTAGCAGGAGAGCGTTGTGGGTGAATCACCCCTGCCCCAGATCAAAGGAACCGCGCCTCCTCTCACCACCCAGCACTCTCAGTAGCGGCCACCTCTGTCTGTCCGTTTGGAAGGCAGGATCTTTCAAGGGGTACAGGACCCAGACCACAGCTTTACGGACTGACTTGGATCCCAGACCTGATGGGGGACACTGGGTGTCTTCTGTGTCTGAGTCCCCCTTTAAAGCCTGATTTCTCTTGCAAGAAGAGTCCTGAGGGTCCTCAGCGATGCGGAGGGAACCAAGGGCCCTCTAGACAGGGGGCTGAGCCTCTAGATGTGACCACCATTGGTCAGGACTATTTAGAACAGGGTGTCGGAATAGGTAGCTGCTGCCTGGAGGACGAGATGCCCGATAAGCACAGAGACCATGTGCCTCCATGCCCACAGGGAACCCTGGAGGAGCCAGCTCCTTGCTGGTCTAAAGGATGGTCAGACACGTGAAGGGGAAAGCTGCATCCAAGGATGCAAAGGCCTCCAGGAGCCAAGACAAAACCTGCCTAACAAACTGCTGTTCACCAGGACAGTGTTCCAACCAAAGCTGAACTGAGCCAGGGGCTAAGATAGCCAGCCTTCCCCGCCTGCAGCATGAAACCCCCCTCATTCCTTTACATCCTGAAAGTCTGTCTGTCCAGCAGATGGTCTAGCCTGTAGGTGACACAGCAGAGGTGTGTGTCTCAGCGTCCTTCAAGTTATATTCAGGGCTGGGGTCAAGGGCTGGAAGCCTTTTGATTCAGGATTGCTATCCAAGACAGATGCTCAAGCCCCCACGTACTCTGCACCTACCCTTCCAACAAGGCAAGCTGCCACTGCCCTAACACACTCCCACCTCCTGTCTCAGGAAAACAGGCCCTTCAGGAGCTTGGTGCTCTCTGCCCATAGTGATCTACCCCGACATAAAAGCTCAGCTTCAGGCTGGCAACATGGCTCTTCTCGTAGGTTATGGTCAAGCCTGATGACCTGAGGTTGACGCCCCCAGAAGCCACATGGTAGAAAAAAAATAACAGACTCCCTCAGGTTGTCCTGGGAATGGATGGACACACACACAAGTAAACTTAACACCAACATACCAACATCCCCTCTGCAGAGATGTTTTCTCTGGGTCATTTTATGGTCCTGATCACAGAAAAATTTGGTAGCTTTCTGTCTTGTATTGTGAGCTATTTGGGGACAACTGACCTTACGCTCTCCCTATCCCCCATAGTTCTAGGCCGTCTTGTTGGCTAAGTCTATCCTTTTGCTAAGTAACTGGTAACCTGGAGTCTAGCTGAGTTCTTGCCTTATAGACCAAGCAGGTGGGTTGGGGTTCTGCAGTTGCCTCCAGCCCTGGAATCCTAGGACCCTGGTGCTCACTGAGTGCTAATGCTGCAGAAATCAGGCCCCTCCTACACAGCCTCTGTTCAGCTAGTCATAGGCCAAGAAGGTTCACAAGAGGGAGTGTGTGTGTGTGTGTGTGTACTTGTGGTACATATGTATGTCTGTGTCTGTGTTTATGGTACGTATATCTCTGTGTGTGTCTGTGCTTATGGTAAATTTGTGTGTCTGTATCTGTGCTTGTGGTACATGTGTGTGTCTGTGTTGTGTCTATGCATGTATGTGTATCTGTGTGTGTCTGTGTTTGTGGTACATGTGTGTGTCTGTGTCTCTTTGTGTGTCTGTATCTCTGTGTGTGCTTTTTATTTTGCCATTCCTGGTGACAGAGCAACACCGTAGAGCAAGGATATATGTCCCACTAAGGCTCCAGCTGCCTGTAGCCTTCCTGGAGTGCTCTGTTAGGCTATGGGCCTGAATGAGAGGACATTAAAGCACTGGGGTCTTGGAGGAAAACACAAGAACCCTGTGGAGAGATAGCAGGAGGGGAAGGTAGGAGGCAGCCTGAGGCAGGGAGGACAGGGACAGGGGAAGGACCCAGGTAAATTATGGCAAGTAGAAGGAGATCTGAGATTCATCCTTCCTTCATGGCAGCTCCCTCACAAACTAAGGCCAAGGTATAAAACAGGGACCCATCAGACCCAATCATAGGGAAGATCACTCAATTACACCCAGGGAAACCACGCAGGAAGCCTTCCCACCCTGGCCTCTTTGCCTGTTTCGCCTCATCAAAAATTCTGGGCAGATGCAGCCACACAGCAGGTAGCAGGTACCCAGGAAGATGGTTCTCCCAGGCACTCCGGGAACTCCTGGAGTCCACCATCCCAGCAGAACAGGGGCACTAGGCCTGAAGGCTGAGCTCTGTAAATGTTCTATGGCAGGATTAAAACCTAGGAGGATGGGAGGAAGAGCCTCTGGCAGGACGACTCCATTGCTGAAGACGATATGTGTGCCCCCCCCCGCCCCGCTCCCACCCCACTTCTGTGTCAGCCTCTTGCCTTCTTACCAGAAGGAAGATCCGCTTTGTTTCTCACTTAAATCTCTCATTTCCCAGTGGATTGCAGAGGGACTTGGGGCACAGGGTTAACCTCTAAGCTGACAGATTAGTGTGAGCAATAACAAGGAGTCTGGAAAGGTCTGAACCTTTGCAGTCACGGAAGTGAGGTCACTGCTCCCCCCAGTCAAGGGCTGGCACAAATTGACTAAGAAACATTTACTGAACCCTGTTAAGTGACAGTGTGACTCTAGATCTAAGAATCAGGGCTCCATCTGCTTGCCCTCTGTGAACCCCACTCCACGGGGTGAGATAAATCATATCACTTAGGAAATAAAGCAATACGAGGGGGGGGCAGCTTTATCTGGGGAGAGCAGGAAGTCTCTGCCAGGTGATGAGGTTGAGTTGATTACAGGCAAGTTGAGTTCTAGGCAGGAGCATTCCAGAAAGACGCTTGATGAGAATGTCCTGGAGTACGGATGAGCTGACCCTGTTCGAGGAAGACAACAATTCAGGCTGAAACCAAAAACACCAGCAAGGCGGCCTCGTGGGTTTGCAGGGATCTAAATTTTGCTCTAAGTGGGAAGGCAGGATGGGGTCAGTAAAGAAGGGATGGGTTTTGGTCTTCTGGGAGATGACTGTGCCACATGGAGAAAGGCCAGAGTGGGAATCTGGGACCCTAAAGGCACAGGGCAAGAGAATGTCGGCTTGGCCACAGTGGTCACAGCAGAAAGTATTTCTGTATGGAGTCCTGGAACCAAGGTCTTCAGAACCTAGGTGGACAAAGAGAAATGACAGTCATGAGAGAAATGAGCCTTGTAATGCAGACTATACAAGACTACTTCAGGTAGAGGGTAGGGTAGCTTCTGAACACGTGCAAATGCTTTTGGAGCTCGCAGTAACACAGTGACGCGGGAAGCTACTGAGATATTCCAAATTCTGAAAGGATAGAAAGATGGCTTTGTGGTGTGACCACCACTAACCTGCCCTTTGCTAAGCCCTCATGCCTACCCGAGTAACCCTGAAGCCTGGCTTTCGCTGAGGCAGAATCAAACCCTGCCTTCTGCAGACTTCCCATATGAGAGTCACAGAGCTTAGAAACTGTGTGAGTCTGTGGGACACACCCCGAGCTGCAGAAGAGAGAGCTAGAGTCCCATTCTAGAGCCAGTCTGGGACCCTTTGACCACTGGAGCCGGGTGATGGAGGAGGGTCATCTGTCTATCTGTTGCTTTCATTGGTTAATTAATAAAGAAACTGCTTAGCCTGATAGGTCAGAACATAGGTGGGTGGAGTAGACAGAACAGAATGCTGGGAAGAAGGGAAGTGAGGCAGACTCCTCATACAGACGCTATAGCTCTCCTCTCCAAGATGGACGCAGGTTAAGATCCTCCCCGGTAAGCCACCACCTCGTGGTGCTACACAGATTATTAGAAATGGGTTAATCAAGATATGAGAATTAGCCAGTAAGAGCCAGGCAGTATTTAAAAGAATACAGTTTCCGTGTAATTATTTCGGGTAAAGCTAGCCGGTGGCTGGGAGCCCTCCTGGGCGGCAGGAAGTGGCCCACCTCTCCATCTACAGCCGGGGATGAAGTCAAATAAGCTCCCTTAGCTCCCAAGGAGCTGACTCTCCTCAGTATCAGCACCACTGCCCTGTAATAGCACTCCGAAGCAGAGTTCAGCCCTGTTTCTGTAGGTGAAGGAAGTCTGTGTGTGATGAGCTCCCAGGGTAATCCTCCGTGAGAAAGGGAGAAGAGCCAAGTGGGGCCCCTGCACCCTCAGAGAGAAAGGTGAATGACGAGGCGCACCACACTCGCTGGGACAGAGCATTTCCCCACTTGGGACAACATGTCACGTCTGTGTTTCCCTGACACAGGTCTACGTGCCCCTTGCCCCCTGCCCCCACCTACCCCTTTCAGTCACCTGGACCTCCAGGCTCAGCTGTCACTTTCACAGAGGCTCCCCAGACCCACCTCAGAAATCCCGAGACTGTGCTGGAGGGGAGGGGCCTTCTAGGACCTCAGGTGTTGCTGTTGCTGTTTTAACTGCAGATTAGCCGCAGGACGCTACTGTCCAACATGGAAGTTGCCATCTGTATGGGGTTAGCCACATTTACGTTAAGATAAAATAAAACCAAAAACCCAGGCCCTCGATTTCAAGAGCCACATATGGGGTCTCCGGCAGCCATGGTGATTGATGGCTACAGTTTGGGACAGGACAGGTGTAGGGCGTCTCCAGCATCTTATAAAACTCATCTACATGGGGAGGCTTTGGGTCAGGGTCTCCTGGGACCTGCTACAGCATCACCTATTGCCACGAGAAATGCAGGCTCCCAGGCCTAGGCTGCCTCCTGGGTGGGAAACTCTGCAGGGACTTCACCTGCCCTTCAGGGGGCTTTAGTCTAGAATCCAACCTTGCACTTTTTCCCCCTGAGTCTCAACAGTAGTTCAGGCTTGTACAGAAGCATGACAAGTTCAAGACTAGCCTGGGCAACTTAGCAAAACCCCGTTTCAAAATGAGAAACACCAAAACGGCTGGGTCTGCAGCTTAGGGGCAACGGCCATCTCAATGCATTGCGCAAGAAAGCCAGATGCGGATTGTGGCCCTGGAGAACCCAGCGCAACAGCGGCACTGGCTGCTCCCTAATTTCTTTTCCCCTCAAACCTCCCCAGGATACAGGTGCATCGTGGAAGAGCCACGAGGCCCTGAGAATCAGAATGGCATGGAGTGACTTTAGACTTTCCTAGGCAGGTGGTATAATGATGGAGAACCCTGAGCTTCCCCATGCCTGGCATGTATGAGAGGCCTGCAAGGACTCCGAGCCCGACCCAGAGGGAAGAACTCAGAGCTATGCCTTAGAGGTTCAGAACCTGCTCATTGTTACTTCCTGGCTGGCGACTGAGCTGAGCCACTAGGAACCCCTGCTCTCTGCTCTGTTCCCTCATCCCGTGAGGTCTAAATGAGGCTAGTGCCAGCCTAGGAAGGATTAAACACCCTTATGCCTGTAAAGGTGCCTAACTCACCCAAAGCCCCCAAACGCCTTTAATATTATTCTAGGTACTAAGAAGTTGGCCTAGTTTGGACTCTCTTTCTGCCCAGCATAGCCAGCCTTTTCTTTCTAGTCTTTGGCCCCAAGTTCTCCTGTCGCTCTTTGTCCCAGATTTCTCTTAGTATGTGAGTGCCCCCTTGGGTTCTCCAGACCTATTTGGGAATCAAAGAGGCAGATGGCGCTTGTGTTGGGGGACATCAAAAGAGAAGCATTTGTGCACTGGCGGCATTCCTGGTCTCCGGGAAATGTCCTTGCAAACTCCGGTGGTCGGCTTATGGCTCAACCTCCGACAACTTAGGTTTCTTCCTGAGTGCCTCCAGGGACTGTGCCTCCAGGGAGTGTCACACCAGGACTGAGATCCACGGGGCCTCTGAGTTTCCAGACTCAGACTTAGCTCGCCACTTTGGGCCCCACGATCTTGCACAAACAATGCTCTAGCCAGCCTCTCTTTACAAATGTTTCAAGGGAGAAGCACCAGCCAGAGAGTGTGCCCTGAGCTCCCAGGGATCAGAGAGGAAGCCATCCATCCTCACGGTTCTCTGGCATCTCTTGGTATTGCTTCTCCCACAGGGAGCATCTCCTGGCCTGGATCCCCTTCTCTAATCCCCTGGGTCCTATTCCAGAGGCCCTAGATTCCCTTCGGTGACAAAGGCTCCATCATTCCCGCCTGCCCATGCTTCTCTCCCCACAGCCGCCGCCACGGATAAGTTTTCTCTCTTTCAGTGGATTCTATTCTTTTCTGCTCTCACTGTTTCCTCCTCCCCCAAATATTCATCTGGCCTTGCCCCTCCTCTTTCTTGCTCTCTGCAGCTGTGGGCATCCAGATGCAAGTGGACTACCTCCAGCGCCAGTTCTGGGCAGCCATGAAGCAGGTAGGCATCATAGGGAAGGACTGTCCCCACAGCCCAGCCCATCAGTCCCACAGGGGACATCTCCACTCTATCTCTGCCTTCCCTGCCCTTCCCTGGACCCTGCATATCGGGCTTCTTCCCCCTATCCCCACCCCCACTCCAGTGCTCTGTCCCCTAATCAGATCCAGGGAAAAGGGTAAAACGGCCACTGCTGTTGTCCCCAAACTACCCTAGCCTTGCCTGCTACAGAGTAAATTAGAACTTCACTTGGCTCCTCCCTCTAAAGAAGGACACACACCAGAAATCTTCACTGTCCTCTGTATGTCCTTCTAGCCTGAGTCATCCTCTCAGAGAAAAGTCCCGTCTACTCCTTCACTCCAGGCTGCCTTGGGCACAGTGAGCTGTGTAGTGAAGGTAGAAAGGCCACAGAGGTGGAGGGGACCAATAAGAACCCACTCACCATGTGAAAGTCCTAGTGCCCTGCAGGCAGGTGGCCTGTGTTTGTCCTCAGGAGAGCACGGCCTGCTGCTCAGTTCCCTGCCTGCTGGGAGACACCTACATGTGTGTACATGACCCTCATAGACTCCATTTGCTAAGGCCGGTCCTCCACATACAACTGGCCCTTCACAAATGCGCTGCACAAATGTGTATATACAGACACACATACAAGCACACACACACCACAGGCAGACCTTCCTCATACAAGACACAGTCCAAATGTACCCACATACAACAAACTCTTCATAACCATAGCACACTGCACATATACAGGTATGCACATGTACACAGAATATACAAGCCATGTGTATACCACATGTAAAATGTATCCAAACACTCCACATACACAGCACACATAGACCTACCTTTAACACACATTGTGTACATATAGATGCATAGTTCACATGATGCTACACATAGGCACACACACACACACAAGCACACATGCACATGTACTTGCACCCACAAAAGCACACACTGTTCACAATGTCCCCTCTTCCTTCCAGTGCGGCACTGAGGAGGGTCCGTGCCTGAAGAGCTGCGAGGACACTGTAAGTGACTCCTGAAGGAGGGCACAGGCGGAAGTTCACTGTCCTGTGTCCCCCTGTGAACTACTTCCCTCCTCCCTGAGCCTGCCTGCAGGGCTCACCCTCCTCAGCCCTTTGAGGAGGGCTAGAGCCAGCCGTGGCCCTGGCTATGACCTCCTGTCCTGGCCTCTCCCCCAGGATCTGGATTGCTTCCTTATAGACAACAATGGCTTCATTCTGATCTCCCAGAGACCCCAAGAGGTAAGTGACCGAAGAGCCAGAACTTAGAGAAAAGGGCTTGGGGGAGGGGAGCCAAGACCCTTAGCAGCTTTATCAGCCAAGCAGGCCTAAAGCTGGGGCCTTCGCCCCACTTTGGAGCAAATCTGGGTGGGAGGAAAGGAGTTGCCTTCCGTCCAAACCACAGAGCAAGAGGACAAACGCAGAGCGGCATTCAAAGGCAGAAATACTTCTCCCCCTTAGCTGTGACTAAGCTGACCTCTCTGCCATGTGACATGTCACGTCTGTGAGGAGCCACTCAACAAGCTCACGGCTAAGGGAGGGCCTGGCTGCACTGCCACTAAGTGTCCTGCTCCCTCCCCCGCACAACCTTGGGGACTTTCGAGCCCCACCTCTGCTGCTTGTATCTTGCCCTCTCTTACCCATCCCCCCACCCTTTTCTATCATCATCGTCTCCAGGGGGACTGTCCCCACCCCTGTGCTCCTCTCCTTTCTGGGTCCCCTTGTAGAAAATTTTACTGCTGCCACCAAGCCAGGGTGCCAACAGGCTAGCAGGGACATGGGGGGCAGCCCTTACTTTATCCAGCAGCCTGCCTTCCCTCCAGCCACCTACTCAGACAGAAGAGGAAGTCACGATGGCAGTTTTATATCTGCTCAGCCACAAATCAGACCCTGAAATTAGCCAGGGATTATACTTTAAATCGCACTTTTAAAAGAAGCTTGTTCCACCCTGAGCCAAACCTGAACACAAACACCTGAAGCGGTTCTTTGACACAAGCCTACAGCCCTAAATAACCTCCAAGAGGAATTTCGCCTGCAGGCATGTGTTCAGTTCGGTTAGCAGCTTCCAAGATCTGGGCCTCAGTTTTCTCCTCTGGAAAAGCACAGGCTGGATCACCTGAGGTCAGGGTTCAACCCTAAGCTGGAGGCTCCAGAAGCCTGGATAGTACAAGTTGCAGGATCAGAGCTGACGCTGCCCAGGGTCCTGGCCAAGGTAGTCTCTGTCCCCCAAAGCCAAACTGTAGCCTCATCCAGGCAGGGCTGAGAGTCCGTGGAAATTGTCAGAACGTGACAGGAAGTAGAGCCGGGACATCAGGAGACTGGGCACAGATAGAGTCAAGATAGAAGGGGACCAAAGGACCATGGGACGGCTCCCCGGGAGCAGTTCTTAAATAGCCCGCTTGGCATGCAGCAAGAGCTGAGAAGAGAAAGCAGATTTTACTGTTGCTTCCTACTGGAAAGGTCTAGGCTGTCAATCAGGACACTGCCAGAACTCTGACCAGTCACTAGTCCTGGCACCCGCGTGTCCAGTCCTGCCTGCCCTTCTTCACACAGAGACGGTCCATTCTGTCAGAAAAGGAAGGAAAACAGAAGTTGACTATATGGCTGAAGGGGCCTAAGGACACTCATACGCTGGTCCCAATGCCATACGATCATGACTGACTGTGGGGCCTGGTCTCCTGTGGGGTAGCTCAGGAGTCAGAAGGTGGCCATGAACAGGAGTGGCAGTGGAGCCAGGTGGCTTGGTCAGGCAAGATAAGATTACAGACCAGCCCAAGAGTATGTCAGAACATGGGCCAGGGAGCCTACGCAGCAGCGGGGGAGGGGGCAGAGAGCACCTGGGGGGCATCAGCCGTGTGAGTCAGGGCTCTCTGATGGCGACTGAGCAGGAACCGGGACAGAAGACACATGAGTGAGCAGGCACCGTCCCAACAGGATCCTGCTATGGATACTGAACCATCTCATGCAAGGTTCATGAGCTTGAAATATTAATGGCCTTTTGGATCTTTTCCCTAACCATTTGAAAACAGGAATAACAAAAAGGCTATTCTTCTATCACAAAGCCACGCAAGTCCCCAACAGGCCGAAAAGAGTTCTCTCACCCCTAGCTTGCCAGTTTTTGCCCCCAACCCAGTCCAGCTGCGACAACTGCAAAGGGCCACCTCAATGAAGAAGACCCCAGGGCCCTTGGATAGCACATTGGGTTGAATTGCTCCCATTCTGTCTAGAGCTTCCCTGCCCACATGCTCATGAATTGTGATCCCAGGACATCACAGAAACAGTCGGTCTGTTCTGAGGTTTATATTTGATGTAACATACATTTTCATTCCCTATTTTAAGTACTTAGCTTATGTGCCTTCATTTTCTCAAGTGTTGTATTATCTTATGTTTTGCATAGGCTTACAAGCTGATCCAAATCCTTTATGAAATTAAACAAAGTATAAATAAAACTAGCTTGTAGAGCGGCAGTTCTCAACCAGTGGGTCCCAACTCCTTTGGGGGTCAAACAGCCCTTTCACAGGGGGTACCTAAGACTATCAGAAAACATGGATATTTACATTATGATTCATAACAATAACAAAACCACAGTTTTGAAACAAAAACAATTTCATGGCTGGGGGTCACCACAACATGAAGAACTGTATAAAAGGGTTGAAGCAATAGGAAGGTTGAGAACCACTGATCTAGAGGCTTTTTGCCAGCTCAAAGACACCCCCAAAACACACACACGGGCACACACACACACACACGAGGTTGGTGAACTCAGACCAGCTTTGTCTTGGGGTCAAGGGTAGCATACAAGTTTCTAACACCTAGTTGCCAAACCTGAGTCCTTCAATTCCCTGTCCAGGTTGCTCTGCCTCTACTCAAAACAGTTAACTGGCTCAGATGTACTTGGCTGGGTCTCATAGAATTACAGCCAATCCTGCGGGTCGTCAGAAGCCATGGATAAGGAGTGCTGACCCCTGGGTTAGTTCTAGGATTCATGTCAGCTGCAGCTCCTTGACAGGGCTCAGTATCTCCTCATCTGGGCCTGCCTGGGACAAGCTGTAAGCTGAGCTGTGCTGGGCCAAGAGGCCACAGATGCACAGGCCTGGAACTCAGACCAGTTTGAACACAGACAGGAGCGCATTGCTGGGTATTTGATGAGCAGCCACACAACAGGAAAGTCAGCCCTGCGTTGGGGCAACCATCCCACAGAGGCTATCAGCTCACTCCTGAATTCTTTCCTGCCTAGGCCATCTACCGAACTCCAGGCTCCAGGGCAGACCTCATAGGACCCTGACTCTATCCCAAACTCATACCAAACTAAATGCAGGCAACCCTGGACCTTTGGATCTTCCAGAGCTCTGCCAGCGTGTTGGCTGTGCCATGTATGGGTAATCTTGGGTGTAAGGAGCCTTGGGAAGCCCCTTGCCAGCTGTGTTCCTAATAAAGCCACATGTTAAAATCCGGGTCCTGAAATGACAAGGGACTCAAAATCCACATTGGAACCTTTCCTTTGAAGGTCCAGAATTTTGATCTGAGGCAGTTATTCATTTGGACAAAAGTCAACAGTAACTATCCGTTAGCGATAGTGTTCTCCCTGTTGCACTGACTTTAGCAAATCATAGATTATTTCCTAGATCAAGGCAGCACAGGCTTAGTATGGCTTCCTGGAGGCACCAGGTATCCCATCCTCATGGTAGCATCAGAGCCAGGGGGATTCTTGCCTTCTAGTCCACGTCCCAAATAGGAGGGCAACAGCGGAGTTTGGGTACCCCAACACAGTCCTCTCACTTTAAGTGAATTCCCAGAAGTTCTCTTCTGGGCTTTATTCCGTTTCATTGGCCAGCTCTCAGTACAAGGGTTTCTGGGAAGTGTAGTCTTTTTGTGGACCACAGTGTTTCCATTGTTGCAGAAGCTGCCTTACAAAAAGAAGGGCAGTGGACATTTCCTGCTAAGTGGCATTTTCTAGGATATGGAGTTTTGTTTGCAGAGGCAGAAGTGTTTTCCAAGGTGTACTTTCTTACAGTCAGATCTCCTGCCTCAGAACTGGGCATTTGATCAGCAGGGCAGGTGAGGAATGAGCCTACAATTTAGCAAGGGAATGGGATGGGCTTACAGCCCTAGTCTGTACCCAGTTTCCCTGTCTTAAGGAGCATAAGTTTCAGGTTTTACACACACACACACACACACACACACACACACACACACACGCACGCACGCGCGCGCACGAGAGCGCATGCAACGAACAGCCAAAGGGTAGAGACAAGTCTCTGCAGGGATCGTGCTCCCTGCTGATGGAAGGGAAACACACAGTCACTGGAACAGCAAAGAGCTAATCCAACTGACATAACCATTCAGGGGCAGGGCCTTGGAGGATGCTGGGCAGCAGGTGTCCCCGGACACTGACTGATTAGATCATGAGCAAGGAGGTCCTGTCTTATTTTGGGGGTGGGCAGTGGCATTACTACTTTCCCAAACCCAAGCTGTCTGAGAGTATTTTGGCAACAAATCTGGGGGCAGGAAAAAGGATTTGCAGAGAGGGCCAGAGCCCAAGAGGTGAAATACAGCTGATGCAGAGAAGGCAGGGAACAGAGGGCGATCCCAGGCTCCCGCCTTCCTCCACTCAATGAAGAAGCCAGGATAGCAAAGCTCACGGCAGAACCTGCTGAAAACTACCTTTGACAGCATACACTACCACTGCCATCACCACAACCACCGTCACCACCGCCACCATTATCCTCATCACTGCTACCACATATTCCATCTCCACCATCAGCACCACCACCTCCGCTAGCATCACTGCTGCGAATCAAGGGCTCTGCTCAATGGCAGCAGCTTGCAGCAGCACCTGCCACACCAGGTGCGGCACATTTCCACTGTAGCAACTCGAAGTGGCACACGCCCCCTTTAAAAAGTCCCTCTGAACATCACAGCGCTCTCTCTCTGTCTCTCTGACTCTCTCTCTCTCTCTCTCTCTCTCTCTCTCTCTCTCTCTCTCTCCACTCTAAGATGGCCTTTCACTCACCCTCTCCCTCAATAAACCTCTTGCATTAGATCTGTTGCATGGCGTGATCTCTTAGTAGCACACCTTGGCCCAGCCTGGCAAAGGTACATTCCCACTGCTTTGTCCTAACAACCACGACCACCTCACCTCCACCACCATCACCACCCCACCCCATGCAACAAAAAGCACATGCAACAAAGGGGGCCCACAAACTCGTTTCCTTGGAAGCTCCGACTCATGTTTAAGGAACCCTGGACCACTTTTGGAGCGCCCTCTGGGCCGATTTCACAGTCCGCTGCAGATGACAACACGATTTAGAAAGCCTTGATTGCGATGGGCAGCTGGGGGAGGGGCGGGCTGCGTGGAAGAGCAACTACAGGGACAGCCTGGTGGTAGCTCTCTCGGGTTCCCCCCTCACAGATGGGAAGATTTCTGGGGGAAGTGGATGGAGCTCTCATGGCGCAGCTTCTCAGCATGGGGGTGTTCAGCCGGTAAGTGAGACGCTCCCCTCTCTGGTCCTCAGATAGCCCTCAGGGTCTGACCCCAGACACCCCCAGAGAGGCCCCAAAGATGCCTTTCTGGGGCCAGAGACTGAAGTCAATCTAGGGGTGGGTGTAAGATGTGTGGCCGTCCCACAGAGTGACTCTCCAGCCTTGGCTCAGGGTTCAGAGGAAAGCACAGGCCAACACAGCAAGCATGCTGTCTGTGTTCTTGAAGCCATCCACGCATGGGAGTGACATTTTGGCATGAGCTGGCTTCTACTCTGGCTCACTCCTCTAAGTTGGGCACCCACAGGGACCCTAGTCAACACAAATCCTGCAACCAAGGCCTCCAGGCCAGGGCATGGACTGACTGGTCTTGGCTCCGACACAGCTCACTTCTTCATTTCAGTGTGACCATGTATGACTACCAGGCCATGTGCGAGCCCCCAGATCACCGCCACAGTGCAGCCCAGGCCCTGATCAGTGTGAGTGTCCCCCCGGGCCGTCCTTCTACTGGGACTCATCCTCTGCCCTGTCCTTCAGGATGTCACCTGGTCCCATCCTCATCCAGCCCCAGACCCTTCTGGCTCAGGCTATTCTGGACCCTGTTCTGATGCTCACCCCTTCCCCTGGGGCTGCGGGGCTGTCTTGTCCTGGGGGGATGCTCATTCTCACCTCCCAGACTGACATTAACGTCTTCAGGGGTCCCTAGCACTGGTCTATCAGAGATGGGAAATGACCAGACTCCTGAGGGTTTTTCAAATTCTACCTGTGGGGAGTCTGACCTACAGGAGGCCTTTGAGGTCCCTCTGCTCTGGTGCTCCTTCTGAGGGGCAGGCAGGTTGGGTCTGGAGAGCGGTTGTTAAGGGACATCACTTGGGGTTTCCCTGAAATAGCTCTGCTCTTCCTCCAGCCTCTCTCTGCCTCCTTGATGGTGGTCAGGTGGCTACTGCACGAATGTCTGCTGTGAGTAGGGGTTAGATGGAGTGGGGAGAGAAACCATGCTCAGGGGTCAGGGGTCATGGGAGGGGAGGGCTCCCTGGACCAGGGAATTGGACCATGAGGCCAGGACCAAAGGAGAGTGTTCCCTGCAAGTGGGCCATGAGTCTTGGGTTGGAGGGGGGATTCCAGGTGACAAGAGTTCCCTTTGGGGAAGGACTGGGTTATGATTAAAAGTGACAGGCAAGATTCCCTGCATACAGCAATGAGGTCATGAGGCTACCATTAAGGGGGCTGCCTATGGCCAACAAGATAGCTTGGTTCACTAGCCACGGGAGGAGAGAGGCATTCAACCCCACCCTAGACCCTCCTTCATTCATGCCCTCAAGCAGAAAGACGGGTTCCTACAGGGGGTGGCTAGAGGCAGTGGCACCCCGAGAGTTTCACATGCCAGCCCCCCCGAGACTGTGCTCTGTATCCTGCAGGTTCCTGCTACAGTGGAGTACCTGGGGATCTTGGCAGGACAAAGGGTCAGAGGGTAAGTGCCAGGAAGCAGCTGTGGGCAGCACTCTGGGAAGCTCATTAGAAAGCTTCTGCCTGGGGTGGGTGGCAGCCGGGTGGGTGTCGAAGCCTTCATGTTCATAATCTCATCTCATCGCCTTCCCCTCGCCTCTGTGTGTGACATCGCATCACCTCTGATCACCTTCGCTCCGTGTGCCATCACCACTGCCCTATGCCATCCTGTCCTTGTGTGATGCTGTGCCTTCCCTGTGCCGTGCCCAACCCTGTGGTGGGCTCTTGTCCTGGGCAGCCAAGGCTGTCTTTCATCATTGTAAGTAGTTCTGACGGAGAGAGCCTACCTTGCCCAGTGCCGGGGGAGCTGTAAAGGACTTGTCTTTAAGTCTGTGTCTTGGGAGTGAGCACAGGCAGCCTGAGTTTCTTTATCCTAGGACACTCCTTGACTGGGGACAGGAGGCGGTCCCCAAACCTTTAGAGCACCATTTTGAGGAAGCAAGAAAGCCCAGAGCTCAGGCCACACAAGTACAGGCCTGCTTTAGGAAACAGCCGTCTCCTCTTGAGGGGTTCTGATAGTTAAAAGGGAGGTATAGCCCATCATGTTGTTGAGATGCCACCAGGTCACCCTAGAGAAGAAAGCAGCCTCGGCAAGGCTCCAGGTTTGAGGGAGTGTCCTCTAGAATGGCACCCCTCCCCTGAAGTTGTGCCTAAAGATAGTCCCCAAAAACAATGACATGTCATGGCGGCTCTGACACAAAGCAAAGGGAAAGCTTTGTCCCAGCTGCTGTGGACTCCTGCCGGCCTGGGAAGGGGGGACACTTGACCTCAGCCTGGAAAGGGGGACACCTGACCTTTACAAGCCGAGAGACACAAACGCACTTAGGTCCTGGAGATGTGGGCTTCCCGGGCCAAAACGATGGCCAACCTTAGCCCACCCCGCTAAACTCTCTCTGGGTTCTGGACATCCAGTAGCCAGGAGACTCCCACTGCCTTCTTGTCTGGCTTCATTATATGAACAATGTCCCCTCCTTCCCTCTGCCTCCTCAGCTGCTGCTGGTGACCAGGGCAGGTCCTTGGACCTGAAGTTCCTGTGGTTAGGCCCCCTTCATAACTGGAGTTATGAAGCCAGTGACCCCAGTGGCAGGAAACTAGCTCAGTTCTAAGCCTGAACCCCTGGGAAGAGAAAAGCCAGTTGTGAGGCATCTGTCCTCTGACACTGAGGACCAGGAGCAGGGGTGCCCAGTGGCATAAACAGGGATGGAAGCTGGCTGGGCTGTGGGTGCTTCCCCAGGCCACGAGGATTGTTCAGCCTGCCCTCCCCTCTTAGATTTACTATCTGTGAGGGAAGCTTCTGGGTCCAAGCATTGAGACCTGTGACTTTCCTCACGCCTTGTGTGACCTTGCAAAAGCAATGTCATGTCTGCACCTCCACTTCCAGGTGTTTCCAGGCCACTGTGCCTTCCCTACACTTCCTTCGCTGCTGGGCCGTAAGAGGCAAAGTGTGCTTTGGCATAGCAGCACTGCAGGGTACCCACGAGTGCTCTGCAGAAAGATCTCAGGGCTCCTGGCGAGGGCCACCCAGCAGCTCAGCGAGGCCTCCAGACTCCGCGGTGCCTTTTGCTGAGTGCTGGTCACTTGTAGCAAACTAAAGGATGCTGCCCTTACAGATGGGCTTCCTAGGGCCTCTGTGAGGTGATAGCCCTCCTCACACACATGCCTGCCACCCACAGCCCACAAGCACAAGAAGCAGGACCTGCTGCACCCCTGTGACACAGAATACCCAGTGTTCGTGCACCAGACGTCTATCCAGGAGGCCAATGGGATCATCGAGTGTGAGGCCTGCCAGAAGTAAGTCCCCATGCAGCCACCAAGCCCAGTCAGGGTGCAACTTCTCGCTCCTGGTCCACGGTAGGCAAGGACGGTGCCTCGGGGAAAGGTCACCTTCCTCATCTCCCTACTCCTCAGCACAGGGAAAACCCAGGCTGAGGCAGGAGAGAGGAAGAGGGGCATGAACAATTTGGTGGTCTGCATTAGGGAACACAGGGAAAAGGAATCCAGAGGCCAATTCCCATGTCCACAAGTCTCTCTAAATCCAAGGCCACGGGCCTCTCTTAGAATTCCCTTGCTTGCTTCCCTTCTGCTCAGCCAAACCAGCCATGGCAAGCTGGTGCCGGGGCCTTTCACACTTAGGCCCCAGGCAGGGAAGGAAGCAGGAGTTCTGCCCTCTACAAAGTAGGAACTGTGTGCAGGTCTGCAGCGTCCCCAGAAAATGCACAGGGGTGGGGGGGGGAGCCTCGGCCTATATTCCCAGAGCTGTCATTCTCTGGGGCATCAGCACCCCAAGCCAATAGTTTCCAAGCAGGACCCAGTCAGGCTAACTCCTGGGTAGAAACCTCTAGCTTCGTCCAGACAAGCTCAGAAGGCCAAACCTACTGACTTCCCACTCCAAACCTTGGAGGAAGCGGCCCGGAGACTTCTGTCCCACCCAAGAGGAGAGTACATCTAGGGGCTCCCTCAACCAGTTTTGCTTCTCACCAGGGCCACTAGCAGGTCTGGGGAACCCCAGACCCATGCCAGCTATTTTGTAGCCTCAGATTCTGACGTCAGACAGATTTAGGTTTCTGTTTCTTTATCACGTGTGACATCTTATGCACACACAGAGCAGCCTTCCTGGGACTGGCGCTATTGACTGTGCTCATCTTGAGACTTGAAGGAAACGTCAAGGGGATGGCAGAAAGTAAGGGCCTCCCCGCAGACAGGCTTGACTCTTTAAATCTAGCTCTGCTCCTCTCTGCCTCTACTATAACCATAGGCAAGTTTAGCCCTTCTCGCCTGTTTTGTCTGTGCAGAATGGGAACGATACCAAGTTCACATAACGCTGTGACGAGCACATCTGTGAGTTTATATATGTGATATACACCTGTGCGTGTAACATCACCCACTCCATACAAAATGCTTGGTGGCAGCCGGCACTGCTGTGTTTCTAACACCCGGCCAATGCAAAAACGCCTTTCCCTACCCCCTACCCCAAGCTGTGTATAGGAGCATTGTGCCACCTTGTGGCCAAGCTCAGAACTGCAAGTTCTCCAGCTCTCAAGCCGAGATAGTTAATATCCCTGTTTGCTGGGAATGGCCCCTGTGCCTGTTAAAGACAGCTCCTTCTTCATCTTCTCTGGCTATTGGGAAAGGAGGGAATGCCTTGTAAGTACCGGGCTACTGGCCTCAGTCTGCCTATGGCTACATGTCTTTCCAGGTGCCTCAGAAAGTTTCTCCCCCAAGTCCTTCTCCTTAGCCTGCACCCCTACTACTCAGAGCCTCCCACCCTCTCTGCTGCAGGACATTCGTGATGCAACAGATTCCCAGCAGCAACCTGCTCCTCCTAGTGACAGACCTTACCTGTGACTGCAGCGCCTACTCTCCCATCCTCCAGGAGGCCACAGAAGTCAAATATATCCTTCACATCCCCCAAGGGGGAAGGGGTGGCTGAGGGATCATGGAGAAGCTCAGATTTGGGGTGCAGAGCCCAGCCTGTGCCCCCATTCCCTTCCTTACAGGATGACTTATAGGCCAGCCCTCTGCCCCAGAGAGGGGTGCTCCCCATCCTGAACCTGCTTGCAGGGCCACTGACCTCCCAGATCTTGACCCCAGGATCTCCAGGACTACGTAGAGTTGTGACCTTGACAGTGAGCTCTGCACATAATGCCTCTGTCAAATGCGACAGGATGCGCTCCCAGAAGCCCCGGCGGCGCCCAGGATCCTGCCATGCCTTCCATCCAGAGGTGTGGGCTGTGAACTCCCCAGTTGTGTCCTGTGTGTGACCTCCTGGGATATGAATGTTTATGGACATTGATGACAGAACTCTATGTGCCCATCATACTGGGAGACCCTTGCACTCACATTTATGTGGTGTGATGTAAGAAATCAGATTGGCCAGGCCTGTCATCCCAGCACTAGGGGGCAGAAGCAAGCAAGGGAATTCCAGGTCAGTTTGTGTGGGACAGAGAGGCCACAAGTTGGGGGGTTGGTGAGAGACAAGAAGCAGAGAGGAAGAAAGAGAAGGGAAGAGAAGAGAACAAAGGACCCAAGGGAATCTATACTTCCTAGAGCCTGGGGCCCAAGGAGTTTCCCCTCTCCGTCCACACTCCGGCTACCTCAGCACGAATCACTATTACGTGACTAGTGACAATAGCAAGTGGTATTTATTAACACCTGAGATGCGGGCCTTACTACCCAGTCTCAGCTGGGTGTGGCTGCCACAAACTACCTCCCCTAGAGATGCCCCTGGAGGTCAGGGCTGCTCCACACAATTATGAGAAGACCCCAAAGACTAAGTATGCTGTTTTTACTGTCCCTAAAAGCTGGAAGAAAGGTAGGTTTCTTCTCTTCTGTCTGTGTCTAGCCACACTGCATGCTGGCCCTTGGGTTGGGAGGACCAGCCCACTCCTAATGCCCCTTACCTGTCTCTACAGGAGAATGCTCAGGACTGTGGTGGCGCTTCAGACATCCCAATGTCACTCCCTCTGCTCCTGCTACCGCTGTGGGCCTGGCTGCTTCCACCCCAGCTTCTGTGGTGACCCCATTCTATCTGACTTTCACAGAAGGGAACCCTTAGAGAGACATTCTAAAGTCACCAGCTGGTGAGGTCTCAGCTTCTTAGCAGTAAGGTGTCTCCTGGGGCTACCACCAGTCTCTTAGAGACTGTTGGAAGGATCCCCAAGGCTCTCCAAGGTGTTGGGTACCAGGTACTCCAAGTCTTCTACTCTTATCTCTGCTTCAGGACTCCCAACAAGAGCTTAATTGGAGGAAGGATACAAGTTAACCAAAGATCAGAAACTGTCAAAGGGGCAGGTGTTTCCCTGAGTTCTGGGGGCCAGGGTTGAGCAGTGAGACCCAGGCAGAGGCTATGCCAAGAGCACACTTGCCATCAACACAGGAGTCTTTAGGAAGACGCCTTCATCCACGACATAGTACGAGGGAAGGCAGGCAGAGGGAGAGACAAGAAGACTCAGAGAAGGAGCAGGAAGGAGGAAAGAAGTGGAAATACGATCCTGTGAGCTATCAGAATGCAACCCACTAAGAACTCCAACCTTTTTACACCAATCATCTGAAGGAGAGCAGCGAGGGGTATATGGGAGCATCTGGAGGGAGGAAAGGGAAGGGAGACATATTGAAATTATAATCTCAAAAAGAAAAGAAGAAAAAGAAAAGCTACCAGGCTGAGACCTGCAACTGCAGCACTGTATTACAGTGTGGTCCAGAGGAGCTACAAAAGGCAGAGCCAGGTCGGATCCTCACTAAGGTCAGGGGCACATACAGTCTCTGAGACCATGGTGGGCTTTCTGTGGCTCATGTTCTACAAAAGTTAACTAACCACCTGTCTGGTGAAAGCCCTTGAGGTTAGAAACACATATAATCCTGGCCACCATGCCTTGGAGTAGGTACAATTTACCTGCCCTTTTTTGGCACGTGTGATGCATGTGACTGTGTATGTTTGTGGACCTGTTTGTGCACAGATGCAGAGGCCAGAGGATGCTGTTGGTCATCTTCCTCGCCCACTCCCTAACTTATTTTTTGAGATAAGGTCTCTCGCTAAACCCGGGGCCCTCCAATTCAGCCACACTAGGTGGCCAGCAAGTCCTAGGGACCCTTGTTACCACCTCCCCCAGTGCTGGGGTTACAAGCATGCTCTGCTGTTCCCCCACTGTTTCAAGGATGACGGGGAATCTAACTTGGGTCCTTGTACTTCACTAGCTGAGCCTCTCAAGCCCCATGATTTTCTGTCTTTTAAATGAGGAAACTAATCCCCACAAAGCGGCACACACATCTTTAGTCCCAGCACTCAAGAGGCAGAGGCAGGCAAATCTCTTAATTTAAGGTCAGTCTGGTCTACAAAGTGAGTTCCAGAACACCTAAAGCTACACAGGGAAACCCTGTCTTGAAATAAAGTAAAAGGGGGGAACTAAAGTTTGCAGAGGGGAAACTGGTTCTAAATCTTGGCTTTGTGAAGATCCCGTGGAACAGGCAACGTACCTAGAGCTGCCAATCCACAGCAGCTGGCACTGGGCAGACTAAGCACTTCCCCCACGCCCCTAAGCATCTTGCTCCACAGCATAGAAGGCAGGAAAGATCAGAGGTGCTGCCCAGCCCAGGTGAGGTACAAACCACTGCAGCTGAGCTTCCTCCTCCATGCCACCAAGACAGTGTTGCCAGGCATGGCAGGGTAGGTCTTTCCCAGTGCCTGCCTCCCTGGCTTTGTTGTTAGTGTTGTTACCTCTACTCAGCAGCATTAAGTCTCAGTGACAAGCACTGCATGGTCTCTCAAGGGAGCTCCTCTCCCTCATCCACCCAGGCAAAGCATTTGAACCAACTTATCAACTATTTTGGGCACAGGATAAAAACATTAAGTGTAGAATGCCAGGCGGTTCCTGGCCACGAATATGGAGCTCTTGTACCTGGCACTGCTAAAGGACTGTAGGTTTTCAAGCGTCACCAGAAGCAGCTGAAGCAAAGGCATTCCCGACAGACTGCCACTCTGTCCCTACGATGCAGAACTCCGTCAAGATGCTTGCAGGTGGTAGCCTAGCTTTGGTTAAAGATCCAGTCCTTTGACTTCTGAGGAAAGAAGTTGGTGTCCCTGCCATTCACTAAGTGGGATATGGTGTTCTGGCATCTTTATGCGTCACCTTCAATGGAAGAAGAGCTCAAGGACGCTGTCAGAAGCACATGCTTTACTAGAACCACCTCAAATAAAAGGCTTCAACACCATCTCATGATGCTAAATGAAGTTTGCTTCAGAACTTGGGAGTGGACGCATCTTAAGGTCAGAAAAGTATAGGGGTAAGACGGGCTCAAAAAAAAAAAAAAAAAACAGCACAAGCGTTTGGCAGAAGACAAGCCAAGTTCAATGGCAGTTTGGGGAACACTCTTCACAGTGTAAAGGCAGGCTGCAAAGGGTGCTTTTATTTTTGGCAGGTGAGAGCATATGGGAGGGGCCAGGGACCCATGTCCCATGGCAAATGACAGGACTGAGGATGCATACTTGCCTCTCTATTCCAAGGCTAGTGTAGTCAAAGGACAGGCAGACAGTTGCCAGGCCATGAAGCTGCAGCTAAGCCCTCCTCAAAGGTTCCCGAGGGGCTGAGCCAACAAGTATTTACATGGGGGTGGGGAATAACCGGTGCTCCAGTGCAACTACAGCAAAGCATTTGAGACAGTACTGCTCCTGGGCTGCAGCAGTGCCATGCAGAGCTTCTCTAGGGAGTGCAGACCGCCCTGATAAAACAGTGACCAATGTGCATGTGGCAAGGCTCCCTCAGCTCTCAGACCTCTATGGTCACCGCAACCAGGTATAGAGAAAGCTCATCATATTTTAAAGATAAGGTCTGTGTAGCCCAGGTTGGCCTTAAACTCATGATCTTCCTGCATCAACCTCCTGATGACAAGAATTTTCTAAAAATTCCTTAAATTTCCTGTCTAAATTAGGGTGTTAAAAACATCCCCAAAGTGAAGTAAGGTTTTCAAAAGAAAAAAGGCAATAAAAACACAACAAAGTTGATCTTCCATTTGGCTCTTTTTATTAGAGAAACTGAGAAGACCGCAAGTAGGGAAACCCCATGGTGAATGGAACAGTCACACAGACGCCTTTCTGGAACCCCAACCTTCTACAATCCCCAAAAGTGTGCTTTGTGACATCAGCAACTTAGAAAGGGGAAATACTGACAAAGGCCACTATTTACTGATGAAAGAATGAAGGTGTACGGGTTCCTAACTGGCCTAGGGCCAAGAAGAAAATGAAACACGTGCGCAGAGCAAGCCAGCCTCAAACTGCTGAAGGTAAGGCACTCAGGTGCCAACCTGACGAGCTCCCGGGGGCACCAGGTCAAGTGCACATGGAGGCTGTTGTAGTGAGCTGCAGAGACACGTGGGCACACAGACAGACAGACAGACAGACAGACAGACACACAGACACACAGACACACACACACACACACACAGAAGGGAAGTTACTAGACACACTAGTGGTGTTGATTCTTTTCCCTAAGAGTTTGTGCTATGGTGAACCAGATTCTCCCTGCTTGGGAAAGGGATGACTGGACCCAAAGACCTCTACTTCTGTAGAGTCATGGGTAGCATCTCATACTCTATCCCAAGTACAGGACCAGGAAGTAAGTCTGGCTTCTGATATGTGCTGTTGCTACCACAAACCTAGGTGAACTTCCTTCTAGATGGACATTGTCCTGTTTAACTGCTTGAGGAATTAACACTGTTCTCTAACTCTGCCTGACACAATGTTGTTCACCCGGAGTCTTCTGTTTGGTCTACCTAGGGCAGTGACCTTATCCACAATCAAACACTTGAAAGTTCTTCCCAGCTTTTACAGTGGATGCCTTCCTGGATCCCCAGCTGCAGCTGGAGATCTGAAGGTAAAGGAAGGACAACATGACCAAGAAAACACTACTGAATAAATAGAACCTTCTCCCACTCCCAAGCATCCCTTTTGAGATGCCTGGGGCCCTATGTTAAACGCAATACCCACCAGCCCCAGGATGTGATGCCTGCCTGAAGTCTTGGAGACTCAAATGCTTGGCTTTTCACTTAGGAGCCAAGATCAGAATTCTATAAACCAGACCCAATTCATCCCCAGTCTCTAAAACCCATAACACAGTAGCCCTGGGACAGAGAAATTGTCTTCTAGCAGCCATTCAAAACTGTGGGCTTAAGTCTATCAGACATCTAGCAGGAACACACCACTTCCTTTCCAACTCTGTACCACACTCCTTGCAAACGGCACTCAGTGAGTGCTAACTACTCCACAGTAGATATCGCTCACTTTCTGTCCAAGGGGAACAGAAGAACCTGTTCTGCCATACCACACTTGCCAAGACAGTGCACCAGAGAAAAACACCATCACTCCCAGTAGGGATGGCTCTCTATACCTGCCTATTTGACTTCATTAGAATTTCACTAGTGACCATGCCAGGAGCTATGGTGGGAGGGAGAAGGTGGGAGGAGAAGCGGGGCAGTTTTTTATTTCCAGGGGCAGTGATTCTCAAGAGAGCAAAGTTTGGAGCTCAAGGCTTCAAAGAGAGGGTCTGGAAAATGGCCACATCTCTATTCAGATAAGAACTACCACCTGGTTAAACAGGACACAGAGAAGAACTAGACAGGCCCTGTGCTGATGCTCCCTTCCTCCCTCCCAGAGGACCTCCTCCCCTTCATCATCTCTTTACTACACCACTCCAGAAAGGGCCTACGTGACAGCCTCTCAACTGACACCTTCTCTAGAGCCATACAGCAGCCTGTGCTGCTTTCACTGGAAAAGCACACACCACTTCCTTTCATTTGCCTCCCCTCACTGTTGAGAATGGCCAGAAGATCCCTGGGCTGGGCCTGTACCCTCTGTCCCAGCAGGATCCAAGTGTTATCAGCCTATGAAAGGCACCGTGGTGCACCAAGACATCGTGCATTCTGGGGCTACCACTTTATCCTCCTTCCATCACTTTGTGCAAAATTGAAACAGTGTGTGGTACTTGCATGTTTCATTCTTTTAAAAAAAAGTCTCCCTCCCTCCCCTGCCTCTATGTTTTAAATGTTTATATAAATTCTTATTTAAACAGTAAATTAGAAATCTTATTTACATTAATTTTTTTGTTCTCCCAAAAGAGTGCCTAAACTCACACTCCAACCCCTTTGTTGGATATAAATGTTCACCTAAATTGGTTTGGTTATTGTTTTGAGGAGCTCCGGTGGCACAATCTGTCGGTACATGGTACTCATGTATTACTGCTTTAAGGAGAGAGAAAGGGAGAAGAAAGAACCACCAACCAACATTCCCATCTTCTACAAATAAATACGATCACATCAGAAACCAGTCTGTCAGGCAAGGGTCTTGCAGAGTTGCCTTCAATCGGAAGATCCCAAAAGGAAGTAAGGGGATGAGCCATTTTGCCTTTTCTCCAAATTGATGCACTCCATCCTTTGAGGTATGATTTATTTTTGTTTTTCTCTTCTTAGTCTTGAACCCCATGGAGCCCTTGGGCCATCACAAGGCCCGTGAGGCTGTCCAAGTTTTGGGGCTTCTCTGGCACTGGTACCAGCAGCCAGTAAGCAGGCCTGTGGGAGCTGCAGGCCTGGGTTCGGGGTCACAGTCCCTGGCTCCTGTGAAGTTTCACAGTGCATCCTCTTCAGTGCAGCCCCCGCCAATCATGAAACGGAATTCCTGCAGGTTTGAGACGCCGTGGAAGTGAACGAAGGCGCCAGCAACCACAAAGATGTGGAAGAGCTGGTGGGAGTGGAACTGGAGGGAGAGAGGGGGAGACCATTACTAAGCCTGCTATAGATACCTAGGAAGAGATACTGCTTCCCAGCTTGACAGTGGAAATGCATATGATACAATTCAAATTCAAGATGGGGAGCAGGGCGGTGGTGGTGCACGCCTTTAATCCCAGCACTCGGGAGGCAGAGGCAGGCGGATCTCTCTGAGTTTGAGACCAGCCTGGTCTATAGAGCTAGAGTTCCAGGACAGGAACCAAAAAAGCTATGGAGAAACCCTGTCTCGAAAAATCCAAAAATTCAAGATGGGACAAGAATATCCATTGGGGACCTCATATTCTGAGTCAAAAGCCAGCTCTCCTAGAGAAATACAGGTACTGCCTATAAGTGAACTTAGGGGTAAATTCCATACAGACCTTACAGTTAGATCACCGAATTCCCCAGGACCCCCTGACAATCAGCAGCAGGATATGGTTTACTGACAAACACTTGAGAAATGACAACACTCTCTCATGGTCTCAAGATGGAAAGACACAGTGCTATCTATCAAGACACTGGTATCAGAAGTATAACTGAGCCGAGTGGTGGTGACACACGCCTTTAATCCCAGCCCTCAGGAGGCAGAGGCAGGCAGATCTCAGTGAGTTTGAGACCAACCTGGTTTACAAATCAAGTTCTAGGACAGCCAGGGCCATAACACAGAGAAACCCTGTCTCAAAAAACAAAGGAAGAAGTACACCTGAGAAGAAACGAAAGGAAGTTAGCTAACCTAAGCTCAGAAGACTGAGTTCAGGAAAGGAAGTTAGCTAACCTAAGCTCAGAAGACTGGGTTCAGGAAAGGAAGTTAGCTAACCTAAGCTCAGAAGACTGGGTTCAGGAAAGGAAGTTAGCTAACCTAAGCTCAGAAGACTGAGTTCAGGAAAGGAAGTTAGCTAACCTAAGCTCAGAAGACTGGGTTCAGGAAAGGAAGTTAGCTAACCTAAGCTCAGAAGACTGGGTTCAGGAAAGGAAGTTAGCTAACCTAAGCTCAGAAGACTGGGTTCAGGAAAGGAAGTTAGCTAACCTAAGCTCAGAAGACTGGGTTCAGGAAAGGAAGTTAGCTAACCTAAGCTCAGAAGACTGGGTTCAGGAAAGGAAGTTAGCTAACCTAAGCTCAGAAGACTGGGTTCAGGAAAGGAAGTTAGCTAACCTAAGCTCAGAAGACTGGGTTCAGGAAAGGAAGTTAGCTAACCTAAGCTCAGAAGACTGGGTTCAGGAAAGGAAGTTAGCTAACCTAAGCTCAGAAGACTGGGTTCAGGAAAGGAAGTTAGCTAACCTAAGCTCAGAAGACTGGGTTCAGGAAAGGAAGTTAGCTAACCTAAGCTCAGAAGACTGGGTTCAGGAAAGGAAGTTAGCTAACCTAAGCTCAGAAGACTGGGTTCAGGAAAGGAAGTTAGCTAACCTAAGCTCAGAAGACTGAGTTCAGGACCGTCTCTCTTCATTGACTTTAAGAACATGAGTGGCCAGCTCAGCACACAACTGTGCGCAGTAGTGAGAAGCAGGACCTAGAGCACTCCCTATCTATTTACTACACTGCTGAAAATGTTTCAGATCCTCTTCAGGTAGAAATGTCCATCTTTACTACTTCCTCAGTTTTTCTCCCTAATCTTTCCACAGTCTAGCTACCTCCCTCTCCCCCATTCCCCCACCAGATACATACAGGATCAATCTCCTATCAATATCACTGGGTTTGGGTACCAAAACGGATCTTAGGATCAGCAAGATAGCTCAACAGGTAAAAGCACTTTTTGCACAAAGCCTAGCAACCACTGTAGCAGAAGACAGCCAATTCCAGAAAGATCTCCTTTGACCTCTACATGGGCACCATAGCATGCGTGTGCCCATTCTAAACACACATGCATCAAACATACACAATAATAACTAAATTAGTAACCCAGCCCTCTCCCCCTCCCATCTCCCTCCCTCCCTCTCCCCCCCTTTCCCTTTCTCTCTCTCTCTGTCTCTCTCTCTCTGTCTCTCTCTCTCTCTCTCTCTCTCTCTCTCTCTGTTTTTTTGTTGTTTGAGTACTGGGCTTAAAGGTGTGCACCAGCACGCCCAGCTTCAGCCTTCTCTTTATTAAAAATGATCCCAGTAGAAGACTGCCCTTCTTCCATGGTGAGAAACAAGATGGGAAACAGACAGAATGACCAATGACTCCACTACAGCAAACAAGAACACAGATGGACACTAAAACCAGCCTGATTCTGTTTCTGTTTACCACTTAATGGCCACTTGCTTTAGACAAGCTGTTGAGCCTTCCTGAGCTGAGCCATAGCTTCCTATCTGTAAAGTGAAAACAAGAATACGTATGACTTGTGGGACTGACACTGGATGACCTGCTACATTTGCAGTACTCAGTACTGTCCCAGGCAGGCACTGAGTGCTCGATCTTCAGGATTAGCACTACGCTCCCTGCCCAGAGAAACCAGACAACAAGGGACAGAGCTTTAACTTTCAATTACATCACTCCCAGTGTGCCTAACAGCAACATAAACCTTATCACCATTGACCACACTTACCCAGATGTCACATTTGCCAGGAAAGAAGCGTTCAGGGATGCGGGCAGCGTAGAGGGCAGCTCCTGTGATATAGAGGCTAGCCATGAGCAGTAGCCAGCCTATCTGCCCTATGGTGGCAGCCTTCAGGAAGCCTTCTGAGATGACATAGTGTAGAGTAGGGATGATTCCACTCAGGCCTAAGCCCACAAATACTCCTAAGACATCAGGAGAACAGAATAAAGAGAGAACACACAAAGAAAATAAGAAAGAAGTCAGTATTACAAGATAATACTATTCACTCTGATCAACTTAAAATTTCAAAGACAGTCATTCTTGTTTTAAAGAAAAAAGAAGGTCCTTCAACCTTTGAGACACCATCACACAAGACAATGGAGGTATGCTCCATTTACAGATATGAGAAACCTCACAGGTAGAAATGTAAGCAACCAGGCTATATAAGCAACCCCGAGGGTTAGTTAGAAAGAACCACTCTGTGAAGAGTTTTAGGAAAAGAAAGCATGGAGAGTTAGCTTAAGCTTCCTTAAATGCCTCCCTTTTACAGGCAGACTGCAGTAGGCTGTAAATGGTGAAAAGCTTTCCCCAGACTCTGGGCTCTACCCAGCATCACCAGTAAGCTGCTGGCGTGCCACAACATATGCGAGAATGCATGCAGGATGCACAATCAGAAAACATGTGCACCTAAATGAGAGGAGGAAATGGCATACTAACTGTTTGAAATTCAAGGACCAAGCAGACCTAATGAAAACTAACACCACCCCCACACACACTGTCCTCTAGGGCATTGCTACACTTCTGTTCTTTTCCTTTGCATATGAAGAAAGGCTGCCAATAGTACTTTTCACTCTCAAAGAAAAGGCTCAGGACTTAACCTGCTGGTGTTTATAAATAGTAGAAGGCTCAGCTCCACTCAGCAAAGATGTTCTTATCTCATGCACTCCAATAGGTTTAACACCACTGACCTAGTGAAGAACTACAGAGCCAGCGCTGGCTACTGGACGTCTTATGTGGACGTCCTAGAAAGAAGGAGAGCAGACTGCTACGTCATCAACATGAGGTGAGTTCTGTTTCTAGTACTCTAGTCGCATGCAGATGAATCAGGGCTTGAGTTTATAACAAGAAAAGCATATGTGGTAGTACCACTTGGGAGACAGAAAGTAGAAGACACAACTTCAGGCAACACAGAGTCCGAGTTCTGAAAGATTTTGTCAGAATCATTCAGCACAGACTACTGATTTCAAAATTAAAGGCAGATTTTTCAATCTTCTGGTTCTACAAATGCCACATTCAAGCAAGAAGACTACCGATGTCACAGGGCACTCAGTAGGCATTACCTAAATACCAAAGACCCCTATATCAGAAGAAAAGTATAGTATCTACTTTATTGGTACATAATCAGCAATGAACTCAGGTCTTATTTATTAAAGCAATTTAAACTAAAATATAAAACACTAAATATAAACCAACAAAAAGTCACCACATAGTATACTAAGATGAAACAATTACAGAAGTCATTATATTGTAGTATTTCCTCAAGGATACAACACTGCCCAAAATATATGTGTGCACCCTTCAACCCTGTGCTTTCTAATAACTGACCACCAGGCTAGAAGCCCCACAAGAATGGTGGTTACTTCATCTCTACACTGCAAAAGTATCGGTTTATAATATCATACCATAAATAACCCATAGAACAACACGTTCACATACACTCACCTGCTCTGACCCCCCGATACTGAGGGGTGGCAAACATGTCCCACTGGGAGACAATAATGGCTGCAATGCCCAGCACACAGATGACAATCAGGTAGATGAAGCAAGGTTGTGGGTTACAGTAGAAAGAATAATAAAGCCAAGGAACAAAACTTCCCATAATCAGAAGAGCAATACCAGAGTAATCCAACCTAGGATTGAAATTTAAAAGAACTCCATTTTAATGCTAAAAAATTATCATCTGTTACAGACTCCAATTAATCCCCTACGACTTATGACATCTGCAGCAACTAAGAAGCAAACTGGGTTGTCTACATTAAGGGAAGACATTTCCATATGGTAACATTAAGAATCCTGCCAGCTCTGCTGGAGGGTGTTCCTGCCCCACAGATGATAACATGGACAGCGTGAATACTTACTTAGAGAAGAGTCGGGAGACCCCTTCCGAGTGGCAGTAGACTGTATGGAAGAGCCATGAAAATGAAAGGCAGAGAATGGCTCCCAGGAAGAACAACCCAAAGACCACTTTCTCTTGCAGAGGGGCCACGAAGGAGATATTTGGGCGAAACATATAGAAGATGCCCAGGCACAGGAAGAAGACACAACCTAAAAGAAGAGTATGAGTGAGGGTAAGATGTGACCCATGGTGTTGTATGCTGTTTTCAGCTTTTCCCAGCAGCAGTGATACCAGAGCCATAAATTCTTTGAGAAAAATTTTCAAAGTAAGTTTATCCATATTTTAGTTTACTTCCAATACTCCTGGAGTCATACACACTTCAGCTTTATAAACTTTAAAGAATATAATGACTAGTTAAGGATGCAACAAGTGGTAGCCCAGCATGCACAAAGACCTGGTTCTATCTCCAGCACCACACACACCAGGTGTGGTGGCTCACACCTTAATCTTAAACTGGGGGGGGGGGGGAAGAGGCAGGAGGATTACAAATTCAAGGCCATCCTCAGCAGAAGGAACAAGGTAGCCTGGTATATATAAAAGCCTGACTCAAAAAAGGAAAAATAAGTAAATCAGTAAATAAATAAAAAGTCGGGTGGGGGTGGCACACACCTTTAATTCTACAACTTGGGAAGCAGAGGCAGGAAGATGTCTGTGAATTTGAGGTCTACGAAGTGAATTCCAGGACAGCCAGAGCTATTACACAGAGAGAGACCCTGTCTTGAGGAGAAAAAAAAGTGGGGGAAGGGGGAACTGGAGAGATGGCTCAGTGGTTAAGAGCACTGGCTGCTCTTCCAGAGGTCCTGAGTTCAATTCCCAGCAATCACATGGTGGCTCACAGCCATCTGTAATGAGATTTCGTGCCCTCTTCTGGCCTGCATTTTAAAAGCAGGCAGAACACTGTCTACATAATAAATAAATAAATCTAGAAAGAAAGAAAGAAAGAAAGAAAGAAAGAAAGAAAGAAAGAAAGAAAGAAAGAAGGGAGGTTAATAATTTCTCATTCACCTAAGGACCACAATCGAAAATGAAGGCAGAGTAGAGTTACCTCTTAGATTTTGGTATATACTATCATTTGTGCACTCTGACATATGCCGTGGGGGCTTTCAAAGCTCTAATTTACATTTGTTTACAAATGCTGAAGAGCCCTGTGTTGTTTCTCTGGTCCTCACTAGTGACCCAGAACATCGGTGCCAGAAATTCTATACCTGTCTGGTTTTGTTTGTTTGTTTGTTTGTTTGTTTGTTTGTTTGAGACAGGGTCTCACTACTAAGTGGCCCTACTTTCTGTCTCTATGGATTTGCCTTTTCTGGGCATTTCATGTACGTGGAATCAAGCGATTATGTAGCCTGTTGTGTCTTTTCACTTTAATTCACTCCGCAGGTTGTAACAAACATCAGTAATTCACTCTTACAGCTAAATTCTTCTTTTAAGAAAGATCTTACTTTTACTCGTTTTTGTATCCATGTGTGGAGGCCAGGGAACAACTTGCAGGAGCCAGTTTTCCTTCCATCACTGTAGGTCCTAGGGATTGAACTTAGGACATAAAATCTGGAGCAACAACCTCTCCCCACTGACCATCTCCCTGGCCCCCAAACGGTGCTCTATCGCATGGGTATACCACATTCGGTTCATCTATTCAGCAGCAGGTCGTTTCTATTAATAATGCTGCTAAAACATCCATGTACATATTTTACTGAATAGTCAACTGAAGTAAAATTGCCAGTGATCCTGTTAACTGTCTAAGGAGCTATCTCTACCATGCTGCTTTCCACAGGTATTGGCCCATTTTTTGTTACTATTAGCAACATTTCTCCATATCCCTGGCCAAGACTTACTTTCCATTTTCTTGATCATAGAAATCCTGGAGGGAATAAAATGTATCTCATTGCATATCTCAATATATCTGTCTTGTATGTCCCCAAATAACTGATAAAAATAAACCTTTTCCAAGTACATGTTTGTCATGTGTGTACCTTTCTCTATAAAAATATCCACAGTGTATGTTTGTGATTTGTGTACCTTTCTTAGAAATATTCACAGAGAAGCTTTACTGCCTGCAAAGAGGGTGAGCCATTTATACTGACTTGTAAGAGTCCTATAATAGACCAGACATACTATAATTTGTAAAGATTCTCTCATTCTGTGGGTTATCTTTTTAACTTTCTTGACAATATTCTGTGACATACATAATTTTGTTTTGCCAAAAACCCAATTTATTCTCTTTGACTGCATGTACTTTAGGTTTCAATTCTAAAAAGCTATTATCTGCGGGGTGGTGGTGGCACATGCCTTTAACCCCAGCATTTGTGGGTGATTCCAGCACTCAGGAGTCAGGGGCAGACCTCTCTGAGTTTGAGGCCAGCCTGGTATACAGAGCAAGCTCCAGGACAGCCAGGCCTACACAGAGAAACCCTGTCTCGAAAAAAAACCAAACCAAATCCAAAAACAAAAACAAAAGAAAAGTCTGTTACTTAACTTAGGTCACCAAGGCCTACACCTGTATTCCTAAAGGTTTCTAGTTCTGGATCTCGTAGGAGACTAAAAGTGAATTTGATCTGGTTTTGGTTTCACGACAGGCTCACACTCTACAGCCCAGGATGACTTGACACTTAAATCCTGACTCACTCCCAGATGCTGGGATTACAGGTATGCTCCTTATTGACTTATCTCAGCTGCACTGTTCCTTTTACTGAAAAGATCGTCCTTCCTCCCCACTGTATTCTTTACTTAATAAAAAAAAAAAATTGAAAAACATCTATTTCATATGCTACTCACAATAATTGAAACTTAACTGAAAACAATCTAAGCAATGACTGAAAAACATCTTACTTTCTCATGTTCTTCCTTTCACTGCTTATTAAAATACTATACATTTTTCTATAGCACTTCTTGCCTTGCCTCACTTGAAGCCACTATCTAAAGGTCTAGAAAAGAAGGCAGGTGTGAGGGGCACATGGCAAACAGCAGTGCTCAGGAGCCCGGGATACACAGTAGGACCCTGTCTCAAAATAAGGATCTAGGGAAGAAAAAGACGCATTGGTCGTAACAAAGTCACAGCACAAGTTAGAATGAACAAAGTAAACCAATGAAAAATTACCAATGAAAATCTAAGGGGAAGGGGTAAATTCTAACATATTTTTCAAGAGTTGTACTTACTCTCAAAATACATTAAAATCAAAGAAAAAAAGTAAATTACTAATTGAATTATACCACTGACGTTACATACCTAGGAGATGTGTCCAAATGTTGCCTGTCTCTGTGTGTATTCTGAAAATGCTCTTAAAACAGGCCCGGAAAGAAGGCATAGGAGGTCGGTGTCCGTGGAGAAGGAAATCATTATCCTTAAGCCAATCTGGTAGCACATCATGAGGGATTACTCGCCATCGACCTTCCCAAACCTAGTTATTCATTGAGAATGTTATCAAACACCTTGCTGTCAAACAAACTTTAGTTGTCATTTAGGAACACTGTTCCCAAGCAACTTTTACCATAATCTTATATTGGATAAAAGACTGATAAAAAATAAATTTCTAAATGGTAGTCTTTGTTAGGAACAGGAAATCATAAACAAATACACCAAATTATATCCTAAAAGGCTTGGTTTTAGTCCAGCTTAAAAAATAATGAGGAATTCAAAGTCCCAGCTACACAGAACTTCATTCAACAACAGATTTTACTTCAGAAAAATCAGTCATTAAATATGACCATTTCATACTTAATGTTCTTGTTACTACAGAAAAATATCTTTTCATGTCTTTTCCTAAAAATCTCCCTTCTGCTCTCTGCTACAAGAAAACTGAGGTGTTAAATGGAAGAAGCACAGGGTAGGAAATGTGGGGTCTACTCTTAACTAGTGAGTATTAATCAATTACAAAAACCCCAAGGCTTAATCTCCTTGCCTATGAGAAAAAACAGTACTTCACTTGATGAATTCAGAAGACCAAACAAATGACACACAGACCACCTCACATGCGGCTACACTGCTAGCATTCCCCTGGGCTGGACGCAATTCCAACTGTGCAGAGGTGATCCATTCACCAGGGAGATCCCAATGAAAGGTTCTTCCTCTCCAGACCTTTCTCCTTCCTTTTCCTGTTGGCTCTCCCCAGGAGGAGGGGAAAGGGGGTTAGGATCTTGATGTTGCCTCCTAAGAAAGTCTGTTCACCACTGTACCCTATTTATTTTAGCCCCCATATCTAGTTTAAGCCCTACACCATGATGATCAACTTCACCCAGGATCCAGCTGAAGCAAAGGAGAAAAGTCTCTGCTACACCGTGCTTCCATCTAATGCACTATCAGGACTCAAAGACTTCTCCCCACTATCCCTCAGGGGTCTTGGAACTAAGCCACATAAATTGGGCTCTCCTCCCCACTATGTAGAAAGATTGCCACTTGCCCCCTACGGTGCCCCTCCTTTTACTCTACAACCTATTTCCTGTTCTCTGCTCTCTTATTTCCTTACTGGCAACTGTAAAAAGAAGTATTCCTCTATGTGACACTTACATTCTCCCAAGGAAGTGCCAAATTCAGAACAGATGCAGTCCTCTTACCTATTAAATCAGTCTTATCCCTTCCTTCCCCTCTGTTCTCTCTCTCACCTTCCAGTTCAAAACTCAGGGCCTATGCTCACTGATGCTAACCTGGTCAATCCATGTATAGCCCCTAAAGTCAAATAAAATAAGCCAAGATGATGCTCATTTTCACTGCTTCCTGCTAGTACTTCAGCTGTCCCATGGAACTATGAAGAACTGCTTCCAAGACCACTTGTTGACAGAAAATTCTGCAGATGCCTAATTCTTTAAATAAAATGGCACAGTGCACAAACTCATGTATATTTGTGCATATGACAACCCATTTTTCTTAAATATTTTCATTCTCCTTTTAAAATTGTATTTTCCTTAGATGAGGATTTCACTATACTGTTTAAGCTGGCTGTGAACTCATGGACTAATGTGATTCTCTTGTCTCAGACTATCAAGAAACTGTAACTGGATGCAATAAAACAGCTATGAGGAGGGAAAAGGAGACCACAATACGTTTTTAATGCCAGCCACCTGCCACTCAAGATGTTTTTAAAAAGAGAACTTATATACATATACAGACACATACATAAACACACACATACACACAGGGTGGAGGAGGAAGGCTTATACAGACATACCTAGTTGTGATGGTTAGTTTTGTTACTTTGATACAACCCATGAGACTCTTACTAAGAGATTATCTAGATCAGGTTGGCCTGGAGGCATGTTTGTGGGGAACTGTCTTGCTTACATTAATCATGTTGATTATATAACTTGGTTACATTAATTGAGAAGGCCTGTCCATTGAGGGAGGCACCATTCCCTGGGTTTGGGACTTCAGCTATATAAGAAAAGAAAAAGCAAGCTTGCCAAGGCAAGCATACATTCATTCCCTCTCTTCTTGACCATGGGTATGACTGTTTCACCTGCCTGATGCCAAGGCCCTCCAATGAATGATGGACTCTAACCTGGGACTATGAGCTGAAACAAACCCTTTCTCTCCTGCGCTGCTTTGTCAGTGTATTTCATCACAGCAAGAGATGGAAGAACAGAGCCAGGTGCCACAGGTGCTACAGATCTTGCTCCATCTGAGTGAGTTTTTGCATGGTTTTACTAGCGTGGGGGAGAGCTGCAAACTTCAGGCTAGAAAAGCCACTGAATGCTGTAGACAAAACTTAATGGGTTGTCCTTGTGGGAGCTTGAAGAAATGCAGAACAATGGAGGCTTGGCTCACGGGCTCTCAGTGGGAGTGAGGGTTCTACCAAGAACTTGCATAGGGGCTATTAATGGAATACTGGCTTCATTCTGCTCAGGTCCGGAGAACCTAGTGAAGTTGATTTCCTTGTAATAATAAACTATAACCTAAAATTACAGGCTAAAATAAAATCTTTCTCCCTTAGGTTGCTTTCCGTCAGGATATTAATGACAGCAACATGAAACACGATACTACCCTAGACACTTGCTCATCTGACTAAAAAGCATACCAGTCTCTATTTTTTTCAACAAACTTTAATTCTAGCTATCTTTTTAAAAAACATCCTAGAGACTCAGACAATGGCCTGAAAAAGAAAAAAAGAAAACACTTAAAAGACACTCACCCACACCCACAGCCCCCCAACACACACAATAGCTGAACTGAAAATACTAAATGTGCATGAAAATCCTGCAATGTCTACCTCAGTAGTTTGATTACCCGTGGAATCTCTAGAAACAGCAACTACACTGTCCATATTAAACAGAAAAATGGCTTTGGTATGGTTTTTTAATAACTCTAGTACAACCAATCCAAATTGTTTCATCCTATCTTATCTAATCTACATTTACTCTGCTACTCTGTATCAGAAGAGATTCATATCCCAATTGGACATTCTGGTTACACTGCAACTTTATCGGTATGTTTCACAAATGTGTCTTTAACAGGTTAAAGTCAGAATTATTTGTCTCCATCTTGCCATGGATTTTCCCCCCAAGTAGGACAAAAAGCAAATGACTACTACCTTCTTTCCCCGTCTGTTTGGAAAAGGCAATCTTACCTTACAAACAAACTCTTCCATTCTCTCCATAGCATGATGGGCCTGTAGGAGAGGAGACATGCCCATAAACCCTTCATCTTCCTGGGAATTGTCATCTTTACACTCGGGTTCCTCAGAGCTCTGCAAAGACATCACCGCAAGAGTCAAGGGCAGGACCAATCACCACGCTTTCCTTGCAGATGTAAAGGATTAAAGTCAGTCCTCAGTCAAGCATCAACAACAGTCAGTAGCAGTTAACTTCACTGTAAACTTATCAGCAGTAAAAATGAAGCTGGGCATAGTGGTGTACGCCTTTAATCTCAGTGAAGACAGGTAGATCTCCAAGCCAGCCAGGACTACACAGTGAGACCCTGTCTCAAAGAAACAAAACCAAAACTAAAATAAGACAAAACAAATACAAACAAGTCAAAAACAACATTTCTCCATTTGGAGGGACAAACAACTCTCTACTCTACCACAGCATCCCTATGCTTGCTTCAGTCTGTTCCTTGAATAGCTGCATTAGTTTCCTCTTGGTTTTAACAATGACTTTCGCTTTTTTCCCCCGACATCTTAGGGAGGCTGCAGTGGTCGTCGCCACTCTCCGAACTTCATCATGCCGCCCAAGGATGACAAGAAGAAGAAAGATGCCGGAAAGTCGGCCAAAAAAGACAAAGACCCAGTAAATAAGTCCGGTGGCAAGGCCAAAAAGAAGAAGTGGTCCAAAGGCAAAGTTCGGGACAAGCTCAACAATCTAGTCCTGTTTGACAAGGCTACATACGACAAACTCTGTAAGGAAGTGCCCAACTATAAACTTATTACTCCAGCCGTGGTCTCTGAGAGACTGAAGATTCGCGGTTCCTTGGCCAGGGCAGCTCTTCAGGAGTTCCTTAGTAAAGGGCTTATCAAGCTGGTTTCAAAGCACAGAGCCCAAGTAATTTACACCAGAAATACAAAGGGTGGAGATGCCCCAGCTGCTGGTGAAGATGCTTAAACAGGTTCAATCAGCTGTACATTTGGAAAAATAAAACTTTATTAAATCAAAAAAAAAAAAAAAAAACAATGACTTTCACAGGCCAGTGAGAGCTGGATGACTGGAATCTGATCCCTGGAATCTACATAACGGTAGATGGACCAACTCCACAAGGGTGTCTGATGACCTCCAAATGTGTACCCTGGCACATGTGCCAACCCCTTGCATCATACACTCACACACAAATAATTTCAAACTACCTTTGACAAAGTCCAACATTCCTTCATGATAAAGGCCAGAACCCACTATGTAAATCACTAGGGAACACACTATGTAGACCAGGCTGGCCTCAAATTCAGAGACCCGCCTGCCACTGCCCACCAAGTATAGGGATTAAAGACGTACACTACTATGCCTGGCTGGGTACTAGTTTTTCCCGAGAGGATGAATATAGCCTCTCTGCTACTATGAGCAGCAAAGATAATGGAAATGGTGAAAGAAGATTTACGTAATTGGAAGGAATGAAGCAGGAGTCTTGGCCAGTGACTTCTGTGCTTTGTTTTAAAGAATGCATAGAAATGCAGAGACTGAAAGCTTAGGAAGAATGAAAAAGGTGCTGTTGTGGTTTGAGAAATAACATCTGGTAGCCAGTTGGAGACAGCTTGGGGAGGTCTAAAGGGTACAGCCTTGCTGCAGAAGTATGTCACTAGGAATGGGCTCTGAAATTAAAACTTGCACCATTTCCAGTTTAATCTCTCCATATTATGCTTGGGGTAAAGGATGTTCCTGCCACTGTGCCTGCTACTTGCTTTATGCTTTCCTGTCACTCATCCCTCTGGAATTGTAAGCACAAAATACCTTCTCTAAGTTGCTTCAGTCATGGAGTTTTATCACAGCAACAGAAAATTAATTTTACAGATACTGAAGCTACTTGGTGAATATGATGATAGTTTTTCCCAAATTCAAATATTTGGGACCTTAGAACACAGGCACAAACCAAAGGGACAGATTAAGAAAGGAATGGACCAAGGTCCTGGCTCAATATTCAAGAACATCCTCCTAGGCTCCTAAATCTACCTATTTTTTAAAAAATATCGTATTCTAGGTATACAAATGCTTTGTCCGTATGTTTTTGTCTGTATGAATGCACACCATACACATGCCTCCTGCCAGCCAATATCAGGTGTTGAATCCCCTGGGACTGGACTTACAGACCATTTGTAAGCTGCCATGTGGATGCTGGGAATTGAGTTCAATTCCTCTTCAAGAATAAGTATTCTTAACCACTGAGCCAACTTTCCAGCCCCACCAAAATCCATCCTTATAAGCCATAGTCTGTGTATTTATTCTTCTCTTGTTTTGCATATGATGATTGGCAGACTCCAGAAAGACTGGCAGGTGGGTCAACAAATAGGGTAGCTCCCTGACAGATTCCAAGGCAGTTGACAGAGTAGCAGTTGGTAGGCAGGGAGAGTTCCCAATACAGGAAAGGGCTTCTGCAAGAGGCTAAGGGATTCAGCTATCACCCCAAGATCAGCACAATCTAAACGCCAACTGGTTGGTTTAGAAGTAAGTCTTTTAAGCAGAAATTAGATGTTATCTTATCTATAAAACAGTAATAGCTGTGCCCGGGTTTTAAGTTCAATCTAAGGACTGAATCCATCACTGTTCAGTTTGTAGGAAAGTGCCAGGCACAAGCATGCTCAGTGGAAGTGTTTCTCCTTGTCTCCACCCCTTTGGCCCTTCTTGATCACCTACCCCATTTGACAAGACCATCAATCAGCTGGTCTGCCACTCGCCTCCTGCTGCTGTGCATGAACTGCACCAGTGTCACTGGACACATTAGGAATGATAATGTATGATAATATTCACACAGTACACGTATAAAAAATTTTTTTCTTTTTTTTCCAGAGACAGTCTCATCACACTGTGGCTCAAAGCTGTCCTGGAGCTACCTAGCCCAGCCTGGCTTCAAACTTGATGCATTCCTTCCTGGGGCTCCTCCTCAGTGTTGGGATTAAAGGATGGGCTACCATGCTTGACAAGACATTTATTTTCTCTTGGTGTGTATGAACATACTACAGTCATGTGTGGAAGGGGCTACCATGCTTGACAAGATTCTTATAACTGGTTCTCTCCCTTTACTCAAGGCAGGACTACACAAGTACTCTAGTCACTGAGCCACCTCAACAGCTCCAGTAGAGATTCCTATGTGAAATTCTTACATTTGATTCAGCATGAATAAACACCTATGCTATCATGCTAAGTGAGATAAGCTAGTCACTGAAGGATGAATAGTCTGTAATTTCACTTACCTGTAGTAAATTTGACTACCAAAACGCAAAATAATGGTTCTCAGAAGCTGGAGGGTGGCAAAGGACACAACAATGTTTCACAGGCACGGAGTTTCAGTTTAGGAAGATGAAAATGTTCTAGAGATGGATGGGGTTATGTACTTACTACCACAAAAAGGCACACTTAGAAATCATTTAACACGGCCATGCGGTGGTGGCGCACGCCTTTAAACCCAGCACTTGGGAGGCAGCAGCAGCAGGCAGATCTCTGTGAGTTCGAGGCCAGCCTGGTCTACAAGAGCTGGTTCCAGGACAGGCTCTAAAGCTACAGAGAAACCCTGTCTCAAAACAACAACAAAAAAAATCATTTAACTCCTGTATTTGACAACATGCACACCTTAAACAACAACAACAAAAACCCTAATGCCTTTATTTACCACAATAAACCTCAAATTGAATGAATGGTTTGGTGTGTGAATACAGGTGGGGCTGGAGAGAGATGATTCAGTACTTAAGACCACTAGTTGCTCTTCCAGAGGATCTGGGTTCAATTCCCAAATGACAGCTCTGTAACTCCAGTTCCAGATATACATGCAGTCAAAACACCAATGCACAAAACTAAATAAATTAAAAAAAAAAAAAAGAATACAGGTAAGGTTTGCTAGCCATGATGGAGCACACTAATCCCATTACTTGGTAGGCAGATCTCTGTGAGCTTGAGGCCAGCCTAACCTACAAAGAGTTCCAGTCCAGCCAGGACTACAAAAAAAAGAAAAGAACTGGAGAGATGGCTCAGTGGTTAACAACACTTTCTACTCTTAAAGGTCCAGGACTCAATTCCCTGAACCCCCACGGCAGCTCACAAACATTTTTAACTCCGGTTCTAGGGAATATACCACCTTCTGGTCTCCTTGAGCACCAGGAACACATGTGACACACAGACATACATATATGCTGGCTAACCACCAATATGCATAAATTAAAAATAAATCTCAAGAGAATACATTAAGGCAGAATAGAGCAATGGTGCACAACTACAGCCCCTAAATTCAAGATGAGAGGCAGGAAAATGGCTAAGAGTTCAAGGTCAGACTACAATATACAGTAAGATCCTGTGTCAAAAATAAAAAGGGGAAGGGTATAGTTCATCAGCAGAATACTTCCCTAGCAAGAATGAGGTCTCTCACACACATACACACACACACACACACACACACACACACACACACACACACACACACAAAGAGGAGAAACACGATTACTCAAAAATAAAAAAGCTTTGAAGACCGAAAAATAGTTTCCCTTTCTATAGAACTAATGTATGTTGCCCACCATCACAGGGCTCACTGAATGGAAGGGTTACCACTATACAGTTAGGGAGACAGTTTACCCATGAGTAGCAGATGGAAGAAGTTATGTGCACTATGTCTTCCTAATAAGAAAGAAAGGAATGCTGTGGAGAATTTCATGGTGGAGGTCTAGAGAGAGTCTCATATGATACCTATGCTTGTCCAAAAGGCTGAGAAACAATACACTGACTCTTTTCCACTAGGTGTTGGTGAATGAACCCAGGGCATTCTTCTCACTAGGCTGTAGGATGACTAGAAATAGCCAAACACAATGAGAATTTTTAATGTTACTTGTGCCTTCCATTCTTCATTTAACAAGTATAATTATACCCAAACTAACAGTAATACTCTATGCTGGATAATAGGGGTCATGTAAACATGAAGCCATACTTCATAATTTAGCAAAAAGGGATGAGATCTACACTCATGATTTTAATTTGAAGGGGTTGTTTGGTAACAGAGGAGATGATCTCTGCTGTAGCCTGTACCAGAGAAGCAGGAAAGATATATGATACAAAGCAATGCCTTGTCTAGGGGAGTCGACAGCCAGGAAACAGTGCTAAGAGATGAGCAACATAAACAGGCCTCTTGGATGGGGTCAGGTCACTCAACAAGTGTTCTCACGTTCTAATCTTGACTTCTTTCTTACAAGTGTTATGTGTGGGCGTGCAGGGTGGGGGAACGAATATGAATGAGAATTCGAGCAGGTGTACACATGCAACAGTATGTGTATGAAGGTCAGAAGACACCTTTAGATGTAGGAAGGTCCTCACCTTCCACATTGAAACAGTGCCTTTTTGATATTTTATTATTATATAGGCCAGGTTAGCTCAATTGCACTTCTGAGGAATCGCCTGTCTCTGACTGCCATATCCCAGAAGTGCTGGAACTACAGACAATCCCGCTAATTAGTCATTTATGTGGGCTCAGGGAACTCACGCTCAGGTACTACTGCTTGTGCGGCACACGTTTTAACCCAATGAGCCATCTTCACCGCTCCTAATCCTGACTTCTTGCCCTCCTTTCCTTTTTAGGGGGCTGTAAAGTATCTGGCCTTTTCCTGAAAAACAGGAGAACATGATGTTTGCAGTGGTAATTTCAATGATTCCTGTGTTATACACAGTAGTAGGGGACAGATCTGCCTACTACATTGGGCGGACTCTATGGTTTGGCCTCATCTGCCTATACAGCCTAGTAATGAATGTGGTCCAGGTACACTGGATCAACCTCCATGAAGAATTCAAATGCCATGGAAATATCACCCATCCTTGTTTTGCGGAGTGTTTTGAACAACTGTTTACCATTCCTATCATAGAAATGTGGTACTACTTCTACTTCATCTTCATAGCCTTGTTCTTCCTCATGGAATACTTCATGGCTCAGATTCGGCATAATTACACCAAGGTAAAGGTGAAGACCACGCAGCAACCTGAGAACTCAGGGGAAGTGCAGAAGGGCTCCATGGAGGCAATCAGGAAGCAGATCCCCTCCCAGAAGATAGATTTTCTGAACTTCCACCAGGAGAAGAAGCTCTTATATCTGTATCTGCTCCACTCCCTCCTGCAGGTTGGCATCCAGACTGTGTTTCTATGCCTGCTCACATTCAAACACCTGCCCATAATGAGACAAGGCAAAACTCACTGCAGCAGCAACAGCTGCTCTACCCCAATTCACTGCCTGATCAGGAACTCCCCAGGGAAGAGAATGAGCATCTATGGCCTCATCACCTTGTCTACAATAAACATCTCCTTCGGGTCAGGCTACTTCATCTACAGCATCCACCATTACCTACTAGAAGCTCATTCAGCTTCCAAGATTCAAATTTACTGATGTTTCTAAGAGATAGCACACTTCCTAAAGTCCTTTCTCCTCCACATAAGGAACTTTATTATGTTCTAAATTTTGTTGTTTCAGGAAGAGCCTCTTCCTTCTGGCCTTCTTTGGATTTGATTTTAAGAAATAAACATTTGCCAACCATGGTGACACAAATCTTTAATCACAGCACTGGGAAAACAGAGAAAGGTGGAGTTCAAGGCCAGTTTGGTCTACATGATGAGTTCCAGGCTAGTTAGGGCTATTTAGTGAGATCCTATCTTAAAAATAAAACGCAAATAGAATATGACTTTTAAAAAAACATTCACCATTCATTATTATCTCTAGTGTTAGGCAGGGGTCATTTGACCCTGAGGGGCAAGAACATATCCTCACAATGACCATCAGGCCTTGGTATACACCAGCTCATTTCCCCGGTGTGGTCACCTATAAGGTGGCGTCAGCTCCTTTTCCTGAAGCACTGGAAGATAAGTAGTTGTGAAGGCTACCTGCAGGCAGGAGGAAGCCGCTTTAAACCTGGGTCTATCACCTCTCAGACCTTCCCTCCACAGAAGCCTTCAGATGCCGGCTGCTCAGTGGGGTCAACTTTCCCTGTGGCAAAGATCAATTGTAGCTGAAAACAAAACTGATTTTTGCTTTCTGAGCAGGTCTCATGGAAGACGAGAATAAGGCCAACAAACAGGGCACTGTGCCAAGTTATGTGTGGTCACGCCGTCCTCTCCAGTCTGAGATGAAGAATCTGGATGTCAGCTCCTACTTAGGTAGCCACAACCCAAGTGTGATTCTCTGGGAAATGTATCCAGGTGAGGAGTGGACAGGGCAGGGGGGCAAGACCTCTACTCATTTGTAAACAACGAAACAGATGTCAAGTTCCACTAACAGACAAAGGCTGGCTCCACAGGGTGACCAATATAGACGGGCTGGGTGGAGACCAGGAGTCAGGAGAGACCACAATGTGGAGAGCAAGGGCAAGAGCAGGAACAAGGAGGTGGCCCTGGGAGCAACTGGGGTATGAGGTGAAGCAGAAAGTCGGAGCGCACTACTCTGCCAGCTCCTCCCACAGGCTTGAGGAAGCACTGGTGTGTTACAGTCTTCATTACAATCTTCTGTAGCTAGCGTGCTGTCCTATGGCTGCTTTCCCACAATGACGTATCACTGTCAGTGTGAGCCGCTGGTGGACAGAGGTGGCTTTGATAATCTCAGAAAGCAAACACTAGAGGGAGAGCGCAGTAAACGGCAGGAAAGGAGGCTGAACAAGGCCTCAGGATTCACAAGCTCCTCAGCCCCTACAATCAGCTCAGAGCAATCTTCTCAAGGGAAAGGCAATCCTTCTCCTTGCCAGCCAGACTAAAACAGAGGAAAAGTGTGAACAAAATCTATGTAGAACTATCTGAGACTAGGGGCCAAGCAGCATAACCTAACACTGTCTAAACTATTTTTACTAAGAAACAAAGTGTGTGAAAGAACCCCTCCTGATTACAGAAGTGCTGTAGAAAACAGAAGGATATCTAAGTGGTACAGCACTTTCCTAGCATGAACAAAGCCCTGGGACCGACCCACAAACCTTAAAACCAAACCAAATCAATCAGTCAAATACAAAGTAGGAAATTACTTTTTCTATTTAGAATGTATTAAGTATATTGTAAAAAATTTCAACTTTAATCAAGGCCCCCATATCGATTCTGTTTCTAACAGTATTGTTATTATTGTTTGGTTTTATTTTTAAACAGTTTTTCATTTATTCTTTTGTATGTGCATGTACATACTACATGAAACCTGGCTTCACAAACCAAAATTAGATTTAATTTGAAAACAATTTAGATATAATATCATATAACATTAATATATAAAACTAATTTATAAAGAAAATGTACATTTTTAAGACTTTTAGGGTCTCACTATGTATTCCTGGCTGGCCTGGAACACTCTGTAGACCAGGCTGGTCTAGAACTCAGAAGAATTTCTTGCCTCTACCTCCTAGTGCTAGGAATAAAGGCATGCGCCATACACCTTAACTATGTTTTTAATTTAGTTTAAATGTGTACTGATATATACATGCACCTCAATAATGTTTTTCTATGTTGCTGTTTAATATTTTCTGTTTTGTGTTTTGGGTGGGGCCTCACTATATGTCTCCTGAATGACATGGACCTCATTATGTAAACCAGCCTGTAATGTTTCATAACAGCAAGATTAAGGAAGCACAAGTCTGCAGTCTGAGATACAATCTCCCAGCACCATATCACTGAATGGACATAAAGCTCCACTGTAGACATCAACACGCCTGTAACACTGTCTGATGCTGTTCACAAACATGATTGCTGCCATGATGAACTGTGTAAGTCTTCCCTTTTTCTCTGAGAAGTTATATAAGACACTAAAATCTACTTTCTGTCCTTAGGATTCTACTGACCCCAAGATATGCACTGCAGAAAAACAATTTGAGAAGTTCTACAGAATTTCTTCAAAATATTACTGACAATGTTATAACTAAAACATGGCTGGTTCTGGGGCTGGAGGGTTGGCTCAGCAGTTAAGAGTACTTGCTGTTCTTTCAAATGACATGGAATTCAGATCCCAGCACCCACATGGAGTCTTACAACATTCTGGTAGCTCCAGACTTGGGGTCCAGCACCTTCTTCTGGTCCCAGGAGCTACCAGGCACACAATGTACTCATATACATGCAGGTAACATACTCATAAAGCACAAAAATAAATTAACCTTTAAAAACATTTATTCTCTCTTAAACAAGACAAAACAGAGTGACTATGATTTTTAAGTGCCAGCAGAAAGGTGTAAATATGAAATCAAGTAGTATCTGAGCTTAATAAGAAACTAAGTTTTAGTCTGGCGGTGGTAGCGCACGCCTTTAATCCTAGCACTCGGGAGGCAGAGGCAGGCGGATCTCTGTGAGTTTGAGGCCAGCCTGGTCTACAAGAGCTAGTTCCAGGACAGGAACCAAAAAGCTACGG
>NW_026067943.1:9169365-9289846 GCF_014885135.2 Alexandromys fortis
GCTGGGCACGGTAGCACACTTCTTTTATTTGTTTTTTTTTTTTCCAAAACAGGGTTTCTCTGTGTAGCCTTGGCTACCCTGAACTCTTTACATAGACAGGCTGGCCTCCAACTGCTAGATAGAATTATAAAGTGTACATCACCACAGCAGGCTGATCTCTGTGAGTTGCAGGTCTACATAGCAAGTTCTAGACTAATCAAGGCTATTTTGTGAGACCTTGTAGAACAATGAGGAAAAAAAGGGAGGGGGCAATTTAGGTTAACCTTAAGGTTACCAAAAACTTTGCTGCCCCAGTCAGGTTTCCAGGATCAAGTGGTGCAGGATACAGAAGGGGTAAACAGACCTCACTAAAATAAGCCTGTTAATCACTAAGCAAATAAACAAGTGCACAGTAACCTTGAAGGAAGGTGCAACAAGTATTCAGATGATCTAACATCCAGTTTCCAACAACAACAACAACAAAAACCTGCAAGGAATAGACAACAGTAAAGTACAGCCCTTTACTACTGCAAGAATACACCTCTCCAGAGGGCAGAACAAAAAGTGCCCTCTTGGAACCAGCAGCCTCATCACACACCAAAGTTGCCAGTGCCTGAATCTTGAGCTTCCTTGCTCTGAGAACTATGAGAAAATAAGTCTATTCTTCCCCTATCTAAAGTACTTTGTCATAGCAACACAAAACAAATTAAGACATGAATTTAATTTCAACTGCATTATAAACACACTGCAACAAAGTTCCCCACTCATTCACTGCTTTATGTTTCTGAAGTAACAAATTATATCTTTGGGGCTAGGAACATAACTCAGTTGGCAGTGCTTGCCTAACATATACTAAGTCCTGGCCTCCATCTCTATCACCACATAAATTGGGTGTGGTGGCACAAGTCTATATCCCAGCACTTGAAAGGCAGAAGCAGGGTCAGAAGCTCAGATTCATCCTCAGCTACAAAGCCTGGGCTACAAAACCTGTCTAAAATAAATAAACAAATAGGTAGATGAATGGATGTAAATGAATATAGATAATTATTTTATTCCTTCATCTTGTAATCCTATAAAGCAGACGAATTATATAGAGAACAACAGTTACAAGCTGCTAAACTCTAGTGACTTCCTCAACTCTGCTATTATATTGTTCAAAATTTCTTTGGTTCCTTTTTATGACGTCTTGTTAAAATATCCATACACGGTTTGCATTTAACACACACCATTTTCTCCAAGTTACCAGCCAGTGGCTCACTTAAAACTCAAAGGGCTCTCCTTTGGCATTTCTTATACAGCAGGTCTCACGGCAATTGTTTCTCTAGAAATGACTTAATTGCTTTATGTTTGACAGTTCTAATATACAGAAATTCTTGGTAAATACATGTTTTGCTTTGCTTTTCAACAATTTCAATATATCAACCCACTTCTTTCTGGCTCTAGGGCTCCTCTTAAGAAATCTGCATTCAGGGCTTGCAAGATGGTTCTGCAATTAAGAGCACTGGCTGCTCTTTCCAGAGGACCTGACATCCACATGGCAACTCACAACTGTCTATAACGCTAATTCCAGTAAATCAGACACACAGACAAACATGCAGGCAAAACACCAAGGCACATAAAATAAAAATAAATCACTTTTTAAAGCCAGTCTGACCCTGAATTTACTATGTACCTGAGGCTTTTGATTCTCATGCCTCTATGTTCTCAGTACTAGGGTTTCAGCATTTGCCAACTCCCACAGCAATCTTACCAGCTTCGTGATTTAGAAACAGGCCTTGGCGTGAAATTAATTAGACCTCGCTTATCATTTACCTCTCAGGTAAAGGTCTCCTTTTGGGCAAAGGCTAATTTTCCCACTTTTACCTAAATACAGCAGACCTCATTCCTCCTAACAATTATGGTAGGAGGAATTTATGCTGTTTAAAGTCTTACTGGCTGTTACCTTCCTTCTGGCATCACTTATTTAGGTTCTGCGTCTGGGTTTTCTTGAGATAAGGTCTACAAAATCCAGCTGGTTTAAAACTTACTATGTAGCTGGGATGTTATTTTTAATTATGGTCATTTCTTTATTTTGGTGGGTGGGGCACATACATGCATCCATGTGGAAGTGAGAGGACAATTTGAAGAAATTACAATAAAGCCATCAGGCTTGGCAACAGGTGCCTTTACTTACTGAGCCACCTCACTGGCTCCCAAGAATGACTGAATTCCTGATCCTTCTATCTCTATCTTCCAAGAGTTATTTTTAAAGACTTGTACCATCGTGCCTGACTTTCCTGAAATTATCTTCCTATCTCCCAGCCTTCCCCCCCAAAAACTATCTTTTTCATCATTCATGACCTGAACAGCATGGGTAAAGTTCACAGCAGAAAATCCTTGATGGTACAAATACATATCCCTTCAAAATTCCTATGTTGAAACTCTAATCCCCAGTACCTTATGCCATAAGGTTTGATTTGATTTCATTTTTACACGTCTGTGCACCATGTGTGCAGTATCCAAGGAGGCCAGAAGAGGGCAGTGGATACCCTGAGACTGGAAGAACAGCAAATACTCTGCCAATCTCTCTAGGCTCTATGACCATATTTAGACAAAGGGCCTTTAAAGTGGTAATTAAAACTAACTGAAGAAGTAGGAGTAGGGCCCTTAGACTGGGTGTGGGGTGTGATAGCTAGGTCTCTAATCCCCCTCAGGAGGCAGTTCAAAGCCTGCACGGTCTCCACAGTGAACTCCAGACCAGCTTGGGCTACAAAGCTAGAATCTGTCTCCAGAAAAAAATCGGGAGAGGGTGGGGGTGCCTGGCTCTAATTCAATCTGACTGATGTTTTTATAAGAGAAAGACACTAGTGATGCATGCCCAGAATAAAGACACCATCAAGACAAGAGAAGCAGCCCATCTGCCGACATTTTAAACTTGGAATTTTGGACTCAGAAAACAAATTTGTTGTTTGAGCCATTTAGAATATGGTTATCTCATTGACAACCCTAACAACTAACATACCTGGCTTTTAACAAAACAGCACTTTGCTTAAGTATTTTCTTTCTTTTTCCTTTTGTTTTGTTTTGTTCTGTTTTGTTTGTTTGTTTGTTTTTCAAGACAAGGTTTTTCCTATGTAACCTTGGCTGCCTTGGAACTCACTTTATAGACTGCCTGCCTCTTCCTCAGGGATTAAATGTAGGGGCCACCACTCCTGACTCAAGTATTTTCTCTAAACTAGTGGTGAGTGGCCTAAATCCCCAACCCAAAGGACCAAATTTCTAACTCAGTAAGTATACACATATACAAAACAGTTTCAGCTTCACACATTTTGCCTAACTGCCTACAATCCAACCTCCTGCGTATGTTTTCTGTCTTAACCTTACACTGACACCACACCCCGAACGCTTCCCCATACGGTTTTTTAGCACTTGTAGGGCTGTACACGTCTATAATCTCAGCACTCTGGTAGCAAAATTGGGGTTCAAAATCAACTGGATTACATACTGAGTTAAAGGACAACCTGGAATATAGAGCAGGACCCTGTGTCTGAGGGGGAAAAAACATTTGCAGGGCTGAGAGTGTAGGTACATGTACGAGTGCTCACTTAGCCCATGGTGATGAACGCCTTTAATCCAGCATTCAGAAGGCAGAGGCAGGTGGATCTCTGTGAGTTCGAGGCTTTACCCTGGTCTACAAAGCAAGTTCCAGGACAGCCAGGGTTCTATCACACACAGAAACCCTGTCTCCAAAAACAGAATACGTTGCCTGGCACATATGAGGCCCTGAACTCAATTTCCAGCAATGCACACACACACCATCACCAACCCACCAAATATCTTAAATACAAGAGCAAGAAGTCCTGATGAGGAATGTTCAATGTAGTATTAGGGTTTTTTGGGGGGGAGGGGGTATTACATCTATTTAGTTGTGAGAGTATACGTGGACAACTTGCAGGAGTTCCACCATGTCAGCCCTGAAGATCAAACTCAGGTCATCAGGCTTGGCAGCAAATGCCTTTACCTGAAGAGTCACCTAGCTGGCCCTAGCACTGATATTATCACAGGAAAAAATTGGAATCATTCTGATTGTTTTTGGTAGTTTTTGGTTTTGATTAAATCTAGGACCCCACACATACTAGGTGAGTTCTCTACCACTGTACCACTGATGGGGGAAGCTCTGTTAACCAATCACCTTTAAGAAGTGGAACCTAGTTAAGGTGTGGCTACCTGAAGCCCAGGAAGAAAAACTGGGACAGACCAGGTGCATACACTCTGGGTGATTCCCGCAGGACACAGTGGAACTCGGACTTCCCATTCTTGTGATTTAAGTTTCCCCTTATAACAATTAAAAATATAATTGTTTATCTTTAAGCTGGCCTGGTTATTTCCCAAATCAAGCCAACTGCTACAGTTGGTGCCCGATGTGGGGCTACTTGAGTCTCTGGCAGCTCTGGCCAAAGGTGGCTATGCCGTGCTCATTCAGGCATTGAATTCCCACACAGTGGCCCCGATCAGCTGCTACTGGCTGACTTTGGGGTCCTGCTTTTTCTGTCCTCGAAGAAGCACTGGTCAGGTGGAGAAGCCGAGGCAGAAAGAGCTGAGGAGCTCACTGGCCACTGCTGGCGGTGGCAGCTGAGGAGCTTGCCCCCAGCCCAGATCCACCACTGAGGCCGTGGACAACACACCCTCTGTCCTGAACAGGAGATGCCGTCTTTGTCCACCGACTGTCCCATGGGGCTGTTGAACAGCCAAGGACCTTCATAGAGCACACAGTCTGTGATTTATACTAAACAACTTCTTGATTTAAACATATTTTTTCAGCATTTAACCTAAATCAGATCTAAACCAAGCACATGGCTCCAAGTGCACCTCAATACCTGCTGGAACAGTTATTGCACCTACTCCAGCTAATTAAACCACAAGTGAGATTTATTATTCTAAATATAATTCATAAGTTACTGATTTAAAAGAGGCAATATGTCAGACAATCTAACCATCCAAGGTTTCAATAGCCTTTTCACTGACACCATGTGTGAGGTTTTACAAGACACATGTGATGCCTCTTCCACATCACTATTCTTATTTCTAGGGCTTAGTTTTGTCCTCAATATTTTTCCCCCAAATCAAACAAACAGCTACACACCAGAGTTATATATCCCGACACTTTTTCTTCTTACTTTTTGAGACAGTTTCAATAAAGTATACAGTTAGGCCTTGAATTTGTGATTCTGCTGTCTCAGACTCCCAAATAACTGGGATCACAGGCTTGCACCACCAGGTCTGATTTGGCAACAATTCAAATGCCTATCAAAACTAGAGTAAATGTTAAGACTAATGACTAGATTCATAGTGTATGATCAGGTGTGATGACTCAGATCTATAATCACAATACTCTTGGGGCCAAGGTAGTGTTGTCATGAGTTCAAGGCCAACCTTAGTTACGTGGTAAGTTCTAAGAAAAAAATTAATGGGATGTGGCACAGACCTGCACTCTTAGCGCCCAGAGACGAAAACAATATGATTGGGAGTTTCAGAACCATCCTTAGCTATATACTGAGTTCAAGGCCAATTTGGGAAACAGGAGACTGTGTCAAAATAAAACAAGCAAACAAACAAAAACACTATGAAAAGCGGGGGCAGAGGTGGTAATACCTGGCACATGGTTGTAATTCCAGCACTTAGACTGAAATGGGAGAATCCAAAGTTGATGGCCAGGCCTAGGCTACCCCATAAGACTCTTACGTCAAAAAGGTAATAAAATACAAAAACAGCAGCAGCAGCTAGAGATGTAGGTCAGTGTCAAGAGACCTGTACTCAATTACCAACACCACCAAAACAACAAACAAACAAAACAGGGCAGATGACAATTTACTGACATAGAACAAAACCCATAAACATTGTTTTTTTTTTTAAATACACTACTGTAAGTCAATATAATATAGCATCACCTGTTGAGCTTCCAAGTGCTACTTCACATCGGGAAGCACAATTCCATGCCACAGCCAAGATGGGAGAAATTCAATGTGGAGAAATCAAGTTACAACCAAATAAACCCAGCAAAAACATGAGCGCCTGGTATTTACAGGTGGCTGGGAACTGCTGCCCCAGATCATCTAGGTAACTTTCCTCAAGAGCTGGCCACCTGCTTTCCTACAATGATGCCTGATATACGGACCTTCTAGCAGCAACACCTGACAAAGCTATGATCACACTGAAGAATTCCTCCAATAATCAAGTTTCCTAGGTGCTCTAATGAGTTTCTCAAATTTTATATATTTTTATCATGACTGATATGAAGAATGCAAGTATAAAACATAACAAAATGAATGAAGATGCAATTTCATGAATGCCATGTTGACGTTTAATGTAAGTACAGCCGAGATCTCTCTGGATGCAATGTCAAAATTGACAGTGTTATTACAACTGCATGTTTCTCTAAGTCACTAAGACAGTGGTTGCTTCCTTGCCTTTTACTTTTCTTTAAATGAGACAGTCTTGTGACTTAGGTGAAGCTGGCCCAGAACTCTCAATTCATAGGCCTTAGCACACAGAGTGCTGAGGTCACAGGTAGGAAATACTACACAGAACTCACTGCTGTGACTTTTTCCTAAGGAAAGAGAAAGGAGAAACAGACGGTGCCTCCAAATCCAAGGCTAAAGGAGCAACAGACCTTATCATAATATATCATGGGGAAGAAGGTACAAAACATGAAGCTGAAAAGATTATGAACATGTCCAAAACACAAATTAAGAAAAAAATGGCTCTAATTTTTCAACTATTCACATGATTTACAATCCCCAAAGCTTTGCCCAAAAGCCACCAAAGCAACTAAAAAAGTCTATGTAAAGCATTTTTGCTTTTAAAGAACATGAGGGTTTAGGAGGGTGTTTGGGAGGTTGTTTAATACTTTATTTTGTAAATGTATGTGCATGTGTGTCAGGGTGTACATGTGGGTCATAGGACAACTTGTAGAAAAGGGTTCTCTCTCTCCACTATCTCCCTGAACCAAAAGCATCAGTACTCATATATTTGCAGGTATTATGTGTAGATGTGAGAGTATCAGTCACATGCCACAGGATAGCCTCCTATGTCATTCCTTGAAAGCCTTCCATCTCGGTTTTGGAAACAGGGTTTCTCACTCAGTACTTGACAGTTATGCCTGTAGGCTGGCCCATAAACCCCAGAGATCCGCCTGTCCAGTCACCATGCACAACTACTCTATATGGTTCTCAAAGCTGACTTCAGGTCCTTATGCTTGCCTGGAAAGCACTTTACTAAGCTGAATCTCTAGAACCATGCCACCATCCCTCTTTTGGTGTTTGAGTCAGGGTCTCATGAGTTCCAGATTGGTATGATCATCCTACATAGCCAAAGGATAATTTGACTTCCTGATCCCCTGTCTTCCACTTTCCAAGAGCTGGGACTGTACTACCACACTCAGCCTCTAAGGAGTTTAAAATAAAGATAAAGCTCTGCATAGCTCATCACCAGAGAGGTAGGAATTCATAAGCTTCCTAATGTCTATGTCTTCTGTCTCCACAAACACAAAGTAACAACACTTCTGGCTGCTGCCTAAGCATTTTATCACCTAGTAGTTCCAATGATCAGTCAGTTTATAACTGTGACCAACCAAGTCAGTCAAGATTTCTGTTGATGTGGGATTCCCCTCTGTATACTATGAATATGTTTTATTGCCATTGGTTAAGAAGCGGCTTCGGTATATGGCAGAGCAGAATACAGCCAGGCTGGAGGAGATGTATAGAGAGTAGGTGGAGTCAAAGAGACTCCATGTAGCTGCCAAAAGAGGCAGATGCCATGTAGCTGCCCAAAAAGCAAGAGGTAACAAACCACGAGCCTCATGGTAAAATATAAATGAATAGAAATGGGTTAATTTAAGATTTAAGAGTTACTTAATAAGAAGCCTGAGCTAACAGGCCAAACAGTGTTATAATTAATATAGTTTCTGTGTGATTATTTGGGTCTGGGTGGCTGGGAAATGAATGAGCAGTTCTGTTTACATTCTGTCACTTGGACACAGTGCCAATGATCCAAGCATTCAAGGGGGCCAGGTAAGACTTTCAAGAGTCCAAAGGCCAGCCTGGGCTATACTTAGGCTAAATGACCAGACTCAGAGTCAGAAAAAAAAAAATAAGAAAAGGGGGGGGGAGGCCAATCCTAACAGCAGTAATTAATATTAATATTTTGGTTTTTTTAAAAGTGATAATAGGGCCAGCTCAGCAGTAATAGAGGCAGTTACTTGGTGAGCAAGCCTGATGACCTGAGTTTGATCCCTAGAACTCATATAAAAATAGAACAGACTGGACTCCAAAGTTGTCTTCTGACTTGCAAATGTGTGCCATGGAATGCATGCTCCCTAAACAATAATGCCTGCCACACATATTTATTTAAAAAACAAACAAACAACAAAAACTAACAGCCCAGTGTTTTCTAGCCAGGTCTGAAAGACTTGCTCAAGACTTAGTCTGGCATAAAACAAGATTTTAAAAAAGTGATGGTGATTCTAGGTCACATATACCCCCTTCTCATTATCCTTCCCCCACCATACACAGCCCCCAAAGTGATAATGTATGCTGTTATTTTGATACGTTTGTTCTGAATCTTCAAATGTTTGCCTTGGAAGTTTTGGGCAAGCCCACAGAAGTCTACATAAAATCAAAGATGCAAAAAATATGGGAACTGAATGCTGAAGATTAGATTCCAAGTTCTAAAGGCTGTGAAAAAGCACGAGAACGCTGATGGCAGGGGAGTCCCACTTTGGACAAGGACATCAAGGGTGAGTGGGTGGCTAAGGACTTCTGTTTCAGAAAGATGCAGCAGGAAACCTCCAAGAAGCCAAACATGCCCAAGGAGTAAGAGATCCAAAGCTGCAGTAACTTTCAGAAAAATCTACAAAGTACAACAAAGAAAATAACTGACCATCCAAGAATGCCCAAAGGGAGATAGACTAAAATAGAAACAAAGAACAACTAACTGTGTGGGTGCACACACCCCACTTGTCAGGGGGAGGGAAGGAATGAATCCATGCCCATGCACACCATGGAGGGCATTAGGCTTTCTGGCCCATCACTCTTCACCTTATTCCTCAGAGATACTGTCTCTCACTGAACTTGGAGCTAGGCTAGCAGTCAGCACATACAAACAAAGCCAGCAGCCCCCACCACACTTTCTTCTTTCTCTTGAGGGCTAGATAATAAAAATTTCAGGTTTTACAGTCTATTGAGTCTCTGTGCCAACTATGAAACAACTCTGTACCACAACAGCAGGCACAGATACTACCTAAACAACTGCATGTGGCTATATCCCAGTAAAACCTTATTTACAACAGGCAGCCTGCAAGACTTGACCTGGAAACTGTTAAGTCAACCTCCAAAATAAAGGAAATGAAAGTATTTTCCTTTTTGAAAACAAAACATGACTTATACTAAGTGTATTACACAAACTGATACTACTCATGGGCAAAAAAAAAAAAAATCCATCCGTTTTGAAGTTTACACAATGAGCACAAGGATGGAAAAACACAAACTCATTAAGCTCTGGAAATCTTACTCTCATCCACAGAAGATAAAATCTGCTACTAAGTAGACCAAAGCCTGAAATATTAACTGGTGGGTAGCCAGTTACAGACAGACACTGGGGAAAATATCTTCCATATTTAATTTGAATCTCTCAAATTTCATAATTTACCACCAACCTGTAAAGGCCTACTGTGGAAGTCCCTGCTGCTGAAATAATTCTGGGTCAGAGTTCACTCACAGTCAGCACTACTACATTCTACAGGCGGGACAGAAGTGAGCTGGATGTGCGACAAGATCTTATGGTAGCCTCTGGTAAAAAGACAATTGAAACTTTAGAACTGACAAATAACTCCCCTTTAAATATTTGAGGTTTTTTTTTTTTTTTGAGTGGTGGTGGTGATGGTGCACACCTTTAATCCCACCACTTGGAAGACAGAAGCAGGTGGATCTCTGAGTTCAAGCCAGCCTGGTCTAACTAATGAGTTCCAGTGAAACCATGTTTCAAAAGAGAATAAAAGGTTTTGAGTAGACCATCTCTCCATAATACCTGGACTCTGGAGTCAGAGGCAATAGTAAGAATCTAAGGCTTGCCTGAGTTACACAGATACAGCTTGTCTCAAAAAACAACAACAACAAAAAAGCTAGGTTGAGGGAAGTTCCTTTTAACTTTTTCACTAGGGCCCAACTTGGTAGACAACTCATGCCAACACTCAAAAGGCTAAAGCAAGATTGTTAGTTTGAGGCAAATGTTTGGGCTACAGAGTGAGAACCTGTTAACACCTCCCCCACTCCAAAAGGGGGGGGGGAGAAACCACTTAATTGGGAAGAGTTTTATGATCTAATAATTTTAAGTATAATAAAGACTTGGCAGTATTTTTAACTTGTTTCTTGGTGAGTAGGGGTAGGCAGTCTGCTTTAGGATAATAGAGTCACGATAATAATGAAAGAATGAAACATGGCGAGATGGCTAAGCGAGTAAAGGACCTTGCTATGCAAAATTTTAAGGCCTGGCTACCTCAGTTTGACTCCCAAAACCCACATAAATATAGACGAGAAACCAACTCTATAAAGTTGCCCTCTGACCTCCACTAGCATACCATGGACACACGCATCCCCCCGACACACACACAATGAGCACATACAATAATAAACTGATAATTTTAATTGTTTGAAGCTTTTTTTAAAATGAGACATCTGAAAAAAAGTAAATCTAAAAGATCGTCCTACTAAAATATTAAACCCCCCGGTTGAAGCACTGTACCTATCAAATCCCAACTGGCCATGTACTCTACCAAAAAAAAAAATTCATTGCCCAACCCACTCAAAAAGTTTTCAAACTCCAAAAGCAAACGTTTGAGTCAAGGCCAAAAAAGCCTAAGGAAGAAATGCATCAACTGTCTAATCCAACGCTGTCTTCAAAACTTAGTCTAGAACCGTTACCAGCAATTCCCTAGCAAGCTACCACTGGCAGATAAAAACCCAAAGGAGCTGAGGAACCCGGCCCAAGAACTGTCCCGCCGTGGCTGCCAGAAGCGCCACCGAAGGAGAGGTGAGGACAACCTTCCCGTCCCGGTGGCTGGAAAAGTAGCGCTGAGCGCAACCCCTCCGAAGCAAGGCTGGCTGGAGAAATCCCTAGAAGTGGCAGAAGACACCAACTAGACTTGGGGCGGGAGCATTCTCGGCGCGGGCCGTCACGGGAACGCCGGCCCCGAAGGCGACGAGAGTCGGAGCGGGGGGCAAAGGACAGCAGGCGCCCGCCACCGCAGCTGCACGGAGCGCGGCCCCAGCCCCCTCCTCACCCCCTCCCGCCCCCCCACCCCCACCCCTACCCCCCCGCCCTGGCCGCCGCTCGGGTCCCCGCAGCGGGCGCGCGGCCGCCGGTCAGAGTTCCGGCCAAGCTCAGAGCCGGCCAGGCGCGCGCTCCCGGCCCGCGCCGGGGACACCTGTCCCTCAGCCCTCACCTCCCTCCGACCCCAGCAATCTGCTGAGCCTGGGAAGCCGCGCTCGCGCCACAGCCCCTCACCCGAGTTGGCCGCCGCCTAGTCGCGCGGCTCCGGCGCCTCGAGAAGCAGCGCCTCGGGGAGGGGAGAGGGGGCGCGGAGGGAGGGGGCCGCTCGCTGGAGCCGCCGCCGCCGCTGCCGCCACCGCGGTACCGCGTCGGGACTGTGCTCGCGCCGCCGCCACCGCCGCCGCCGCGTCTCCCCGCCCCCGCGCCCGCGCGTCGCCGTGACGCGCATCGCACGAGGCGGGTCGAGCCAGTAAGACCACACCCCGTGCGCAGCCGTGCTGGTCTAAACCGGAAGCCTCCCCTCCGTTGGCTTTAGAACCCCGGTGCATCTTGGGAGTTGTGGTTCGGCCGGGAACACAATGTAAACAGTGCGGGCAGAAAGCTCCTGGCCCAACTCACCCAGCTTCCTCGACGTTTCCCGTAGAGATCGGCAGCGGGATGGGCCGCCGCGGCCGGGGGTGCTTCCCTCGATGTCCGTGGGTGCGAGTCAGAGTTTAAAGATTCGGGCTGGAGAGTGTGTTTGTGTCAGCGACCAACATAATGCTAGGCGTCGTCTTGCGAAGGTTTCGGAATTCCGAAAGCCTTAGTCAACTCTTCCTCAAACAGTAGGGCTTGTTTTTATTACTGTATTAACGTATGATGAATATGCCATGCCCTACTACTTCTAGAAGATATGTATGAACCCTTAAAATGTCTAATTCAAAACTATTTTAGATGGTCTTAAAGTAATGGTCGCTTACAAACGACTTAAGCATTCTGTCTTGTTTACACAGAAGGAGTGATTTGCGACGAGTGAGCTTTCCTATTTCTGCCTTATTAAGAACCAGATCAAGGAAATGTAGGCGCTGATTTGCAGAGAAAAATGGTTTTTTCGAGTTCAGTTATAAGAGGAATGTATCTTTCACACTCTTTAGGTCAAAACTTAGTACCTATTCAACTCAGAAGCTTTAGTTTAGATTTTAGAGGAAGCCTATGCCGGCAGCCTGTTGTCCTTGCCATTGGACCACAATAGGTGGGAGAAGCTGAAGTCTGATGATGGGGGTTGGGGGGAAACAGACATGGAAAGCTCCCCAACAAGAAAAAGCTCTAGAGAGATTGAAGCAGGAGAATCTTGCATGTTTCGGGTCAGCCTGTTCTACATAGCAAGTTCCTGGCCAGACTTGGTAATACAGAATAAGACCCTGTCTCAACAACAACGAAGACACAAAGGTTTGGAGACTAAGATCAAGAAGGACAATTGTACCTTTCTACAACAGCAGAAGCCGAATGCAGGGAATTAATTTGACCCATAACTCTAGATATAGCTCAATGGTAGAGCACTTGATGGAATCCAAAGGCCTGGATTCCATCACCACCTTAAGAGGGAAAAATGAGATCCACAATACCAACTGAAATAGGGCAAAGCTGAGAAGGTTGTTGGGGCTGAATGTAAGGTGTGCCCTAAGGACAACAGGCTATGATAGAAAGACCAACCAAACACACCTTCCAAGACCTTCCATCTTGCCAGATGGGATTTGCACCCTAATTCCCAGCACTTGGGAAGCTGCTGTAGGATGACCCGGGCCACAGGAGGAGTTCCAAGTCAGCCAGGGCTAGAATGAGACCCTGCCCCAACAAAAGAAAACAAAACCCCCATCAAATCTTCCCTGCAGCTCTTTTTTTTTTTTAAAGACTCTTCTTTGACCAAAGAACTTTTCCTCTAGGAACAATCCATCTTGTGCTAAAACAGGCTTAAAAGAGAGCATCTCCATTTTCCCTCCTACCTCTCACTTGGTCTCTGCTGAAGTGATCTCATTCAAATCACACCATGCCATTTCTGATGCTTCTATAATGATGAAACAAACCACCTTATTTCCTCAAAATGCTCACACCTTCTCAGCTAATAGGGATCTTTGCTACTCTCCCTAGCCCCAAGGGGCATTGCTGAGTCCCATTGCCACACTGGCTTCACCCTTATCGCTTCATAAATGGTACCAAAGCAGATTTTTTTTCCAGATCTCTTTCCCTGACTACGACTTAGATATTGATTTTCAGCAGTATTCAATGTCTTCTGGTATCAGTTACAGCTCTTCAGAATCAGAATCTCTCTTCTTGTGTTTGTTCTTTCGTTTGTTTCTGAAGCACTGGAGATTGAGTTTAGGGCAGTGTGAATGTTTAGACAAACCTCCTACTTAGACACCCCAACCCTTCCCTCCACTGTTTTTTAATGGGTTCAGATGCCATAGCCAGAGGACAACTTGGTGAAATCTGTTCTCTTTCCATCATGTGGGTCTGGGGGTTGAAGTCCAATCATCGGGTGTGGTGGCAAGTGCCTTTACCCGCTGCGCCAGCTCATATGCCCCGTCTCTCCAGTCTTAAGGTGTTACATCTTTCCACAATGGGTAAATCCTGCACCTCCTACAGCAACAAAAGACACTTCCTTCTACTCCATACCAGTCACCATGACCCAACAGTGCCCTCTGGTACAGCCAGTTTGATAGAGTCACCTCTGTAATTTGTTAGCAAGGAAGACAAAACACTGGTTGAGTAACATTCATAACCCAACTATAGCTTTGGTGACTTGTGGCTGGCATAATGACACTGAACTCACTCCTAGGACAGAGTTAGTCACCATTGTGATAGTCAGGTCAATAGCCAATGAAAATGGAAGAAGTTTCTAAAGTTCTAAAGTCATAACCAAATGGTAGGGCAACTCTCAAAGCAAAAATTCTAGATACCATTGTGAATTTTAACACCAGTTTGAAATTGGTTTCAGTTTTCTCCTATGGGGGAAAAAGTTGTTTTCTGTTTAAAACAAACATTTTAAGATTAACTTTTATTTTTGTGTAGGTGTTGAGCCTGCATGTATGTCTGTACACCATGTGTGTACAGTGCCTACAGAGGACAGACATCAGATTCCTCATGCGTGTGCTGAGAACCAAACCCAGGTTCTCTTGACCACTGAGCCATTTCTCCAGTCCCATAACTACTAATTAACTCCATAACTAATGGAAACATTATTCTACCATTGGAAACCAAAATTAGTCTAGAGTGTTGAGAAACCTGTGTCTATGACTTAAAATTTCCAAACAGGGCATGGAAGTCCATACCTGTAATCCCATGACTGGGAAGGCTGAGGCCAGCCTGAGCTATATAGGGAGACCGTGTCTCAAAAAGCCAAAAAATAGATAATATCTTGAGTGTGCTATTTCAGAAACATAGACAAACACATTTGTGTCTTTCCACATGTCAGAATTTATGAATGGCAATAAATTCTCAAGGTATGGAGGTTTCAGTGGCAGGAGTTTGTCCAGTGTTCCCATGTCCTGTGATAGCCCTGACTAAGGCAAACGGTAATTCTCAGACTGTAGCATGCATCATACAGTAGGTGTGTGTGTGTGTGTGTGTGTGTGTGTGTGTGTGTGTGTGTGAACACAATGGCTGTAACGGGTGAAGAGGTCACAGCAGAGTTCAAAAGGTGTAAGAAGTCTTGAAAAGTAGAAAAACGAAGAGAGAAAGAGAGAGAGAGAGAGAGAGAGTGAAATCTACATAATGTATAAAGTGGGTCTGATGTGGGAGTGTCATATATCAATCTGTTGATTTCATTGGTTAAGTTATAATAAACCAACTGCTTGGCCTCAGCTTAGAACATAGATGGGAGGAGTAAACAGAATAGAATTCTGGGCGGAAGAGGAAGTGAGGTCAGACTCTGCTCTGCTCCCAGAGAGACCCGACAGCTCTGCTGGAGCAGAGACACCATGCTCAGCTCTCCCAGGCAGATGCACGCAATGAAGCTCCTCCAATCCTGGATGGATGTAAGCTAGAATCTTCCCGGTAAGCGCACCTTGGGGTACTTACAAACATCATTAGAAATGGGCTAGTCCAGGTGCGAGAATTAGCCTGTAAGGGCTAGGGTTCATGGGCCAAGCAGTTCTTAAAAGGAATACAGTTTGTGTGTTGTTATTTCGGGCATGAGCTAGCCAAGCGGCCGGGGTGTTGGGGACGCAGCCCCGCCGCCGCTCATATTTCAACATGGGTCATAAAAAATGAACCTAGCAACAATTGAGAAACATAGAAATACAAAAATATACCTAAGAACCACAAGATGGCTCACAAGTAAGGGCCACTAGGCCTGGATGAGCCTGGATCAATCCTAGAATTCGCATGGCGAAAGGAAAGTACTGACTCCCAAAAATTGTCCTCTGATGTCCACACATGCACTGTGGCAAACACATGAACCCAAAATAATAAATACGTAAACAATTTTAAGGGACAAGCAACACCTCATCAGCCCCTGTGACTGTGTCACACAAAGATAAAATTGTCAAGTCTAGCCAGTTAGCTAGGACGCCATGGTGTTAAATGATTTGAAAATGTCTGTTATAAAATCAGTATTCTACAGTCTTGGGACTGTGGAGATGGTCCAGTTATTAAACGCTTGGTGTGCAAACATGAGGACCTAAGTTCTAATCTAAAAACCCAGCGAGGCACTCTCTTGTAATTTCAGCACAAGAGAATCCCTCACTGAGTGCTGAGAATCAAACCCAGGTCCTCTGGAAGAAAAGGAAATGCTCTTGACCACTGAGCCATCTCTCCAAGCCCACAGTTGCTATATTTAATATGAACATTTATTCTGCCATTGGAAACCAAAATTAGTCTCTGGGACTTGCTGGCTAGCCAGTTTAGCCAAACCAGTGAGTTTCAAGCTCAGGGAAAGACCTTACCTCAAAAGTAAGAAAGCTGTTGACAGTCAGTGTTGGCCTCTGGCCACATGTACTAGACCCCACCCCATATATAAACACACACACGCACACACACACAAGAACTGTACTCTGTGGTACTTGGAATTACACTGCTATCAGTCAAATACCAATACTGTTTAAAAGCATATTAGTCTTGAATCTAAAAGTCTACAAGCAATGCATCTTTAAACACTTGTAGAAATGTCATAACATACTAAAATCCCATTTGTGCCAAGTTGCCCCAATGTTGAAAACCAAGAATTAAGATCAGCACAAACAGTCTCGTAATTATATAAATAACATTAGCAGCTCCTCTAACACAGGTAGTTAGTGTAGCCCTGGGGAAGGCTCATAAGACTGATTATTGCTGGCAATGCTGCTGCCTGACTCATTGCTTAAGTGTGGCCTGTGCAGCAAACGTGTCTATGAGTACACGCAGCTTTTGTTGTTCTTGGTCAACCCCAGGGCCTCGCATGTACTGGGTAAGCATTCTACCACTGAGCTTCATGCCCAGTCCAAATACATGTTTTAAATAGAAACATGCATTTATTTATCTATAATTTCCAGATCTTTCCTATGAAAGAGACCAAGTAAATGATAAAATGTTTAACATTTAATAATGCTCACCGGCCTATACATGGGTATGTACTAACGTGTCACCAACCTTTTGCAGTTCATATAAAATCAACTTTATTTTTTTGAGAGGCTCTCTCCCTAACTGTCCAGGAACTAATTCACAGACATCTACCTGCTTCTGCCTTCTTGTGCTGGGATGCCCAACTAAAATCAGTTTTTGCACATCTGTGTTCCTAGTGCATTAGTCCACTTCCGCCCTGAGTACCTTTTAAACACTTTTCCTGATAAATTCCCTCTATTTCTATCACTGAGAAGAAAAGAAAACTTTACTTATCAGATACATTTGTAATCTCAAAGTGGGGTGGGGTGAGGTAAGAATTCTGGAATTTAAAGTCGGCCTGGTCTACATAGTGAGTTTAAGGCCAACCTGGGATACATGTTGAAACCAGTCTCAACAATCTCAAAAATGGCCAGGCATGGTGGCACATTTCTTTAATCCCAGCACTCGGGTGGCAGAGGCAGGTGGATCTCTGTGAGTTCAAGGCCAACTTGGTCTACGTAGAGAGTTCCATATGAGCCAGAACTATGAAGACAGACCCTGGGGGGAGGGCACTCAAAAAATGGATCTGGAGAGATGGGAAAGTGGATAAAGGCATTTGTCACTAGGCATGACAACCTGAATCCAATCCCCAGAACCTCTGACTTCCACACATGATACACTCACATACCTGTATACAGACACACAAAAATAAAGTTTTTTAAATAATCTAAAAAGCAAAAACGAAACAAATGAAAGGCTTCATTGAGGTAAGCCTTGCATACAACAAAATAGACCTCTCTGTGAGTCAGTACCTCTCCTCCCAAGTCTGGCTGCAGGTACTCGCTGTTATTTTTTTGGTCATCATTCCAGCATTTGGGAGACTGAGGTAGTAGGAGTACCAAGAGTTCCCAGCCAGCCTGAGCTACAGAATAAGGCCCTTCCTTTTTTTTTTCCAAAAAAAAAAAGCTATCAACTTTTATTACTGTTATTGTTATTGTTATTAAGAAAAAAACTCAAGACACGTGTTCTACACAGTGACTGCTTAATCTGCCACCCACACAAAACACTGTGGGGGTGAGGGAGGCAAACACTGTGTGTGTTGTGCAGAATTCAACTATGCAGTGCAGGCTTGCTCTGAACTGCTCTCGCCTCTGCCACTAGAGTGCTAGCGTTGTGGGTGCGGTCCACTATGCCTAGCTATTGCTGGGCTAAAATTTAAAATCCATAATACCAAGAGGTCTCTTCACCTGGAAGTAGCTTGATAAAAGTGTACAGCTAAACCAGAACCTGGACACAGGCTTTGTTTTGTTTTGTAGAGTTAGTTGTTGGGGGGTTACTCCTTTATGTGGGGTTGATTTGGATTTTTTTGTCTGTACACTGGAGTCAGGGATCAAGATCTTGCCAAAACGTCTAGGCTGACCTTAAATTCATAAATGACAATCCTTCTGCCTCAGCTTCCCCAGTGCCGGAATATAGGCATCACCTCCCAGCCAGGTGAAAATCTAGGTTTGTAGGATAATTTGATGAGAAGTCTATCAAATTACTGTTTTTGTTCGTGTGCCATGTGTTCTGGCGAGGGGTTGATTTGCAGAAGTAGAAACCGAGAACTGGCGGGCATTTGCTGAGAGAAAACAGAACTGATCTGGAACTGAGTTCAAAAGAATGACTAAGTGATCTCTCTGTGCTGGGCTGAGGGGCAGAGCGGTCCCCACAGCCAGTTCTCGGATTACTTTTGCTTTGTTATTGGCTTAGATAAGAAGCAAAAGCAAAAAGATACAATTCCTTCTGAACAAAGTAAGACAATCAGAAGTCAATCCTTCCTGAACTCTATTTAATAAGGTCATGTATCAAAGCCATGGGGTGACTTAGTGGGACCGCTTGCCCAAGGCCATAGGTTCTATCTCCAGCACTGCAAAATAGTAGTTCATATGGCCCCCACGCCACCTAGCCTTCTTGCTAGGACTTTTGCTGGCGCCTGAAAGCTTTCCCAGGACTTGGTCCTTTTTTCTAGCTAATCTCTGTTATGGCTTAAACTTCTTTACTTCAGGGAGCCTGGTCTCAAGAATTCTGGTTTGGGGCTGGGAGTGGAACACCATGGAACAGCACTTGCTTAGATGCATACAGTCTTGGGTTCGAGTCCCAGATTACACAGACATGCAGGGGAGGGAGGTTGACATATCTGTTTTATTTATAGTTCCACACACACACCTCCTGTCATAGACACATTTGTGCAAAGACAAATGCCAAGTCCAACAGAGAACCCACCCTTCCCCTCCCTGTAGACACACAGTGACACCGGGGCCTCTCGTGAGTCAGAGCTTTTCCCAGCTGGCAGGCATGGTGCCCTTAACCTCTGCCTTCATGAGGTTACCACACTTCCTCCCTCCCTCCTGCTCCCCACAACCCTTCCGGTCTGCACTCTTGCCTGCTGATTGAAATGATGGCCGCACTCATGGAGAATTAAAGCAGCCCTGGCACACAGGGAGTGATCTCCAGGTGTAAGGTGTCGTTGTGATGATGATGATGATGATGATGGCCTAGTCTCTTGGCCGGCTCCTGCAGCGTGCCAGATAGAAGACTGGCATTACCCTCACCTTTACCTGCCCCAAGAGGCAGATAACTGATAGTTGTTGGTTTTGTTTGTTTGTTTTTAGATAACATCCTGTCATGTTGTCTTGACTATGTAGTCCAGGTTTGCCTCAAACTCATAAGAATCCACCTATCTCAGCTTCTCCAGGGTTAGGGTTACAGGCCTGTGCCACCGTGCCTCTTAAATGACTAGTTTCTTTTTATCCTTGTTTTACAGATAAGAAAACTGAAGCACAAAAAAAAAATAAAATAAAAAATTTCCCTGTCACTAGCAAAAAAGAAGCCGTGCCAGGAGCAGTGGTACATGCCTATAATCCCAGCACTAGTTTGACACACCATGATCTTAACCAGATCCATGGACTATCCTGCGCATCTGAGGTGGGCCACTAGACTAGAGAAACAAAGATTACGGTCTCTGGACTTGGAATATGTGTGTGCAAGAGAAAGAGTCCCTTTTTATCTTCCTACAAACATACATAAGAACATAAGAAAAGATTGGGCTACGGCACTGCAGCACAGGCTCCATCAACAGACAATTACACCCCAGTACACACCCTTGTGCCTGATGTGTAGATGCCAGGAACTGAACTCAGGTCCTCGGAAGAGCAGTATATGCTCTTAACCACTGAGCCATCTCTCCAGCCCCAAGATGCTTTTTCTTCTTTCTTTTTCCCATACAAATCAGGAAAATAAATAAGAAGTTTGGATTATTTATTTATTATTTTTTATTTATTTTTGAGATAGGCTCTCCTTATGTAGCCATGGCTGGCCTGGAACTCACTATGTAGGCAATTTTATAATTGCCTCAAATTTATAATAATCCCCCTGCTTCTGGCTCCTGAGTGCTGAGATTACAGTCATACACCACCAAAGCCAGCCCAGGGTCTTAGTCATTTATGTACAAAATCAGTATCTGGAGAGCTTATTAAGAACGTTGATTCTACCAAGCAATGGTAACGCTTGCCTTTAATCCCAGCACTCAAGAGGCAGAGGCAGGCGAATCTCAGTGAGTTCGAGGCCAACCTGGTCTACAAAGCAAGTTCTAGGACAGCCAGGGCTGTTACACAGAGAAACCCTGTCTCAAGAAAAAACAGTTGATTCCCTCTTGTTGTGAGCTGTTTGAGGTTGGCCTGTGAAAATGATTCACTACTCTCGGAAACCTCTACCAAGTCGTGCAAAACGAAACTTTCAAATGCTCGTGCTCACTTTAAGACTATCAGTGAAGCCGCCTAGACCGTCAGGGCGCACATTATCTGAAAGCCACGTATCTGAAAGATAACACTGTAAAGCAGCAGTGTGTACCCTTCTGGCGGGATAACGAAGGAGCTAGAAGCCAAATGATGAAACTTGGCGCGGGACTGGTGGCCCAGAAAGAGTGCTGAATTATTAGTGTACACGCTTCAAAAGTCAGAAACTAGTGCTAAGCTTGAAGACTCAGACCCAGATTCCCCAGGCATCAGTATACTCATGTGGCAATGAATGTATCACCCAGGGCATGGAACTCATGTTCAGGTCGACCCATCCCAGAACTCCCCACCATAGAGATATCTTCACTAAAAAGAACAAACCCTTGCTAAGCCAGAAGAGGAAACTGCACAGAAGAAACTAAAGAAACAAGACTTGGAGCACAAGGACAAATTCAGCATGGAATGCATGCAGATAAAAGGTTTTGTAAATGTTGATTTACAGACAGAGTGACACATACTTCGGAGACAGAGGCAGAGGCAGGCAGATCTTTGTGAATTCGTGAATTCCCCACCCCTTCCTGAGACAGGGTTTCTCTGTGTAACCCTGATTGTCCTGGAATTCACTCTGTAGACCAGGCTGGCCTCAAACTCAGAGATCCATCTGTCTCTGTCTCCTGAGGGCTGGGATTAAAGGTGTACACCACCACTGCCCATCTTAGGCAGTTTTCTTTTGCAGCCCAGGGAATGGTACTGCCCACAATGGACTAGGCCCTCGACCACCAACTAGCAATTAAGGCCGTCTCCCACAGACAGGCCAATGTGGTGTAGGCAGTTCCTCAATTGAGGCTGTCCTCTCCAAAAACTCTGGGTAAAGTCAAGTTGACAATCAGCAGAACTAGAACAGACCTAGTCTCAGAAAAGTGACACTGTCGGGGAGGTCTCTGAGGCCTCCTAAAACAGTATAGACATTAGCAACAGCTATTGGTTACCCAGCAGGATTAGATGGTAAAACCCCATTGCTGAAGGTAACACGTGCCTTGTCTGAATAGGAAATCAAGCTTGACCTAGTCTAGTGTCTTCTTTCTCCTGGGCTAGTCTCACAGTGCTGGAAGGTGCCATGCTGGGGAAAATTTTATCAGCCACAGTCTTACTCAGCTGTGAGTCCTGTGTATTGCAATACCAACTGACCAGGTAGATTGAGGCTCCTCTCAAATAGTGGCGAGTCCATTATGAGAGCGACCAACCACTGAGTATCCAACCCAGGGCCTTAAGCGTATGAGGCAAGCATTCTATCAACTAAGCTACGTCCCCAACCCCAAGATTGGGAATTTGAGGCCAACCTGAGCTACGTAACCAAATTTTGTCTCAAGTAAATAAGATCCAAACAATAAAAATAAAATATCTCTCAGATTATTTTAGTGCTTGGTGGGATGAGTGGAAGAGAAACTATTTTTAGGAATTCAGTAAAAGTTTCAAAATTTGGGCAGTAAAATGGTTCAGCGATTGAAAGCCCTAACCACACACACTTCAAGACCTGACTTAAATTCCTGAAACCCATGCGATAAAAAGGAATAAAGCCTAGCAGGGCAGAGTTAGCACGCACCTGTAGTCCCAGCACTCGGAGGGCTCGTGCATCTCTGTGAGTTTGAGACCAGCCTGGTCTACAGAGCAAGTTCCAGGACAGCCAGAGATGTTACACAGAGATACCCTTTCTCAAAAAAAAAAAACTATTAATAATAATAATAATAATAATAAATATTATTTTAAATAAACTTAGACTCAAGGTTCGGACCAATTTTAGAACTTGCTCACAGAAGATGAAAAGAAAGGTTTACACTTACGTTGGCTGATGCTGGGGACCACTATTTATTCGCTGTAGTTAGTGATCTGCTTTGCACAGATTTCCCTAGTTTATTAAAGTTTTGTAGATTAAGGAAACCATTTTAGTTGTGTGTGATGTCAGTGAGGGCATATGCACATGCTGAGCCATCTCTGCAGCCCCTGCTTTCCCTATTGTTTTCTAAACTGCCCTGATACACGCTTCTCAAGTCCAGTATATTAGTCAGGGGTTCCCTAAAGGACCAGGACTGATAGAATGGAAATAGAAACATGACTTACAGGATAGTGTTCAAGCAGTCCCGCAATGGCTGTCTCACACTGGTGAGGCCAAGAATGCAGTAGCTGTTCCGTCTATGAGGCTGGGTGTCTCCGCAGTCCCAGTGTGACCCTGAGGCCTGGAGGGTTCCTGGAGAGCTGCTGGTCTTCAGTCTGTTAGAATCCCACAGAGGCAGGCTCTACTGTCAGGGAAGGAATGCGGGAGCAGCAGGATAGACGGACTTGCCTGTGAGGGTGGGGGCAGCAGGCAAGAGCAGTTTCCTTCTTCCACGTCCAGAAGGTGCCACCCAGATTTAGGGTGGGTCTTCCTGCTTCTAATACTGTGGTCTAGAAAATCGCTCAGGAATGCCCCCTGCAGTTTGGGTTTCAGTTGACGCCAAATGCAGTCAAGATGACAACTGAGATTAGCCATCAGTCAGATCCGGGTTCAAATCAAAGGCGGTTGCTGACTCTACAGGCTAGTTAGCAAGCACTTTATAAGAAGCATGTGACTTTGTTAGGAACATCAGCAATCTCTAGGCATTGGCCAAGCTGCTCCTTTGGGAAGCAGCTTCCCTCTGGAGAGTGTCTCGGTCTGTGCATCATCTCTCAGCCCCAGTTTCACCTGTGATGACACTCTGGGCATTTCAACAGCTCTGAGACTGTCCTACCTGAGCAGGTACTTCTCTGAAAGACTACGGGACATTCTTCGTTGGTCTTCCTGTTATTACTATCTCCATCATTCATATGTGTTCTACATTCAAATGTACTGCTGCCAATATTAACTTATTAACTGTATTAAGTTCAAAAACTCTTAAGCTGAACTCCAAGGCCCTCCACAATCTGTCCCTGCGATTCCAAAAATTCACTTTGATTGCTCTATGTACCAAGAATTATCTTCCAGTGAAACTGACTACCTACCAGTTATGATGGGGGAGAAGTTGGAGCCCTTTATATTCTGTATTGTAAGAGCACATTCTTCGTTTCATTTTGTAGGAAGGATTCTGACTGTACACACTGGTAGTAATCCAACATGTACACTCTGATAATGGTTTGTTTGTTTGTTTCAAGTTAACCTTCAAACTGGATGTCCTCCAAATAGAGACTCAGGGAGAATGCAAAACCAGGGTGGCCATAGTATGTTCAACCCTCTGAAACCTCAGGGTCGAGACCAACTGCCTGGCCAGGGAGAAAGAAGGAATAACTTTGGATTGATTTATCGCCTCTTTTCTGATTCCCTGTAAATATGCTAACAGAGATGGTTGGGGAAGGCAGATTTCCCTCCCAGATTGCCAGCTCTCTGAATAAAGTACAGTTTAAAGATCAATTCCTGGTTTTTATTTGTCAACAGGCAACACAGACTGAATTCCAATTTGTTTGTTTGTTTGATGGTTTTAAAATATTTATTTATTTATTATGTATACAATATTCTGTCTGTGTGTATGCTTGCAGGCCATAAGAGGGCACCAGACTTCATTACATGTGGTTGTGAGCCACCATGTGGTTGCTGGGAATTGAACTCGGGACCTTTGGAAGAGCAGGCAATGCTCTTAACCACTGAGCCATCTTGCCAGCCCTGAATTCCGATTTAATTCCCAGGACATGCCATTCCTTTTCTTCTTACCCATTCTCTACTATTCATGCCTTGGAAACCCAGCCAACAGCCCACACTTCTAATTCCAGAACCCTAAAGACTGAGGCAAGAGGGTCCCCAGGAGTCTGAGGCCAACCTAGGCTTAATGATGATGTCCAGGGTAGCCAAGGCTACAGAGAAAGAAAGGGATGGAGGAGAGAGGAAAAGAACGGATGAATTGGTCTAGATCAGTACCATCTAGACCAAGCATAGTAACCCACACCTGTAATCCTAGCACTCAGGTAGAAGCAGGAGGATCAGAAATTCAAGGTCATCCTTGACTACACAGTGAGCTCAACACAGTAAAGATTTGGGCTGGGAACATGGCTTAGCAGGTAGGAGCATTTGCTGCACAAGCATAAGGACCTGAGTTCAAATCCCCAGAACCCATGAAGAAAACAAACATGGTTTCCTGTACCCCTGTAAGACCAATGCTGTGGAGGGTGGAAACAGGAGGACGGGTGAAGCTTGCTGGCCTCCGGTGTAGCTCCAGGTTCAGTGAGAGACCCTTCAAGGGACTAAGAGGAAAAGTGGCAAAGAAGGATGCCTGGCATCCTCGGGCCTCCATGCACAAGCTCAGGCCCACGTACCTGCATGTGTGCACACACACACGTAAACACACACATCTAAAATACTTTTTTTTAACTTAGAAATCCCTACTGCCTTTGTTTGTATAAAGGAACAAACTGATTCTAAAACTCATGAAAAACAATACGAGTAGCCAAAACAATCCTGAGAAAGTGGGGCAGTCAGAGGGCTCACATTTCCCAATTCTAAAGCGACAAAGAAACTTGATCCCTAGCAAGACACCAGCAGCATGGTTGGTGCCCACACCTGTGAACCCAGCACTCAGGGATCTGAAGTTCAAGGTCATGTTCCGTTTCACAGGGAGTTTGAGAACAACAACAAACAAACAAACAAAAAAAAAAAAGCAAAAAGCAAGAACAGTTAAGAAGGAGGAATCTCTGAATTTGAGGCCAGCCTGGTCTACATATCAAGTTCCAGGCTGGTCAAACCAAAAAATAGAAATAAAAATGAGCCAAGCTGTGGGAGCACATGCCTTTTAGCACTCAGAAAGCAGAGGCAGGGGGATCCCTGTGAGTTCAAGGCTAGCCTGGTGTAGAGAAGCTCCAACACGCGTGGGCTGAGGTCTTAACCCCATCCTGCTTTCAGGAAGGAAGAGGCCCACTGTCACTGCTGGGCTGAGCTTTGGTAACCAAGGAAAGCCTACGATTTTCAGAAGAAGAAGTCGCAGTGAAGGTCTGTGGTCTGTGAAAGGCAGCACCTGAGCAACTGCTTGTGACACACAACCCGTTACAACTTATCTGAGGGAAGATGAGAATAAAAGCCTACTGTGTGAAAGTCAGAAGTCTGCCTCTTTCTCTTCTTCTTCTCCAGTCAGAAGGAATACAATTGACATAAAATGTGTCCCTAGACAAGAACCAAACCACACAGGAATTCTTCCTTAGCTAGGCTTCGGTTTTGTTTCGTTTTATTGATTTTATCTTATGTGCATTAATGTTCGCCTGCATGTATGTATGGAGTGCCCGAGGAAGCCAGAAAAGGACATTGGATTATTTGGGACTACAGATGGTTGCTGGCCACCACTTGGGTGCTGGGAACAAAACCTGGGCGCTCTGGAAGAACAGCCATTGCATGCTCTTAATTATGGAGCTGTCTCTACAGCCTTAGGCAACTAGCTTTTGAGGCAAGGTATCACTTATGTAACCCTGGCTGGCCGGGGATTCACTTTGTAGCCCTGACTGGCCTCGATCTCATTAGCAATCCACCTACCTCTGTTTCCAGAGTGTTGGGCTTCAGTGAGGGAGACCACACCCAGTTAAGGTAGTCATCTTCTTCTTCCTCCTCCTCTTCCTCCTCCGCTTCTGTTTTCCAAGACAGAATTTCTCTGCGTAGCCCTGACTACCCTGAAAGTCTCTCTGTAGACAAGGTTGACCCAGAACTCAGAGATCCACCTGCCTCTACCACTCGAGTGCTGGAATTAAAGGCATGACACCACCACCATCTGGCATTTCCTTAATTTTTAAATGTTTTCCCTGTGGCAATATTCTGTCAGCGCTCTAACAAATAAAGCTTTATTTATAGTTAGCTCCACCCCCTGATCTTGTTAGAGCACAAACAAAATCTCCCCATACTAGAACTTTAACCCAGAGCCTCAAGCATGCTCAGTTAGCATGCTATCAGTGATGGTTAGTGCTCCCCTTGTCTAGGTCCATAGCTGCTTCCAAGTCACTTAGCTGTAATAGGGTCCATTCCAGGTCCAAAGGTTGTCGGTCTCTGGGGCTTATTCGTAGAGACTGAGTGGAGTAGCTTAGCCATGAGCCATGTTGGCTCACACCCAGGCTGTTTCAAAAGGAGACTAAAGGGGCTGATTTGAGCTGGGACCAGTGGGGATTGGGTCATGGCTCCAGAGAGTTTCAAAACCTGTCTTGGCTGGAGAAAGGCAAGAACAGTGTCTCTTCCAGATATCAGCTTCCCTCTGCCCCAGTTCTGCTTCAGGTCCGAAGGCTAAGCCTCTCCCTGCCACCGAGATCACCAGACAGGATCCCTTTCAAAAGGTCAGAAGGCAACGAAACTCCACCCTTCTGTGCTTTAACTGGGGGTGGAAGTGGGTGAAGGTTTCTCGTGTGGTTTCTCAAGTATTGGGGTTTGGTTGATTGACTTGAAATGGGGTCTTGCTGTGTAGTCCATGCTGGCCTTGAAGTCTGTACCTTCCTGTTTCAGCTTCCGGAGTACTAGGACTGCAGTCACCCACCATACCTGGCCTGGGCTGGTTTTTCCATCACATGATGGCGTTCCCACCTCCTCAGTCTCCAGATAGCAAGTTTCCCCTCTGGTGATCACCTTTAGATTTTTTTTAGGTAATGTGACACAAACCGTGACACAGAGGGAGGTGGGACCCAGTTGAGGAATTACTTCCATCAGATTGGAACATGTCTATGGGGCATTTTCTTAAAACTTGCTAGTTGATGTAGATGAGCCAAGCCCACTGTGGCCAATACCATCCCTGGGCAAGCGGGCCTGGGCTGAAGAAGAAAGGCAGCCGAGCAAGCCAGTAAACAGCATTCCTCCGCGGTCTCTGCCCCAGTTTCTGTTGCAGGTTCCTGCCTTAAGGTCCTGTCTTGGTTCTGTCATTGAGGGGCTGTAGTCTGACAGCCAAATCCTCTCCTCCCCATGTTGGTTCTGCTCAGTGTTTTTATCACAGCATTCGTAAGCAAACGAGGATACCATCCAGTTCTGCAAAAATTTCTAGCACACAGATGCCAATATATACCCTATAGGATACTTTTCTGCATTTTAAACTCATTTATGGGTGGCTGTACATGTATGTGTGTTGACGAACAAGTGCCAGGTACACTGTGGAGGTCAGAGGACCACCCTTTTTGGGATGGGGGGACAGAGAATCTTTGTGTCACCTTGGCTGTCCCAGAACTCTGCGTAGACCCACGGGCCTCTGCTGGCATTGCAAGTGTGCCCTTCCACGCTCAGCTATGGAACCACCTTTGAGAGTCGGTTCTCCCTTCACGTCAAGGTCATTAAGTCCTGGCAGCAAGTACCTTTACCCAATGAGCCGCTTTTTTTTTTTTTTTGAGACAGAGTCTCACTATTTAGTCCCAACTGACCTTAAACTTACAGCAATCCTCCTGCCTCAGCCCCCTAGATGCAGGCACAAGACGCCATACCCAGCTTCTTAGAAAACTGCTAACCTCTTAGAAAACTCCCCTCCGTAGCCAGCGTTCTCGCTGCCATAGAAGGCAAACAGAGATAAAAGAAAGAAAGTTGGGTTAGAACTGGAGGTCACAGCTGTAAATCTTGGTTTGCTTCCTGCCCTCCTTCTCTTGCTCCCTCCTCCCTTCAACCACTGCCTCCTTCTTCTCTTCCATAAGCACAGAGTTCCCAGCTTACAGTAGCTCTCTGCCTAACACTGGCTTCAGAGCTGATTCCTCAAAGGAACATGGGAGCTGTGCTTTGGCAAGCTGCAGGCTTGTAGTCTGCCTGCAAGCTTAGCACTTGATGCTGACCCAGGAGCATCTTGGGTTCAAAGCCTTTTGAGAACAGAGCGAGTTCCAAACCAGCCTTTTGGCCTATCCTAAATAAATAAATAAAGCAAGCAAGCAAGCACCCCAGGAGCCCAGGGAGATAGGTGGCTTAGTCAGGAAAGTGTCCACTGAGTAGCAAGCACAAAGATCTGAATTCTGTCGCAGCACATGTATGATGTCATATGTGGCTGTGGTTGCCTCTAACCCGGCACTGTGATGATAAAGGCAGGAGCATCCCTGGAGCTTGCCAGCCAGCCAGTCTAGCTGAGCTGTGGATTCTACATTCAATGAGAGAGTCTGTCTCACAAAATAAGGTCAAGAGTGATTAAGGGAAATATCTGACATCAAACCGCCTCCATGTGCACACATACATGTGCATGGATATCCTCAAACACACATACACATATGTGCGCACACATACATATGCATGGATATCCACAAACACACATACATACATGTGCATGGATATCCACAAATACACATACATACATGTGCACACATATATACAACACACACACAACCAACACCAATCCAGTCACTATGAAACTCTGCAACCCAAGGTGACTTGAACTTGCAGCAATTCTCCTGCCCAGGCCTCCCAAGTGCTAGTATTAACATGTTTTTTTTGTCAACCTTGTAGGAAAGGAGGACATGGAAGGCCATCCTGCCCAGATAATCATTGATTCCTTCAACTCAGTGTCTCCTGGGTATCCTGACCCTGTGCCTGATTTTGATGTTTTGTTTTGTTTTTGACACAATTCAGTAGTCCTAGCTGGCTTGGCACTCACTTTGTAGCCTAGTTTGGCCTCAAACTCAAAGTAATCCATCTGTTTCAGCTTTCCGAGTGCTGGAGTTACAGCCATGTACCACCACACCAGGCATCCTGGCATTTCCCCAGACAAGGGACCAAGAGACTGGTGTTCCTGCTCCATAGATGACGGTACAGGGAGGTGATCTGGTGCTTTCCACATGGCCAGGGCTACCCTCTCCGGGTACTTTGCTTCCTGCTTTTTCCATCATTCACAGGTGTGCGGGGTGCAGGACGCAGAGAGGCTACCAGTGCATGGCAGATTGCAAATCTGGCTTATGTGAGGACTCCCATATGGAAGGCTCTCAGAAGGAAAAGGACATGTTTGGAGGCACAGAAGTGGCAGAAAATTATATTTTTCTGAATCAGTGCCAAGTGGAGTGTGTAACACAGGCCAGAAGGAGCCAAAGGGGAAAGGGCCCAGGCATGGAACACATGGTGGCGCCGCCCGGATTGGGAGCCTTGAACAATTTATTGGGAGTGATCAAGCTCCTGTGTGATTCTCTCAGCCAACTGTGGGAGAGAGGTGGAGAAATACCAAGCCAGAGGTTGGCCAAAGGGAGGAAGGGAGGTGCCATAGCCTGTGTAAGTCCAAGGGCATGGAGACCCTGTCACTGCCCTGTGGAGCAGGTCTCAGAGGGTGGTTTGCCCCACTGGGGAAAATGCAGGGGTCTGTGTTCCCAGTAACTCCCTGTGGCAAGTACCACTCTGCACAAGTTAAGGGTTATTTCCCTAATCAGGTGATCAGAAACAATATGGGATTTGTGGACGCTGGTGAATGAATGAGTCAGGGGAAATTGGGGGTCTCCCGGGGGAGTTCTTAGTCTCATTAATCAAGGGATTCAAACGGAAGCACAAGGACAATTTTATTAGCATTTAACGGAAAAACTGCAGGGCAGGCAAACTATAAACTTCAGCTACTGCCCAGAGGAGATGGGAAGAGAGAAGGGAAAAGGCCATGATGCCATCATGTGAGCTGGATTGGAGCTCAGACACACGACCAATAAGAAGCCACAGTGTGGGGAGGGAGACTTTGGAGAAAGAGTAAGGAAGCCAAAAAAATGCTGGGGGAGGGGCATGAAGGAAAACATGCTGAGAAAAGAGAAGGAAGAAAAAGAGAAGTTTCATTTTTCAGAATAACTCAGACTGGGCTGACTTACAACCCGGTGTCTGTGGCCTTTAAGCTTCTGCACCAGGTGCAGGGATTCTGGGAAGGGAAAGTACAGTATCTCAAGAAAGGATTAATTATTCCGCCCATCTCTTTAGCATGGCTTACTATGAACCTGCCTTCCTAGGGATGTCCCTTAGCCAAAGTGATTAAACCAGCCTAGCTGGAATCTCTGGCCTGGGTGGTGTTCTTTCTACTCTGGTATGGTGAGGTTTCTATGGCTGGCTGAGACCAGACTAAGAGAGGATAGAAAGGCGAAGGGTGGCGATGAACCTGAGAGCTGGTTTGGGGCTGTGATGACATGTGACCACTGGAGTTTCTCAGAATAAAGAAATGGTGGCGCTGGGTGCAGTGGCGCACACCTGGATAGCTAGTGAGACAGACACGGAATCATGAGCTTCGAGCCTGCTCTAGAGTGTGCCCCTGTCTAAAAACCTTCTTTGTGCCAGAGGATTAAATTAAATGAGTGAACCCAGGTGCTGGCTTGCTTGTTTGTTTTTGTCAACTTGATACAAGCAAGAATGATTTGGAAAGACAAGAATCTCAATTGAGAAAATGACCCCACCAGATTAGCCTGTGGGCAAGCTTGTGGGGCAATTTATTAATTAATGGGTTGATTGGTCATGACTTGCTCACCCTGCTTTCTCATACAGCTCAGGACCACCTTCCCGGGGGGTGGCACACCCCTCCACTACCCACTGCACAGTGTGTACTGAGGCCCGTGTAAGCCAAATGGTATGCCCAGACTGCAGGACCAAGCCAGCAAGCAGTATTCCTCCATGGTTTCTGCATCAGACCTGCCTCCAAGTTTCTACCCCGACTTCCTTGAGTGATGGACTGTGACATGGAAGTGTAAGGGAAATACACCCTTTCCTGCTCAAGCTGCTTTTGGTCACAGTGTTTTATCACCACAATACAGACCCCGGCTAAGATAGCCCACCCAGCAAGTGGCAGCCCCTATATGAAGTCCCAGCAGCTCCAGAGGGTGAGGCAGGAGAAGCTCTTTCCCTTGAACCCAGGAACTGGAGGCTGACTTGGGCAATACAGAGAGATCCATCATTACAAGTGGCCAGGGTCTGGGCCCAGTGTTTTCAGGTTCTTGGCCTCTTATTCAATGAACCGAAATAACCACACACAGATAAGCAAAGGAGACTTTGTTCAAATAAAAAGCCCAGAGCAGACTCAAAAGATATGAGAAGCTCAGGGTGAAAATGGCCCCAAGAGAGAAGGCACTCAAGGGTCTGGGCACTGTTTGAAGCTTCCTTTTATGGGGTTCAAAAGGAGGAGGAGTTTGATTGCTAAGGGGCAGAGTGTAAGCATTTCTGTGCTTTTTTTTTTTTTAACAGAATTGGATTATGTAAGCCTTCCTGCTCACAGGACATGTCCTTTCCTATGAACCATCTGATTTCAGTCGTGTGCACACCCAATTAGACAAAGGCAAAAGAACAGATAGAGATTTCTTCCCAAAGGTTCCTAAGAAGGAAACCAAAAAAGAAAAAGACATAGTTTGCTTTATTAAACATGTGCCCCAAACCAGCATAGGCTGAACTGGCCCACTGCCCCATAACCATGTCGCAGGATTGTTTGAATACAAACAGGTACTACCAGGGGATTGCTAAGGGGAACAACTTATCCCATTGTTTAAAACATGTGTATGTACAGCTTGATGCAAGTATAGGTCCTCACAGGTCACCAGGAACAGTGTTCAGAGTGGGGGTTTGTACATAGGATATACAGGCGAGGGTCTCAGGCTGCAAAGACACATTCTAAGCCAAGAAGAGTCCTGGCTTCCTTGCCTAACCATGTCTTAAACAAGCCACGCCAGATAACATTTCAAGTAAGGCAAGATATAAGGGCAATATTTTAGAGAAAGTGGGTTGGTTTTGCTGTTGTTATTTTGTCTTTTTAAAAAAAGGAGGATAGAAAGACAGGATAATTATGGGGACATGGGAAAGAGAAGGTGTCTCTCACCCAAGGGTCCAGTTAAAGATTTTTTTAAAATTTGTTTTTATTTTATGTGCATTGGTGTTTTGCCTACCGGAGTTACAGACAGTTGTGAACTGCTATGTGGATGCTGGGAGTTGAACCCGGGTTCTCTGGAAGAACAGCCAGTGCTCCTAACTTCTGAGCCATCTTTCCAGCTCCCAGTTAAAGACTCGTAACACTCTGTAAAAACAGCTAACAAAGCATTAACGTGCCTTCCGCTTAGAGCAGCCGTTCTCAACCTGGGGGTCACAACCCCTTTGCAGGCACATATCTGATATAAACACATTCTGATCATAACTAGCAGAGCTACAACTATGACGGAGCCATGAAATGACTTTATGGTTGGGGATCACAGCATGAAAACTGCATTAAGGGGTCACAGCATTAAGAAGGTTGAGAAGCACCAGCGTTAGGCTATTTTATGGTGGTTTATAACCTTGAGTACTGTCTCACTGTTTCCTCAGACACCATCGAAAACAAAGCTGCTACTTTACCTCCAGTGAGGATGTCATCCCTCTCTCCCTCCCTTCCTCCCTCCCTCTCCACTTTGTCCCTCCCTTCCCTCCCTCCCTATGACTTGAACTTTTATTCTGACAAGTGCCCCTCAGGACCCTTCCAATAGTCTCTTTTGGGTTTCTTAGCTAGCTACTCTGGAGATATTAATACAACAACGTGAAAACTCACCCAAATCCTGTCAAGAGTTGTGGATCCGCGTCCAAGGGCACCTGCTGAGGTCCCCAGAAGCTTGTGTCACCGGGCAAAGACTTGCACCGGGGACATATGATAAAGAAATAGAAAAGTCTGCCAAGAAAGAGAAGGCCACTCCTGGGAATGGGAGTGGCCTAGTGAGCCTGGAAGAGGCACGTGCTGAAAGCATGAAGCCAAAGTCTCATGACGATTTACATAGCACTGGCCTCTCTTCTATTCCAGCCTGCGTTTTTCTCACAACTGCTGTTTGTTACCCTGGTAGGGAAGGGTTTCCAGGCTTTTTGGTCAACTGGCTTCCTTCACATGTTTTTTGTTTGTTTTGTTTTGCTTTTCAAGACAGGGTTTGTCTGTGTCGCCCTGGTTATCCTGGAACTCACTCTGTAGATTAGGCTGGTTTGAACTCAGAGACCCACCTACCTCTGCTTCGAATGCTGGGATTAAAGGCGTGCGCTGCCACCACGTGGCTCATCTTTTTGAAGGTATTTTCTGCATGTATATATGTACAGGGTATGTGTGCATGCGTGTATGCATGTTCAAATATGTAGGGCACAGTGTGGGCAAGTGTGCATGCATTTTTCTCCCCTTCCCTGCTCTTCCACTGTGACCCCAGTGACAGTGTGAAAATCAGAAGCTGCAGCCCCTCCATGAAGAAGCCCAGAGCCGTGCCTTAGGTGTAACCCACTTTCTCCAGAGCACCTCTCCTAACACCTGTGCTTAAGCCTATACTAAAGTATCATTACTAAACCCCAACGCTGCTTCATAAAATGGCTTGTCCTGAAATTATTTTCTGTGTCAGAGTTAGAAATTCCAGTTTGGCCTGAGTTGAGGTCCCTAAAGGTCTAGGGGAACAAACTCTTCAGTCTGCTATAGGTGGGGAGCTGTACCTCCTGCCCGTGTCCGAAAATGCTGGTATTTCAAGACAGGCTCTCTGCTGTAGCCCAAGTTGGGGGTTGAACTCACTGTGTAACCAGGGCTGGTCTTGAACTCCTGATCCTCCTGCCTCTTGCTGGAATTTTAGGAGGGCACAACTGTGCCCAGCCTCCTAAGAGCTTCGAGGGCCTCTGTCTGGAGCGTTACAGGTCAGGAGGATAAGAGGTCTTTATTGCTCTAGTTTCTATGGGAGCTGAGCTGGTATTTTTGAAAGACAGGCAGCCACGGTGGCCCGTACTCTGTCCAGTGAGTCATTTTTTCTTAACATTTCTTGGCCTGGATGGTATCTGCAATTGCATTACCGTGACCTTACTTGAGGACACAGTTACTCAATGTCTTGGGGGACAAGTTGTGTGACAGCGTAGTAGGACACGTGACAGTCCCATGCAAAGCGTTCTGGAGCAGGTCGGAACCAGTCACCTGTGTGTGCCTACAGATTTCTTGGCAAACTCTAGGACCTTCACGTCCAAGTACTGGCCTATTTGTAGGACTTGATACCAAACTCCCCGCTCCACACCCCCCTTTCCTGAGGACTATGGGTCCCTAGCCAGAAGTCACTTGGACAAAATGTCCCAAACCTCTGAATAGCCATTGTTCTCAGATAGAGAATTTGTAAGTCAATTGTGTGGAACGGAAGGCATGTGCTCAGATAAATAAAGCCATGTATAATCTTTGTTATTCGAGACAGCCCTAAAGAACTCCTTGTGCCCCTGTACAATGGTGACCAATCGGCCTCATGCCTCGGCACCCTGTAATGAGAGAGGTCTGTGCCACAACCCTAGGGCCTTGATGTGGCTGCCTGGGACTGGGTAGAGGCCAGTGGGAGAAAGAGGGTGGCCAGACCTAAAGGGAGGCAAAATCTGGCTCAGTCTTCAGTGGCCCCCAGGGTAGGCCTGTCCCCTTTAGTTTTTCTGTCCTTTTGAAGTCCCTAAGGTCTTTGTCCTGGAATGATAATGGTAAAGAGTTCCTGTTTTTCAGTCCCTGGCTCTTAGAAAAGACCAAGGTCAACATTAGGAAGAAAATTAGATTTCAGGGGTGCAAAGAACCAGACATATCTAGATGCCCAAGAACAACTTGCTGTTGAGTCCCCTCAGGCTATGGAGGCAATGGGGGGGCTGTTTCTTTTCAACATATTTTGCCTTTCTCTAAAAGACTAGATGATTAAAATCATACCTCTTCCATCTGATTTTTCTCAACCGACAGCCTTACAAGTGACTAATTTTTAAAATTATCATTAATTATTGTTATTATTTTCTTTGAGACAGATTCTCCTTCTGTAACCCAGTCTTGCCAAAAACTTGTGACAGTTCTTGTAAATTCAACCAGTCAAGAATAAGACCACAACTTAAAGCCAAATTGGAAGCAAGCTTTAAATAAATACTCTCTAGGTGAATGGGTTCTAACCAAGTCCATCACTGAGTTTCTGATGGAGGAGGGTACAGAAAATGGCCCCAATCAGGGTGTACAACAGTTTAAGAATTTCCCATCAGTTCCAATCAGGAGCAAGCATACATCCTGATGTACCTCTAGACTACATCCAATCAGGGGCAAGCATATATCCTGACACATTTCCTGCCTGTGAACCCCCCACCCACACGTGATTAAGCACATCCTAGCAGATGGGTCAAACAAACTTGTTTAGGGGAGTGAGAACAAATGGCTTGTTTTCTCCCATAGACAATAGGCTCCAGTGTTTCAGGTGTTGTAAAAACCAGCAGGAGAGGGACCTTGGCAGGCCAAGGGGCCACACTACAGGTGAGAGCCCACTGCCAGTGAGGGACAGACACCCCATACAGTACCTCCTGCCTACATGTGATCAAGCATAGCCTATGTAATTGGGGCAGCCAAGCTTTTTTACAGAAGAGAAAACATGTGACTTGTTATCTTACATGAACAACCACCCCCAACATTCCAGAAAGTCATCTGTCCTTGGGCACGTAGGGTGTACAGGTTAGAGAAGCTGTTCCCAACCTTTTTGGGGGGTTGGAGGGCCCTTTCACAATGGTCGAATATCAGATATCCTGCATATTATATATTTACATAAAAATTCTTTTTTCATTTATTTTTTGAGACAAGGTTTCTCTGTGTAGCCCTGGCTGTTTTTCAAGAGAGGGTTTTTCTGTAGCTTTGAAGCCTGTCCTGGAACTCCCTCTGTAGACCAGGCTGACCTTGAACTCACAGATCTGCCTGCCTCTGCCTCCAAGTGTTGGGACTAATGGTATGTGCCACCATTGTTAGCATTCAGGCTATGTCGGTCTGTTCGTCTATCTCTCTTTTCTCTTCTGCTGCTCCGGTCCCCATACACACACAAAGAAAAAAGAAACAGAAAAAAATATAGGAAAGCTAAGGACATAGAAGAATGAGAGGAAGAGAGAGAGAGAGAGAGAGAGAGAGAGAGAGAGAGAGAGAGAGAGAGAGAGAGAGAGAGAGAGAGAGAATATCCAGGGGACATGAGAAGGGAAAAAGAGCTTACTTGCCTAGAGCATCTTGAGGAAGAAAAGCAAAAATTCCTTTAAAAAAAACTCCCCCTTCCCAGCTGTAAACCTGAACTTTTCTATGGATTGCATCTTACAGTAAGAGCCATGTCTTAAACTCCTTTATAACTCTAACGGCTTCTGGTTTTAGTTTATTAGATTGTAATCCCATCCAAGATAGCTCCAGAGTCAATTTATAATCAATCTCAACTGTCAAAACAAGAAACAGAGACAAGGAAGGGAGATGTGATAGTCTGAAAGTAATTGGACCCCAGAAGCTCAGAGGGAGTGGTACTGTTAGGAGATGGGTGTGGCCTTGCGGAAGGAAGTGTGTCATGGTGGCAGCAGGCTTTGAGGTCTTCTATGCTCAAGCTATACCTAGTTCAGTTCACTTCCTGTTTTCTGTGAGTCAAGATGTAGGACCCTCAGCTCCTTCTCCAGCACCATGTCAGCTTGCATGCTGCCATGTGGCTCCATGATGATAATGAACTAAGCCTCTGAAAATGTAAGCCACTCCCATTAAATGTTTCCTTTATAAATGCTGTTGTGGTCATCGGTGTTTCTTCACCCTGACTAAGACAGATGGGGTCCCCAGAAAGTCATTAAACAATGAGATTCCAAAAGGGCTTCTCAGATCTCAGACACACAGTCCCTTCTAGGCCTGAAATGTAGCTCCTGGAGAAGCCCACACCCATGCTGCGGGCTGTGCCTTATGTTCTTCTCAGCACTTCTTCAGCACATGTGCTTATAAATATATCAAAATATCATCCGTAACATTCTAAGCTCTGACTAGTCCATCCGGAATTCCTTCCAGCATCAAAGCCACAAGTCAGTTTTGTCCTGAATTAGGTCCTTAAAGTGGAGGGGAACTCCTCAAGCTGTGTCTCAGTCCCCATATTGCTGATAGCATCAGGGCTTTTCAAGGACCACTAAGAGAATGCTCCTTCCTCCTATTCAAAAGAGTATCTCGGACTCTGAGTGGAGCCATGACATTCCAACTGGCTTAAGACGTAAGATCACAAAGGTGTACTGCTGTCCCTGCCTTATGAGTTAGTCCAACAGGGCCTGCCAGGACAGGAAACTATCCCTCAGGAAAGCTGAAACACTGGAAGCAAACTCTAATAAAATGGTCCTCGAGTTTCCTTCTGCATCCTTTTAAAGCTCTTTTATTAAGGAGATTAAGAACCTGCAAAAGGGAACCTGTGTTCCCTAGACACAGGAAGCCCATGTTTTGCTACCAAAGCCATTGTTGGCATTAGGGTCAGAGTTGGGGCCCTTCCAGCCCCAGCAGGCCAGGCCCAGTCAACTGTCCTTTGCAGGCCAATTCAAGACTCAAGGTAATAATAAAAAGCTGAAAGAGGTGATTTATTCAACAGCACCACATTGCAATGGGAGACAAAGAGGTTCACTGATCCCCCCCCCCCCCCCCAACAGTCTTGAGAACCCTGGTGCTGGTTTCAAGTTTGAATAGAAAGACTCAGGGCAAGGAATCTGGGCCAAGGTGGGGCCTGCCACGACCAGAGACTCTCCTGTAAGGTGGACCTTGGCCAATGTGGGGCCTGCTGTGACCAGAGACTCTCCTGTGACGTGGTCAGACAAATGGTTAGAACTGTGTTTCTTTCCAGTGGAGAAGCTGCACCAGGCTCCCTGCCTCTTCTTGTTCCCAATGTGAGATTCCTGGGGGATATTCTGATGTCTTGGGATCCATTGCTTTAACAGTCTGCTAGACAAAGAGAAGGCACAATATCTTCATTCCTGCCAGGATGGTTCTGAAACTCTCTGACATTAGCCAGCTTATGGGTAGCCAAGTTTCTGCACCAAACTGTGGGCTGTTGCAGGGGTCAGTTAATTCCCTAAGGGGATGCAGAACTCTCACAGTCCTGGAGCTGAAAAGAGTCTCTAAAACACATCTAATTTTCCTCCTGGCTCTGCGCTCTGCTGGATTATCCTAGACAATGAAAGACTTCTAATTTTTTAGGTTCCTCCAGGGAATGAAGTCGGTGACTCTCAGCGACCTGTCTTGGTAACAGATAACTACTCTGTTGACAGCCGTCCTTTATTCCCACCTCTGGGTCTTTGGTTTAAAAAGGGGGAAAAAAACCTGGCAAGAAAAAAAAAAAAGGTGTTTTTCACTACTTTGCCAGATAAAGCGATAAAGAAAAGAGAGAGGAAGAGAAAAGGGACTTACTTGTGATTATTGGGTCAACTCATAACAGTCCGTAGCAGAACTGACACTTTCAGCCAGATGGGCTCAAATATGGTTTTTAAAGTGCTTTCTCTTCTCTCTAGCACCTAAGCCTTCCAGGATGCAGAGGGCAGGCCGAGCTGGCACCAACTCTAGGAGCACCTAGAAAAGGAGCGGCCTGTGAGCCCTCTGGGTTCGTCAAGGCTCCCAGCAGTCAGCCGTGAGAACTAGGGCTGCAGTTCTGTCCTGATTTGAGATTATACAGCCGCACCTTGAGACCCATCAGAAAGTCAAGTGATTTGTACAAATTAGCATGATCTTTGGGTGTGGCTTCTGTTTTTGTTTGTTTTTTCCTTGTGTTTTTTGTTCATTTATTTTTAAGATTATTATTTAGTTATGTTTCTTCTTTCCTTCCTCCAAACTTTCCAATATACACCCCCTACTCTTTCAAATTCACGGCCTCTCTTCGTCAATCGCAATTCCATGCATAAGTGTGTTTGTACACACACACACACACACACACACACACATTCCTAAACGTAACCTGTTGAGTCCATATGATGTTACACATATGTCTCAAGGCTGACCACTTGGCACTGGACAACCAGCTGGTGTGCTCTTCCCTGATGCTCCCAACTTTACTTGGTTGCCTGTAGTTCTTCGCGTGGCACCTTCCCCACCCAGCCCCACCCTCCCACCCCCGCCACAGTTTGGCATGTTTGTTGGTGTCCTCCTTGTTCAGCTCACTTTTGGACAGCCATGTTGGTGAGACTTCATGGGTGTAACTTCTGATGTCACTAGGAGACAATCTCATAACAAACTCCCTGATCCGCTGACTCTTACAGTCCCTTGACTTTTGCCGGCAGAATAACCGGCTTTGTCCTGCTCACTCCGGCTGGGAGCTGGAACTGTGAGGCTCCTCTTGAGCTGTGGCCCTTTAGATGGATCCAGCCCTGTATGTTGTATGCTTTTTTTTTCCTTTCTTCCTTTTTTTTTTTTTGGGTTTGGTTGGTTGGTTGGGTTTTTTTGGGGGAGGGGGTTGGGTTTTTTTGCACTTTCACTGGGCTGTGTATTTTTCCAGAGCTAGACAAGCCAGATCAAAGATGCATGCTGTAAGAAATAGACTGAGAGGGTCCATTCTCAGTATGAGATGGGCTTCGAGTTTATGAGAACAGCAGATATGCAGGAGGCACTAGGCCCCTCTCTTCCCTAGCTGGCAGCCGATGCCTGCTTATCTCAGAACTCCAAGGGCTGGAAAGTTATACGTAGTCTGCTACATGATTGAGCCCATGATCAGAAATGGGGCATTTTCTGATCATTAATCATAATATAAACCTTTGTGAGCCGGGCAGTGGTGGCGCACACCTTTAATCCCAGCATGGGGGGTGGGGCAGAGGCAGGCACATCCCTGTGAGTTCGAGGCCAGCCTGGTCTACAGAGCTAGTTCCAGGATAACTGGAGCTGTTATACAGAGAAACCTTGTATAAACCAAACCAAACTAAAACAAACCAAACCAAAACGCCTGTGTGTCTTAAACTCACGAGCTGAGGGATTAAAGAAGACAAGTGTCTGCCTGTGGGAGATAGCAGAAATTCTCGGGGGGGGGGGGCAGGCTTTGAAAAACAATGTCTTGTGTCAATCAGCACGCCAGCATTTTTGACCTTTTCTCTGCACTGCATCCTTCTGTGAAATGGCGTATTAAAAACTCCTCCAGCCAGGTGTGTGGTGGTGCACACCTTTAATCCCAGCACTCAGAAGACAGAGGTGGTGTATCTCTATGAGATAGAGGCCAGCCTGGTCTACCTCACAAGTTGCAGGCTAGCCAAGGCTACACAGGGAGACCCTGACTTGAACACACAAACCTGCTTCATTTTTACTGGTCTCTTGAATTTTTTATTATGCTTATATTATTTCCTAAGGCTAAGTCTAGGAGTCAGGTTTGCCCACCCCACCCAGGTCCCCCTTAAATCTTCCCCTGACATGAGCCCATTTGAGCATAATGGATTAAACACTGTTCCAGACTCTTTAGGGATGGGCTATTTTCATGGACTTAGGTAGCTAACGCAGGACAGGTTGTGGTTCCCTCTTCTAGCTCTAACCTTGAGTGTGCAGACGTGGGAGAAGAACTTTAGATCCCATCTCAGGTTTATGAAAACAGGAGATAGAGATAAATCAGGTAGGGCAGGGACTCCAGGCGGAGGCTCTCAGAACATCCTGGCTTTAGGCCAGGAACACCAGGAGAGAAAGTTCTGGTTCCTGCTCCCTTATCTCCTCTGCTTGCCTGGAAGTCATAGGTGACTGAAACTGAGAGGGGACGTGGAATATCCCTTTACATTGTGTGAATATATGTCACTGTAATTGGTTTAATAAGGAAACTGACTGGCCTATAGCAAGGCAGAATAAAGCTAGGCAAGAGAACCAGACTAAGAGAATGCTGGGAAGAAGTGGGAGGAGTCTCGGGAGTCATCAGGCAGACGTGGAGAGAAGCAAGTTGAACGTGCTTTGTTGAAAAAAGTACTGCCATGTGGTAGAGGCTAGAACACGAATAAAACATAGGTTAATTTAAGATGTAAAAGTTAGTTCGTACCAAGCTTAAGCTATCAGCTGAGCGTTTATGGTTAATAATAAGTCTCTGTGTGAGCTGACTGGCAGGACAGAAAAATCCACCTGCGAGGGTTGGACACCTGCGTTGGCCAGCTGCACTGACCGGCTCACTTTGGTTTCTGCCATGGGTCCTTGACAAAGCCCAAGAGCAAAAACTCAATGGTCCCCACTTCGAAGGACCCCTCCTCTCACCCAGGATTCTGTTTGCTCTCTCTGCGGCTGCCACCTATGCACTGTAGTAAACTTGCCTCGACAATTCATTCTGTGGTCCAGGAGTGTCATCCTTCAAACTCGTGAGATGAGAACCTAAAAAGCACGGATTCAGGATGACTTTTGTGGTTAAGTTTTCCGGGACTCTAGCCCCTCAAGCGAAGCGTACCAGGTTCAGAATAAGGCTGTTACTCTTAGAGACACCCCAAAACATCTGTTATCAAGACCTGTTGTAGTCTCTTTTCCTCCGGCGCGCTACCGACGGTCCTATTGTCATCATGGGTCGCGCCCGGTGTTACCGGTATTGTAAGAACAAGCCGTACCCAAAGTCTCACTTCTGCCGAGGTGTCCCTGATGCTAAAATCCGCATCTTTGACTTGGGATGGAAGAAGGCAAAAGTTGATGAATTCCCGCTTTGTGGCCACATGGTGTCAGATGAATATGAACAACTCTCTTCCAAAGCTCTGGAGGCTGCCCGTATTTGTACCAACAAATACACGGTAAAGAGTTGCGGCAAGGATGGCTTTCATATTCGAGTGAGGCTTCACCCCTTTCATGTCATCCGAATCAACAAGATGTTGTCCTGTGCTGGGGCTGACAGGCTCCAGACAGGCATGCGTGGTGCCTTTGGGAAACCCCAGGGCACAGTGGCCAGGGTTCACATTGGCCAGGTCATCATGTCCATCCGCACTAAGCTGCAGAATAAGGAACATGTGATTGAGGCTCTTCGTAGAGCCAAGTTCAAATTCCCTGGCCGCCAGAAGATCCACATCTCAAAGAAATGGGGCTTTACTAAGTTTAATGCCGATGAATTTGAAGACATGGTTGCTGAGAAGCGACTCATTCCTGGTGGCTGTGGGGTCAAATATATTTCTAATCATGGTCCCCTGGACAAGTGGCGAGCCCTACACTCCTGAGGGCTTTCACGGTGCTCTCCTGTACCCTACCAAATCATGTTCAGTAATAAATCTCACATCCAGTCTGCTTAAAAAAAAAAAAAAGACCTGTTGTAGTGTGCAGTTACTCCAAGTTTTTATGTGCATTGTTTTTTACTTGCTTGTATGTATGTGCACCAAGTATTCCTACACACATGCATGTTTGTGTACTATGTGCATGCCTGGTGTCCGTGGAAGCCAGAAGAGCATCAGATCCCCTTGGATTGGAGTTACAGATGGTTGTGAGTTGCCATGTGAGTGTGGGGAGTGGAGAGATGCCTTTGATGCAGGTGCCCAGGGAGTTGGAGCCACCTGATATGGGTGTTGGGAACCAAACTTGGGTTCTCTGTGAAAATAGAATGCATCCTTAACCACTGAGCCAGCTCTCCACCCTGTCCCCACTGTTTCTTTCTAAGCTGGTAGAGAGGGTGAGTGCCACAAAGGGAAGTCCTGTCTAAGAGAAAAAGGTGACTTAGGATGACTTATAGTGTAGAGTGAAGTCTTGGCACAAAGACTAAGAGGCCAAAGAGCAGATTATGAAAGAGAGCTAGGATCTCACATCATGATCCTGCCTGCTCCAAAGCAAACATGCCAAAGCATTGCTATTTGATTTTACTTATCTTTGGTGCTAAGGACAGAGCTTGATGCATGTTAAGCAAGTGCCCCACTTCTGAGCCACAAACCCACCAACACTTAAGAGTTTTATTTATTTTTAAGTTTTAAAATGATCTTTTATGTGCATGGATGTTTTACCTGCATGTATGTCTGTGTACTATGTGTGTGCAGTGCCAGGTAAGACCAGAGGTGGGTGTTGGATCCTCTGGGACTAGTGCTACAGGCGACTGATCATGCGCCACTATCCAGGGTAGGGAATTGGACCCAGATCCCCTAGAAGAGCAGCCACGGAGCCAGCTCTCCAGCCCCGACTTGCAAATTAGAAGACGCCTCACACTCCTAATATTCAAGGAATTGATGGCAAGACAGTTCCCTTCCTGTGAACTTGGGAGAAGTGGGCTCACGGAGTGTGCCCACAGCTCTGGTATAAACTATCTCCTATAAGGGACTTCTAGAACCTGCTGAATTTATTGAGTGTTTAGTGAGCTACCTCTAGCCCTAGACATCGGCTCTCCACACTCAGCCTCCTTCTCTTAGCTTCAGAATGATCTCAATCTACTAACTTCAGGTTTTTGTTTATCTGGCTCAGTTCCACCTGTCTGGTAACTTCAGACTTGGGGTCTCAGTCCCCTTGGCCGGGTACTCCTATCAAGCAAACGTTCTCCCTCACTCTTTTCTTTTAAAATCGCATTGGCAAGAAGGCAAGATGACAGAACCCAGCCAGAGACTGAGGGGAGAACAGGGATTTCAGGCTTCAGGTAGCTGCATGCTTTCATTATGCAGAAACTCCCTGAAGAACAGAGACTGGAGTCCATCCTGAGGACTTTTTCGTAAGGCAAAAGTTGTTGCTTAATCTGGGTCCCAGTCAGCCTGTGGGAAGTGTGTAGGTGATGGTGAGATGCGCCCTTGCAGAAGTACAGAGAGCATTATGCAAGACGTGCAAACAGTGGGCACGGAGTGAGCACTTGGTAAGCATGGCTGCAATCTGCCTGCTGGCTGAAAGACAACCTTCGAGCCTACAAACCATACAGACGCCTGGAGAAAGGGACTTAGGGACAGAGAACAAGACCACCACCCATGGCTAAGCACGCTCCTAGCACACACCAACTTCACTGGCAGGTGATCCACTGTGATCTTTGCTTAAAAACAAAAAACGGGTTAGGGAGATGGTTCACTTGCTGACAAGTTTGACAACCTGAGTTCAACCCCCATGATCCACATAACAAGTTACAGGCCATCCAGGACTATCCACAGTGAGACCATGTCAAAAAAAAAAAAAAGAATCTTTTAAATTTATTTGATAATTCCATACATGTATACAATGCAATTTTGGGTCTTTTTGAGACAGGGTTTCTCTGTGTAGCCCTAGCTGTCCTGGAACTCACTCTGTAGACCAGGCTGACTGAACAATCAAGAGATCCACCTGCCGCTGCTTCTGAAATGCCAGGATGAAAGGCGTGCACCGCCAAGTGGCATAAAATGCATTCTTACTAATTTTATCCATGTCCTCTCTTCTCCCCCTCCCCCTCTACCTTCCCCACCCCCAGGACGACCCATTTTCACACTCACATCTTGTGTTTTGTTGTGTGACCCTCTGAGTCTAACCAAGGCCATCTGTGTGACCATGGGGTTGGAACTATCCATTGGAGACTGACCAGCTTCTCGGTAGGTCTACAACAGAAGATACTGACTCTCCATCTCCTATGAAGGCCCCGCGAGCCTCTTCTGTATCCGTGATTGACTGCTGACAGGCCATTCTTATACAGGCCTGGTGCAGGGAGATGCTGAGAATTTATGATGGCGATGGCCGTGTCATGCCCAGAAGATGGTATTTTACAGCCCTTCTCCCTGTCTTTCGGCTTTTACATTCTTTTCACCCCTAAACTTTAGAGAGGAAGGCATAAATGTCTTACTTAGGGCTGACCATTCAACTGTCACTTAGTCTAGGTACTTGAAACTGCTCAACTTTTTTTTTTTTTGAAAAAAAAAAAAAATTCCTGCCTCCTCCCAGCCTCCCATTTCCCTCCCTTCTCCTCCCGCCCCTCCCTACCCCCTCCCCTCACTCCTCTCCCCCTCCCTCTCCAGTCCGAAGAGCAGTTAGGGTTCCCTGCCCTTGTGAGCTACAAAGATATAACTAGAGCTAGTGGCACAGCGACACTCGGTGGACAAAAGTAGAATTGCATGCTAGTCCCATGTGAGTATTGGGATCCCAACATTGAGCCATTCCAAGGGCCCAGGTTCCCTGTTACCTAGTTAGATCTATTCAAACCTTCCTTAGCGAGTTCAATAAACACCTGGGAAAGGTCACACTGAATTCTGTGAGCGGGTATAGCTATTCCTTCTTCACAGCCACGTCCTTTCTGCCCACAGCCCAAGAGGAAACTTGGACATTTGTTCTCCTTAAAGAACAGAAGGAAGGGGACATGTTATTTTAGTTGGGACTAGCATGTATGAGGTCCTAGGTCAGACTCTGGCACCAGAAGGAAAAAATGGACAAAAGAAAACCAAGTGTGTGTGCCACACACCTATTATAAGGCTGGGTGGTAGCAAGTTCAAGACCAGCCTGAGTTACAGAAAAATCCTGTCTCAAAGTAGCAAGAGCAGAGAGGACTAGCCAGAGTGTCAGCAAGTTTCCATGTGCTCGGTCTAGCTCCCTGGGAGTTACGATTTGCAGAGAATGCTTAGCAATCTTGTATTTCTTCTCAGTAGACTGACTGAAAACAGCTAGAGAAAAATATGGAGAACTATCATAGCTTGGATACAGAGTGTCTCCACAGTTCATTTGTTGGAACTCACTTGGTCTCAGCTGCTGCTGGTGTGTAGGGAAGCTGTAGAAACTGGGAGGGGTGGAATCCTGTGGGGTGGGACTTGAATTTTATAGTTTAGCCTGCCCCTGTTCTCTCTGATTCCTGGTCCATAGCGATGTGAGCAAGCCGCCTCATACGGCAGCTGCCACAGCCTCAAGCTGTTCCAAACCATGAGCCAAAACAAATCCTCCTTTAAGGTGGCCACAACAGGAAAAGAATTCATACACTGCCAAAGAAAAAAATCACCTTTAAATCGTTTACGATAATAAAAGTTCTTTCAAATAGAGTCCACAGGAAAATTAATACATTTGCAAGATTTTTTTTTCCACTCTCAAATTTCCATGTTATTTTATTTGAGACAGGTTCTGTAGTACAGGCTGGTCTTAGTAGCTCTCCTGCTCCAAATACTGTGATTCACTACTGCAGGCAGAAATACAGAGGAGGTTACAGACAGCACTCTGCTGTTTGTGCTAGACCAAAACCAGTGCACACCTCAGCATTAAGTTGAGAGGCTACTGGGGCTGGAGGTGGCTGGGGGTGTGGCTCAGTGGTAGAGCTCCTGTTTGGCACAGGTGAGGCACTGGGTCCCATGCCCAGCATTGAAGGAGGAGGAGGAAGGAGAAGGAGGACCAGTGAGATGGCTTAGCAGGGAAAGGTGCTTAGTGGCTAAGAGCACTGGTTGCTCTTCCATAGGACCTGAGTTCAATTCCCAGCAACCACATGGTGGTTCAGAACCACCTGTAATGGGATCTGATGCATCTTTCTGTTGTGCAGACCTACAGGAAGACAGAGCACTCATATAGAATAAATCTTTTAAAAAATTTTCAATTATAATTGGACTGAATCTACGATCTTTTCCCAGGGATCACAAACTCTATAACATTTGGAGGCCCCAGCAAGATCTCTGGGAGACCGAAGACTGGGGACCAGAATAGGCCCCAGAGGGAGCAAGTCTAAAGTGGACTTCATAGGCCCCGGGGAGCCCAGACTACAAGCCACCCCAAACATGCAAACTGAAAGTAAGAACTGGCAGCCAATATGCTTCTGAGGCTGAGACTGATTGCTGAGATGCTCTGTTCTGTTTGGAGTCTGGGCATTTGAAGAGGCAAAAGGTAAGACTGTGGACCCAGGTTCTGGGGCAGATTTTACCGTCCTGATTCTGTGTGTCGTACTGTCCCTTCCCATTGTCCCTGTTGTCTGTTGTACTGTCCCTTCCCATTGTTCCCTGCTGTCTGTTGTACTGTCCCTTCCCATTGTTCCCTGCTGTCTGTTGCATTTGTGGTTTTTTTTTGTTTGGTTGGTTTTTTTTTTTTTTCGAGACAGGGTTTCTCTGTGGTTTTGGAGCCTGTCCTGGAACTAGCTCTTGTAGACCAGGCTGGTCTCGAACTCACAGAGATCCGCCTGCCTCTGCCTCCCAAGTGCTGGGATTAAAGGCGTGCGCCACCATCGCCCGGCCCTATTTTCTTTGTTTTAACAAATAAAACTTGCCTGAAGATCAGAGTGTAGAGCTAAGCCACTAGAGGCCAGTGAGTGGTGGCACACACCTTTAATCCCAAAATTTGGGAGACACAGGCAGAAGGACCTCTGTTAGTTCAAGGCCACCCTGGGCTGCATGAGAATGAATCTGTCTGAAAGGGAAACAAAGCTCACACAAAGGTGATCCCAGTACTTAGGTTTCCATATCTTTAATCCCAGGGAGGTGGAGACAGGAGTGATATGGCTGGGTGGAGAGAGGAATATAAGGCAGGAGGAGACAGGAGCTCAGAGCAGTCTGAGGTTTGGTGAAAACAATTGCAGTCTGAAGCAGTCTGAGGAGGCAGTCTGAGGACCGGATTGCCCCTTAGGTCTGAGCATTGGTAAAGTCTCTCTAGTGGCTGGCTGCACTGCTTCTCTGATCTTTCAGCTTTCACCCCTTAATATCTGACGCTGGGTTTTTATTATTGAGAACAATTAGAATTCATGCTACAGATAACGTTATTAAAAAGCTGGCTCTGGAGTTGGGGTATGGCCTCCCTCCTCCGGTCCAAACATGATTGTTCAAATATTTCCTCCAAAATATCTATGTAGGTTAGGAGGCCATCTGACTCTAGAACAGTGAGAAAAAACAAAACCGCAAAAATATAAATATATAATATAAAATAGCCAAAATACCAACTTCCTGTACTTTAAGATTGTAAGCTTATTAGATATCATTAGAAGCCTATAAAGTAAAAATCGGTAAAGAAAACAAAAACAACCTGATGCCAACATTATCTGAGTTCCTATAAATATATCATTTTTATAGTTTTCTAATGACCTCCAGGTTACAGACACTTAAATTATTCTGAAGCTGAATAAATTTATAAGAAAAAATACTTACTAAGTGTTTCAGATTGTCTGCCTCTACCTGCAGACACACAAACTGGTTATAAAGTAAAATGAAACCCTCTGTCTGAAATCTCTCAGTAATAACTCTAGATATGCCTGCTTAAAATGATCAGACTTGGACTCACTTAAAGTTAATATTCCTTCCAAATAAAGGAGATAGGCAAAGTAATGGAGCCTTCAATCGGACATCCAGTCACTCCTCCCAAGCTGGTCCATGCAAATAGGCCATCATTGCAGGAGGCCTCCTGCTCTGGAGAGACTGCGAAATACAGGCAAAAGCTAAGAATAGGGAGGGAGACCCCCATGCAGCAAGGAGAAAGCTGTTCTACACACTGGGAAAAAGCTCAGACTTTGCTTCATACCCTTAGGGAAAAAATCTCACAACAAATGGAAAGCTTCTTTGTTACTGTTATGTCTCATGTTATTTAAATCTTGTAATCAAAAAGGATTTATATAAAAATAAGGATGGCTAAATATAATTAAAAATGCCTAGCTCTTTGACTCGTTTTCCCTTTTTTGGTTCTTGTTTCCAAAAGAAAATGTTCCCTCATTCAAGGCTATAGATATTCAAAACTTTTTATTGGAATCTGTTAAAACCATTTCATGGCGATGGGGTAAGGGGGAGGGGGGGCTTGTAAAATTTAGTTTAAAACTGTAACAAAAAAACCTATACACAGGTAATCTTAATTTGCTACTGCGTGCTTTTATATAACTCTAAACCAACTCTTGTTACCTCCTTTTTAGACTAAGGAAACAACAGATCTCCAAGATATTTTAGATTAGAATGGATTTCTGTATGAGTTTTGTCCTAAAAAAATGAGATTAAAAACAACATATGCTTCCCCAACCATCACCAGTGCCTGAGGCAGATGGGAGAGTTGGTCACGAGAGCGTAAGAAAAGACCCTGCTCTTTGCCTGGGCAGCACAGTAGAGTTAACCCTGTTGACAGAGGCAGGGGTGAGCCAGCGCTGAAGCAGTGAGCATGGGAGAGCTGTCCACGCCCTCCACGAGCTGTAACACTTGGGAGAACAGGCCCTGCACCTCTTCTGGGCAACACAACAGAGCCAACCCTGTTGATAGAGGTGTGGGTGAACCAGCCCTGCCGTGGTCAGCAAGGGAGAACTGTCCCCAGCACTCATCGGTCACGTGGCAGTGTGGGTGGGGAAGAGCCCCCTCCTTCCCACCTCCGTTCCCTATCACCTGCAACAGACAGGTGAGACGACCCTCCCACTGGCCAGTTGCAGCACTCCGGAAAGCAGGCCCAGCTCCTCACCTGGGCAGCACAGCAGAGCTGGTCGGGTAGTTGGAGATAAGTTGTGAGCAAGGAGGAGTTGTCCCCATTACTCATCTGACAAGTAACAACATGAGCTGAGGAGAGATGCGCCCCCACCTCATCAATGCCTGAGGCAGGTGCAGAAGCTAGCCCTGGGGTCATAAGAGCAGGAGGGCTTACACTGCCCCCCACCACTATAGCACTCAGGAGAGTGTGCCCTGGACCTCACCTGGGCAACACAGTAGAGCTGGCCCTGATGGCATAAGTGTGTGTGTGTGTGTGGGGGGCAATCCTGAGGGCATGAAAGCAGAACTGGCCCCGTCCCTCACTGGTTGCTACAAGGGTGAATTAGCTGGGGCAGTGCTGGAGAGCTCCCCCTAGTGGTGAGCACAGGGAAGAGCTGGCAGGCTGGCCAACACTATAGCTGCCCAGACCCAGACTCAGACCCAGACCCAGATCCAGGGTTATAAATTGGTCTGCCCTAGCATTCACCTCATCTATGAGCTGCTGGAGCATGTGAAGGGGCCTGACCCGCACACCCACAGCTGCAGGATCCCCACAACACAGGGTAACGACAGGATATCCGAGAAGAACCTCAATGGGGGTCCAGCATCGATAGTGTAGCAGAAACCAGCGGGCTCACACCACACCAATGATGCCTTGCGATGAACACTTGCAGGTAAAGATGTAAGGACAAGGATTTGCCGAGAGACTCACTGGGTCACACTGCAGCACCCATGACAAGATTTTTAATTGTTTTCCTTTTCTTTTTTTTTCTCTAAAATGTTGTTTTATCTGGGGAGGAGATTTGCAGCAGCAGAGGGTAGATGCGAAGGGACCAGGAAGTGATCGAGATCAAGATGCATAATGTAAAAGACACATTGAATAAATAAAAAGAAAGTTTAAAAAACACATGTGGTCAGATGTGGAGGGGCACACCTTTAATCCCAGCACTCAGGAGGCAGAAGCAGGCAGATCTCTGAGTTCAAGGCCAGCCTGGTCTACAAAGCAAGTTTCAGGACAGCCAGGACTACACAGAAAAATCCTGTCTTGAAAAAAAAATTCCCATGATAGAGAAAACTACTAGCTGTGAGCTCCTAGAAACAACCCTAAGGTCTCTTCCAAATAAGAGAACGGGGCACAAATGACTCCACCTTAGTTGTGGTAATGTTAACTGCTGGTAAAGAACAGTTCCATGTCTCACCTGCCATCAGGACCCTATCCAAACTGTCTCTTTGCTTTCCAAGGCAGGCCAGTCTCCCAAGGTCCTCATCCACAAAACCTCAGATCTTCTGGGCCTGGCAGCTGAAGGAGCTACCCAGTGTGGAAATGAAACACTGACTGCTGTCCTCTGTGACTGCCGAAGACTGATGCCCTCTGCCCCCAAAGACACCGTGAAGGAGCCGAGGGCAGCCTTCTAGGTAAGTCTCTGCCATTTTAATTGACACAGAAGCCATTTGGAGTATACTTCCTGCTCAAGTTTATCTTCCTTAGATCTCTGACACTGATGGCTCACTGTAGCAGTGACTGCTCTCAGGAATTAACCATCTGTGTATCCTGGTAAAAAAAAAAATAGGAAAAATGGAATTTATAAAGGTCTAGGGAAAGATTTAAGATGCACACTGTAAAGGTCTAAGGATACAGAAGCTTAAATAAGTTATGAGGGTCTAAGAAAGTAATTTAAGGTATATAAAGCTTAAGTAAGTTGTGAGGGTCCGAGAAGGTGATTTAAGGTATGTAAGTGCAAGTTACAAAGATCTAGGAGAATGATTCAAGGTATATATAAAGCAATTAAAATGTTTCAGCTTTCTATCCCTCTTGCTATACTATTATTGTATAAAGACTTCAAAGGTTCAGAGTTTTTACATTAATCAATGGAGTTAAGGTTTTCCCCGAAGCTCCTTAACTTTCCCTTCTGCTTCTAGGCTATATTTATCCCAACAGATTTCCAATCAAGTAAGGACCACAAACTGCTCCAAAGACAGTAGCCTCAGGTGGCTCTTTGAAACTAGCAAGCCCTGGACTTGCTGAAAGCAAGTAATGAGAACCAGATGCTTCTGACAAAATTGCCTACCAACGAATTGCCTACCAACGGGAGCCCCAGCTTCAGACCAGCATTCCAGACTTCCCCTCGCTAGCCCCAGGTGGTCCACAGAACCTGCACAGCAAAACAGATGTACCTGGTGCCTTCCTGGTCGTTGACTGGCATTCCAGCCTTCCTGAGTCCTGACAACAATGCCCGATTTCAGCTGAGAGGGAGTTACAGAGGAGACGATGTTGCCTCTTATCCTTAACCAAAGGCTGGGATGTTAGATCTACAGGAAACATGTTCCCCTCTGCCAAAGGGGTCATTTTCCCAGCACTGCCAAAAATGACAAACAGCCATCTCTGGTGCCTATTAGACCAAAGTGCATGCTGTCCTCCAGGCTTCTTCAGTACTACAGACCCTGAGAGTTACATAAAGGAACACCCAAGATGGGGGCTATCCATCTTGGAACTCAGCAACCATCTGTCTGAGTCCAGCCCCTGGAAGACAAGTTCCCAGTAACCTTGACTCAGTGATCCCCATCCAAAACTGTACAGCCCTGACTCTCGACTTGTTAAGCTATGACTAAATGCCTTTTTGGCTTCTGTAACTTGCTTAGGTAGATACCCAAAGATTGTCTGGGGTCACTTAACTTGGCAGAATAGACCAGTTTTTGCTTGCCTGCATAGATGTTGAAGGTCTTCTTGTGGTTTGCCCCTTTAAAAATCCTTCCCTTGCCTCCCTTCTCATGGCAATCTCAAATTCAGCTCAGAGGTTGTTCGTCCTCCTAGTAGCTAATAAATAAATCTTTATTATAATTGGATTGAATCTATGGTCTTTACTCAGGGATCACAAACTCCATCATTTCAGGATGCCATGGGTTTCCTACCAAATGAGAATGAGGAGAGATAAATGTGTACCCAAATAAGGAGAGGGAGAAAAACCTCGGTAAAAGATATTTAATGCCAGAGGGACACTGTACATCTGGGCAGAGATGACTGAAGACACAAGGCAGTAGATGTGACCTGTCAGCATTCGTGAGGCCTCCCGACAGGGGAAGCAATGGCAACAGCGGGTTTCCCGCTCTGTGCAAGAAGCATTTCATCCCCAGTCAGAGCCCAGGCTGGCTCATGTCTTCCTTGGTGGAGCAGGTTAAGTGACCATCCTTCTCTTGGATAAGGAGCTTTCAGCAGGAGCTGGTGACATTCACATCAGAACACAGATCCAGAGTCCAGGAAGGCACAGGTCCCTTACAGGTCACCAGTCAGAGGGACTTGAGACCTCTCCCCAGTACTGAGGAAGGAGCCTCCCTTTCCTGCAATTATGTACTCAAATGAGCAAAGAAGCAAGTGCTGGGACCCTTACTAAAGCTATCTCCATTCTGGGGAAGACCTGGGCCACCACTGGGGTTGTCAGGTCTCCACCTCCCACAGGGCCTCCAGGTCTCCTGGCCAGGGTCATAGATCCTCATCTTCCCCAAAGGACTGCAGACCTGAAGCCAGCCCATCTCCTTCTTCTAATTCTTTCCTGGAGGCCATGGCGCAGAGACACTCTCAAGCCCATGTCCTGAGAGTCCTGGCCAGGAAGCAGGGAAAAGCCCATTTCTCTCCCACCGGCTACAGAATACCAGCAAAGCCCAGTCCTCACAGAGGGCCAGCATTTCTTAAGTTCTTCCTCTCCCTTTTCTTCTCTTGCTTATTTATCAACCATCCAGTCATTTGTACAAATATAAAATATATTTAGATAGATTTATATAATATAGACTTTTGGGAGGCAGAGAGGAGTGGGCTGGAGGCATGGGTGCCATCATTTACAGACATACTGGTCCACGATCTCAGTGCATTTTTTGCACCTGACAAAGCAACACCAGTGGAACCTGCAGTGGCAACGCTCCACCTGGACGCTCTTGAAGCGGTCATAGCCGCGGCCACAGCACATGAGCTCACAGCCATCCATGCCCTCTGAGGTCTTGTTGCAGAGGCGGCCCTGGGTGCCCAGTGAGCCTGTGGTCTCATTGCGCAGGCAGTAGTCAGGGCTGGGGTCCACGTAGACCAGGTCCTCCGGGGTGGGCTGGTTGAAGCGGCTGTTAGCCAGCTCCAGCTTGCCCTGGCGGGTGACACGCATGGCCGCGGCACTGTCGTACTTCTCCTTCAACCGGTCCCCCACCTTGCGGAACTCGGCCAGCTGGAGCCAGCAGGTCTTGAGGCTGCAGGACCCTGAGACGCCGTGGCATTTGCAGGCGACGTCAGCCATCTTATACACAGCCTGGGGGAGGAGAAAGACGAGTCAGAGGGAGAATCCTTCACGGAGTGGGTTAAGTAGGTAGGGAGGAGAGGTGGGCCAGTGAACCCCGCAGCAAAAAAGGCCTCGCTGCTAAGCCTGACAACCTGGGGTTGATCCTTGGAGCTTACAAGAAAGAAGGAGCAAACCAAATCCTACAGTACTTCCAAATACCCATCTTCAAAACACTCTTTTTAAAATGTGGGGGGGGGGAGGGAGAGAGAGAGAGAAAGAGAGAGAGAGAGAGAACACACGTCCCTCAGCCTCAGAGGACTTTTGGGTAGTAGTTCTTGACGTTTACCTTGTTTTGAGGCAGGATCTCTCTTGTCTCGTTCTCTCATAAGATTATTCTGTGCATGCGGAGGTCAGAGGGCATCTCTCAAGACTTAGCTCCCTCCTTCTACCTTTACGTGGACACTCAGATGCCTTTACCTACTTGAGCGCCTTGCTGGCCCCTCTCACTTCTGCAGCTCCCCCACATACTCCAGGCTAGCTCACCCACACACTGCCGGGAGAGTGCAGGGGTTACAGGTGTGCATTCCTGCATGGAGCTTTTACAGGGGTTCTGGAGACCCTAATGGGTTTATTAGACTTGGGTAGCAATTGCTTCCACCCCCTGAACCATCAGTCCACCGACTGAGCTACTTCCCGCCCACCTCCCACCCCACCCTTCATTTTCTTTAAGTGGAATCTTGTTCTGTTGTGCAGGCTGTTCCAAAACTTTGAGGCTCGAGTGATCTTGCCAGTCTCCCGAGCAGCTGGAACTACAGATGTGAGCCATTGCTCCTGGCTCAAACTTTCTATGTTGATCCAATTTTCAAATACATACAACCCAACAAAATATGTCTAGCCTTTGCACAATATGGAGCACAAGTCAGAAAAGAAAGGATTCAGTTGTGTTCTATGCTGTCCTGGCCTGGTTCAGCCCAAAGTCCTCCCAGATCCTACTAAATTCCTCTCAAACGGAATGACTCCTCTTCTAGGGCTGGCATTAGGTTAGCATGCACTTCCTGGGATCTGCAGACAGGTCCCCTACCCATCCTTCACTCTCGGCTGGGAGCAACTGGGAATATGGGGTAAGGTTAAACCTAGACATGGGAGCAGGGTGGTGAGCCTACCAGTAAGAGCATTTGTTCCAGAACAAATCGACTTCGGAAGTCACTGAACCTTGACTCTGTGGAGTGGGCTTAAGTTTGAGCTACTTCAAACTCAAGATTATAAAGCAGAGTCGAGCAGAGAGCTGGGCACTAAGAACTTTTCAGCAGAGACCACTGATGCAGCAGCCGTGGCAGTCGGCCCACGGCACAGAAAGCAGGGTAAGAATGCTTCTCTGCCTCAGGACATTTTCCTGGCCACAGAATCAGGGCTCATTTCTCCAGGGTTTCCCTTAGATTTCTTTTCAAGAGTTCCCGGACTGTGTCTTTATTCAGTGCCGAGCAGAGACCACCACAGGGGCCAGAAGCAGTAGCCATTAGCAGCAGCTCTTGGAGTAGTTAGGAGGTTGTTTTCCTAATAGGGAATTACTCCCACGACTTTTCAGCGGAGAAACTGAATCTCTCCAGAGAGACTTGGGAACCTATCAGGCCCATGCAGAGGGGAGCTAGCATAATCACTTCTGGTAGCCTAGGTTGGCTTAGCACAGAAGAGGAGGGAGGCCTTCCCCCAGGTGAAAGGCAGGAGCACTTGGCCTGACAGCTACCAAGGACACCTCCCACCCCCTACTCCCATCAGGAATTTCACAGACTCTGCAGTTACTTTCTGGCCCAAATCACACTCCTGAGTCCTAGCCTGCCTCTCTCTAGAAATGGTCCTTTGCTTATGGAGGGAGCAGCATTTGATGACGTGTAAAAGGAAGCATTAAGAGTCTGCAACTGTGTACACAGTAGCTGCTGAGCCACCAGGGAGCAGGATAAATATCTCTCTAAAGGGAATAAATCCCGGGGGAGGGGCAGAGGAGGGAGGAAACAGCTCACAGATACAGATAGGACCCCCACCTCCACCCCGCCCCGTACAAGCCTGAGAAAGAATGCTGTCTCCCTTCACTAGGTAGAAATCCGGCCAATCCTTGCTCTAGAGGAAGACACGGCAGACATTGTAACAGCTGCTCTTTTGTGAAGAAAGAGAAGAGAGTGTTAGCTTGGGGCCCTTCCTGCTCACTAAAAAACTAACACAATGCGGGGCTGGGGATGGAGTTCAGGGTAGAATGCTTGCCTAGCTTGTGTAACACCCTCAGTTTGATCCCCAGAGTCACAGAAGGTGACAGAATGCTTTAAAAATGTTTTGGTCCCAGTTAGTAGTGTGTTAGTCACACCTATAATCCCAGCACTCTGTGGGGGGGGGGGGGAAGGAGGAGGACTGCCATGAGTTTGTGGCTAGCCTGGGCTACACAGAGAGCCCCTGTGTCATTCTTAACACTACCTCCCCATTTTTTATTTTTAAGATTTGGGCTTGCTGACTAGTGCCTGCAATCCTAGCACCCCAAAGGCAGAGGCAGGATGACTGCTGTGGGTTCGAGGCCAGCCTGGGCTACAGAGCTAGTTCCAGGCTTGCTAGGGCTGCACACAGTGAGACCCTGTTGCAAGTAGGTGTTGCTTTTGTTTTCATATTTTGCTGTTGTTTATTTTTTGTGCCCCTCCAAATATCAAGGTCCCAGGCCACGCCCATCTCATAGTACCGTACTTGGTACATGATAGGTATGTCACCAGTGAGACACAGGCAAATAATAAGGTCCCAGGCCACACCCATCTCATAGTACCGTACTTGGTACATGATAGGTACGTCACCAGCGAGACACAGGCTTCCACCCTCCCTCCCTGAAGTCCTTTTTCTTTTTTTAAGGTAGGGTTTCACTATGTAGCCCCGGTTGTCCTAGAACTTGCTCTGTATACCACATTGGCCTTGAACTCACAGAGATCCACCTCTCTCTGCCATCTGAGTGCTGGGATTAAAGGCATCTGCCACTGTTGCCCAGCAGGCCTTTTTATCTGCAAAGACCTCCTTGTGTGCTTGAGCAGTACCAGCTCGCTGGGCTTGCCCCTGTATCCACAGGAAGCTGCCAGGGTTGCTTATGGGCCCAGAGAGGATTCTGCCACAGCACATGGGGCTTCTGCTGTTGGACAAGATGGCAGACAGCAGGCAATCTGTTGCTGCTCTCGCTTACTCTGGTCTTAAAGTACTAGTCTGGGCTCTTTTCAACCCTGCCACTGCACAATGCTCCATGGAGAAGTCTTTGTGCAGATGAGGAGGTGAGAGCCAGACCTAATACCGTCGTCCCAGGTGCTGATTGATGGTTGGCGCTCCGTGGACAGGGATTAGAGAAAACAGAAGGACAAGCATTCCCACCCTGGAGCAGCCTGTGGCAGAGAGACAAAGGGCTGAGGAAGAGGTGTGCATGCGGTCTGGGGGAAGGAGCTAAAGTCTGGGAGCCAGACAGAGGAAGGCAGCAGAGAAGGGGCCAGGACAAACAAATGATTAAGGGCAATAAAACAAGGAGACAGCAAGAGTAGGGTCAAGCTGTGAAGGGAAGGGAGGCGATGTTTCCCCTCTAGCTTCAGTACAGATCAGAATGCCGCCTAGTTCCTGGCACTCCGACAGTGCTGGGTATGAGCTCAGAGCAGGACTGACACAGAGCCCCCTCCCTTCTTCTTAACCATTAGGAGGCTACACAGAAACTGCTCTTGTATCGTGTGCTGGACCATGCGAAGCCCAGTGAAGGGTGTAAAGGACCACAGCCAGCAAAGCTGACCCTCACCAGGGAGAAGCAGGGTGAGAAATACCCTGAGAAAGCGAGAAAAGCTTCACTCGGGCTCCCGTGCAGAAGCCTCTAGGGAGCGGGAAAGATCTTAAGACTTGGGTGGCCATTGAGTTCAGGCCTATTTTGTTTTGTTTTTGAGGTCTCACCCAGCTTGGCTGAACTAGGCTCAAGCGATCATCCTGCCTCAGCCTCCTTTGTACCTGGGATTATAGATGTCTGATCTTGAAAGAGGCCATTCAAGAGCTAAAGAGACAGGCGATGGGCCACCATGGGGCAGCTGTTCTCAGACGTGCCATTTGAGGAATCTGCAAGGAGTAAGGCAGCAGAGCTGCCATGGTGCTGCCCCCAGAGGTTGTAGGGGCAACAGGGGAGGATGGGGGACAACGGGCAACAACCAGGTATGCATTGCTGTGGCGAGTTACCCATGTTTTATCTCCTACTAAACCTGAAGCTTTGAAGACAGTTGTTTCCTCATCCTCACTTCAGCCTAAAACCTCCCAGTCCAGAGTGCATCCACCATTCATTACCCCTGAATGTGTTTGGGCTGTGGCTCTGTATCTGCTCATAGCAACTCCTCAGAGTCAGCCCCAGGCTCATCTGATGCTGTAACAACAACAAATCCAAGGCTAGGTTTAATGACTGAAACATCTAATCATAATGAGGAGGGTTGGCCAAGACAAAACACTGCTGTGGGATAATGCTCTGTACACTGTAAAGATTTGTGATTCATATTGGTTTAATAAAACACTGATTGGCCAGTAGCCAGGCAGGAAGTATAGAAGGGACAATCAGACTAGAAGGATTCTGGGAGGAGGAAAGGCAGAGAGTCAGTCACCAGTCAGATGCAAAGTTAACAAGATGAGAATGCCTTCCTGAGAAAAGGTATCAAGCCTCGTGGCTAAACATAGACAAGAATTATGGGTGAATTTAAGTCATAAGAACTAGTTAGTAATAAGCCTGAGCAATAGGACAAGCAATTTAATATAAGCCTCTGTGTGTTTATTTGGGACTGGATGGCTGCGAGACTGGGCAGGACAGAAACTTCTGTCTATAAAACACTGCACCTCAGTCTTGAAGGAATTGAAGTCCCTCTGAAGAGATAAAGTTAGAAAAATGACAGTCAGGAGCCAGGTGCTATAATAGGCACCTGTAGGTAGTCCCAGCTCCTGAGAAACTGAGGCAGAAGGATGTCTTGAGCTCAGGAGTTTGAGATCAGCCTGGGCAACTAGACCTTGTTTTAAAAAACAAATACAAGCCAACCAGTGGTGGCCTATATCTTTATCCCAGCACTCAGGAGGTAGAGGCAGGCAGATCTCCGAGTCTGAGACCAGCCTGACCTACAGAGCAAGTTCCAAGACAGCCACAGCTATATACAGAGAAACCCTGTCATGAAAACCCATCCAACCAACCAACCAACCAACCAACCAAACAAACAAACAAACAAACAAAAACAAAACAAAACCCAGCACTCAGGAGGCAGAGGCAGGTGGATCTCTTGAGTTTGAGGCCAGCCTGGTCTACACTGTGCATTCCAGGCCAGCCAGAACTTAAAATGAGATCCTATCCCAAAACAAACCACCCCCAACCAAGAAACAAAGCTACTCCTCCACACTCCTAGGAAGAAAGACAATCCCAGAAGTGGTGCACAAGGAAAGGGAGCAGCTCAGTGACAAGGGTACACATCCACACCCTTAGCTCCTTGGCAGTGGTCAGGAGGACAGATGGCTTACCCGGCGTCCGGCCTCGTTGTTCTGCAGGTTCATGAGGGCTCGGCCCTGCTCCTCTGATCCCTTGGCAAAGTTCTTCTCACGCTCTCGGGCGTCTACAAACTCTTTGGCAAAGCGGTAGCCGTACTCCACATTGTCCCCACAGCCACCCCACAGCCAGTCTCGTGGCAGGTCCTTGGGCCTCGCCGTCCGGCTGCAGCCACAGGTGGACAGCTCACCCTCTCGGCAAGCGCGGCTGATGGCATTCACCACCCCGGCAGCACTCACTGCATAGGTGAAGGCAGTCTCCCGGCTACCTGCAGCAGGGGATAACAGACGGTAAGCAGGTCACTGTCCTCCGCTGATGGCCTCTCCCTCCCTCTGCTTGCTTGTGGCTTACCGTGTGGGAAGCAGTGTCCCAGGAGACGCCTGCCCTCTCCATAGCACTGATGGCTAGATACTCCTTGCCACGGGCTGACCTTGGCCCATTCTGACTTCTGCCTCTTGGCCCCAGCTCTACTCTATGAAACCCTCCAGGCCTGGTCAACACTCAATCACTGTGCTTCACAGGACCCTAACAGTCACTCCTGGGAGGAGCTGTAAGCAGAGGGGGAATGGGCTTCCTGCAACTTAGGGACCATTCCAGAGTAACAGAATAAGACCGAAGAGGAAATTAAGAGATTAATAGAGCAAGTCCGCACCCAAACAAGAATGGCTTCTCCTTCAGATACCATTTCTCTCCCATCCATAAGCTACACATCTGTGTGTCTGTCCTCTTCGTGGCTGCTGCTGTCTAGTGAGACCCTGGCAGAGGCCAGGAATAGAAGGTGACAGACAACAGTCCTACATTTCCAGCTCTCTTCCTTGGCCTCACGATGTCCATCAACTCAAGAGCACCGGGGAGCCACACCTGAAGTCTCAGCCCCCAGAAATCTCCTATGATAGAGCCCCAACTATGTTCCTCTTTATGGCTGCAGCAATCCACTTTAAAACTTCCACAGTGCAGGTAGTGGCCCACACCTTTAATCCCAGCACTTAGGAAGCAGAGGCAGGTGGATCTCTGTGATTTTGAGGTCTAGACAGTGAGTTCCAGGACACCCAGAGCTACACAGTGAGACCCTATCTGGGGAAAAAAAACCAGACAAAACAAAACAAAACAAAACAAAACCTAGCCTCCCATGGTATATGCTCTGTTGCACTGGGGATGGGAATGTTAACAGCCTCCCACAGTGCACTGCATGCTCTGTTGCATGGTGCATGGGAATGTTAACAGCCTCCCAAGGTACATGCTGTTGCACTGGGGATGGGAATGTTAACAGCCTCCCACAGTGCATGATGTTGCATGGTAATTGGGAATGTTAACAACCTCCCACAGTGCATGCTCTGTTGCATGGTGGATGGGAATGTCAACAACCTCCCACGTTGCATGCTGTTGCACTGGGGATGGCAATGTTATTGGGTGCAGATGCTTTGGAAACAAGCCTGGCAGCAACTGAAAATGTCAGCAGAGTTCCCAGATGACCCAGCAATTCCATTCCTAAAAATAAGCCCAATGGAAACAGAGATATGTGTCCAAATGTTTCTCTGTGGATGCTCATTGCAGCATGATTCATAATGACCACAAGAAAAGAAAGAGAAAGAATGAAAGAACCCAATTATCTATCAATGGATGGATAAAAACAATGTGCCATTGGCCATACAGTGAAATAGTAACAGGAATGAAGTACCAACATATGTCACAACATGGATAAAACTTTAAATAATTGCATCAAGGGAAGAGGCCATTTATTGTTTGATCCTATTTATAGGGATGTTCAGAATGGGAAAAATCCACAGAGATTAGCTGTAGCCCAGGGCCGGGAATGGGGGTTAGACAGTGACAGTTAAGGGATGGTACAAATGCTGGACTTAGTGGCTACATACTCTGAAGACCACCAAATGTACACCTTTAAATGGTGCATTGTATGGGACAGGAATGATATCCCCATACATCTGCTTTAACAAAAAGCAGAGGACACTGGTGTGGGACACCGAGAGAAGCAGCTCTTGGCAGGCCACCGATTCCTCCTGGCCTTGATACTGTACCAGGCAGAATGATCCGCTCTCCTTTGTGACTCCCAAGTCTCCACACTGGGAGGGTGAAGAGGCAGAAGCCTGTAGTCAATTAACAGGTATGAAGGCTGCGGAGAGGGCTCCACAGTTAAGAATATTTGCTGCTCTTGCAGAAGGCTGGAGTTTGGTTCCCAGCACCCAGGTCAGGAGGCTCCAATGCCCTCCTCTGGCTTCTGCATGCACACACATAGGCGCACATCCGTGCATACAAATGACACAATGAATCTGAGAGGGAAGTCTGGAGTGATCCCTACTTCTTGATTACCTTGGCGCCACACAGCGGTGTCAGAAATCAGAACCACACTAGTGAATCAGTTTTCCACAGTTAATGATCAGCTTTGGTCATTTTGTGAACAGGAACACCTCCTGGAGCCTCCACCTCTTTGACTGATGCCTGCCCCAGTGCTGACTGTAGCAGTGAATGCTGGGATAGTAAGATAGTCCAAGAAACTCTCTGAATTTTAAATTGTGCATATCTTCATAGGGAAATGTGCATTGCATGTAGTACCTGTGGAGGCCAGAAGAGGGTGCTGGATCTCCTGGAACTAGAGTCAAAGGCAGTTATGAGCAGTCTGATAATGTAGGTGCTGGGAGCTGAACTCGGGTCCTCTGGAAGAGTATTATGTGCTCTTAACGAAGCAGGCTGGGCCCTGTTCTGAGTGAGTCATGCCTGAGAAGTCTTCCAGAAATGCTCCCAAGCCCTGACACACCCTGGGGCAGGACAGAGCCTCCTCAGCCCAGGGTCCCTTTCCCGTCTCCACAAGCATTATCTCCCGGTATTCCTCAGAAAAATAGCTGACCTTCCAAAGCAGCTTATTCATCTTTTTTTTTCTTTCTCTTTATAAACGATTCTATCACTAGAAAGTTCCTTCTCATATGAAACCAAAATACGCCTCCTTGTAATGTCTGCCTGCTGGAACGGCACTTCCTAATCCTCTATCCATTTGACAGCTCTCCAGTGTTTGAAAACAAGAAACATGCCTTTTATGTGTTCCTTTCCCAAGCTACATATGTCTGGTTTCTTTTACCCTCATTTGGCAAATATGCTTCTCAGAGTCCAACCGGCCCTCCCCAAACCATGCATCCATCTCTGAATGTAATACACCGAGCTGACTTCTGGTTATGGCATCTGAAAGTGTCCTCCAGCACACTGGACTCATTCTGCCTCTGATGTAAGGGTGTGGCCAGACTCTGAGAGTATGCAGTGTTAACTGAATGGGGCAGCACCTGGGGCTTGGGTAAGAGAGTATTGCATAGAAATCTCTTGCGAGAAAAAAACGCCTCACTACTAACAGGTTAGATAAGCAGTGTGTGCATGAGTATTGCTGGGGGAAGGGTGTGCAATCTAGACGTGAAACAGTCACAGACTAAAGTAAAGCCAAACCATCCCAATGATACAGGGCCAGCATGCCACGGCCACAGGGTGACTGGAGAGATGTCACATCTCTCCCACTCCAGGGAAACTCAACAGGTCAGCCCTTAGGCTCCCTCAGCTGTCCCACTGCTCCCGCGGAGGCTTTGGAAGCCAGGCTGCTCTTCTGAGCCGCTCTGCTGCCCTCTGGCGATGACTTTTGCTGCAGCATCAAGAAGAGGGGAGTCTAGTGATAACCTCCGTGGATCCTAGAAGGAGCTACCCTGGCACAGGAGGAAGGACGGCTGCTTGCTCAGGTCGGGAGAGCCTTCAGGGAGGTTACGAAAAGGAGTGGGAGAGCTGGGGTGTGGTGGCACATGCCTTTAAATCCCAGCATTAGGGAGGCCGAGGTGGGCTGATCTCCATGAGTTCAAGCCCAGCCTGGTCTACATAGAGTTCTAGGACAACCAGGGCTACGTAGAGAGACCCTATCTCAAACAAACAACAGCAATGAAAAAAGAAAGCAAACAAACAAGAGTGGGGAAGATCAGACAGACCAAAGCCCTCCTGCTGGTAACTGAAACCGATCAAGCGAGATGTACCTCCTCTGTGAGGTCTGCCCTGAGCCAGTCACCCTACGATGCAATCAGACTCACATTCCTCATACCCCACCCCGTTTGAACACACGGGTGAGTGTGATGTGTGCAGGTAGACGTGCATTCCCATCAGGCCCCAGTCTACAGCTCGTATTCCCCGGACAATAAAATGGTGTTAGTCTTGTCTCAGAACAACCCAGAGCAGCTCACCACCACACTCCCTCACAACCGTGTTCCTCAGGAGCCGGCCACCTTGTTTTTGGAGACAAGATCTTTCACTGGGGCCTGATGCTCACAGGTCTGGCTAGGCTGGCTGCCAGCAAGTCCTAGGAATCTGCCTGTCTCTGCCTCTTTAACAATGGGGTTACCAGCATGTGTCATGGCACTCATCTTTCTATGGGGGTGCTGCAGATTGAATTTGGGTTCTCATGCCTTTTATGCGGGTGCTGGAGATCAAATTAGGTTCTCGTGTTTGCAAGACAAAGACGCCACTCCCCACCCGCACTGGTGTCATGGTCCCACCCAAAACTGCTTAGGCAGGATAGGTACTGTGCCAAGGAGTGCCCAGAATTAGTAAGTAAACCCCACCAAAAGCCGTGTCAGCTTTCTGGGAAAACTGCCCCTCGGGCCATCGCGGACACAGGCACATTCCTACAGCCAGAGCTGATCCCAAAGGCAAAGGCAGAGGTCAAAGGAAACTTTCACTTTTCAATTTAAGGCTGGGGCAGATGTTTGGATTAGTGTGTGGGGGGGGGGGTTCGTTCTAATAGAATACTTTAAAATCTCTACCCACCCCCAAACATCCTGCTGGAACCAACCCTGCTTTGGGGAAGTCCCAGCACCAGCTAACTCCAGAATGCTGTAGTGAGAGGGAGCTGTCCAGGGAGAAGGCAGAGACAAGGCTACCAACACCTTCCTTTTATGGTCCTGGAGATAAGACCCAGCAGAATAGGGCCTGGTTTCTCAATTTCTTGCCAGGGAGGGGAGGATTGCATTTCAAAGGGACCTAAGACAATTAGACGCAAATCACACCTCCTTTTGGGCAATAGGACAGTGGAGCTCTCACCAGCTGGGGGACAGGGGAGGGGGAAACGGATCCTGAGCAGTGGTCCTCTCATCTTCCTCTCCCACACTTTCACATGGAATGACAGCTATTACCAACCTGGCACCAAGTTTTCACCTTCTGCTCAAGGGCTCAAGGGGAAGAAGTGAAAATCTTAGATGTCAAACATGCAGTTTGGGATTCTTTTTCCTCCCCTCTGTAAAGACTTCTAAAAAGGCCCTTCCAGCACTGAGAGACAAAGGCAGCCATGGCAGGCAGGCCTCTAATCCACACCCTCCTTACTCAGACTTCCGCCTGTCTGTTCCCTCCCAGAGTGAGTCAGACAGCCCCGGGGTGAGTCTGACCTAGAGGAACGCAGCTACTGCTGTGACTTGTGGGGCTCCCTCTTCCTCCTAACACGTTCCCAAGCCCAACAGGATGCGCGAGGCTTCCATTCATGCTACCAATGGACCAGTCACCGGGGAGGAGACATGCCCCCGGGTGTGAAGACAAGGATCCTGTGACCAAGCCAAGCTCAAGTGGCCTCTTACCTATCTGCATGACTCTGCCAAAGACAGACGTGTTGTCCACGGTGCTGCAGTTCCACCGCCTCTGCCGGAACTGGTGCTGGCACTCCCTGATGCCCGTCTTGGCTCCCTCCCCGATGTAGGACATGTGCTCCTGATACAGCTGACACAGCTTTCTCTGGCCTGGGGAAAGCCCGGGAAGCTGGCTGCACACGGGCTGAGCACCAATGATGAACATCTCAGGTCTCTGCACCGGGTTCAGAGCTAGCGACCTACAAGCAACGCAGAAAGGGGGAAGGCCCGCGGTGAATGTGCCAGCTGCAGCTCTACGCATTCACGAAATCCCTCTCCACCAAGTCTCCAGCATAAGAAGGGAACTTGAAGACAGAATGCATGCCTTCAAAGAACTTGGAGGGAAACTGAGGCACAAGCCCAAATGCTATGTGAGATACCATATGCCTCAGACAGTTGGAGATGGTAGCGTGTGGCTGTGCACCCCTTTAATCCCAGCCAAGCGAGAGGCAGATGAAGGTGGATCTCTGTGAGTTTGAGGCCAACCTGATCTGCACGGTACGGTGACTTCCATCCAGGACAGTCACAGCTATATAGCAAGACCCTGAATCAAAAAGACAAACAAAAAACAAAACAAAAAAACAAAAACCAACACAAGACAAACAAACCAAAACACAACAAAAATTTGAACTGTCTTAAAGGACGAGGGCAGACAAAACAGGCTGAGCAGGGCAGCCATTCTCTGGGGGTTGAGAACAGAAAAAGTGAGCTGTTGGTAGAGAGCACAGACCTCATTGGAGGAGGAAGAATATGAGCTTAGCCAAGTGCAGGGTGCATGACGGAAGGTCACCGATTCCCCTAATCAAATCTGCTCATGCCTTTAAGACAGAACACCCCACATGTGACTATGTACCCCAACCATTCTCTTCTCCCACCTCTCGGCAGCCCAGACCTCTGCTCATCGGCTTGGGGGCTGATTCGTCATCTGGCACATATCACAGATGAAGAGCTGAGTTAGATGAAGGACTTACAGACTTGCCAGCTGAATAAAAGCCCGAGTTGGGCACAGACCGTGCCATTTCCATGTCTACCTGGCAAGCACGGTGGTCTTAAAAACACAAAAGAGCCTACTTGGTTCTTTCTACAAGGCTCTCTTCCAACCTTCAAACTGATCTAGTAGGAATTTTACTGCATCTACTTTTACTAGCAAAAAAAAAAAAAAAAAAAAAAACCCAAACAAACAAAAAACAAAAACACAGAGAGCCACAACACCACACCTATAATACACATACTTGTACACACACACAAATATTTACAGCCTTTTTTGTGATGGGGGGGGTCTCACTGTGTTCTACAGGATGAATTATTTGGGCTCAAGTGGTCTGTCTGACTCAGCCTTAATAATGCAGGGGGGGGGTCTTGGAGAGAGATAGATGGCACAGAGGTTCAGACCACTGCTCTTTCAGAGGACTGGGGTTCAATTCCCAGCACCCACATGGCTGCTGACAACTGTCTGCAACTCCAGTTCCAGGGGATATAACACCCATGGCAAAAACACCAATGAAAAAAATTTAAATAATGTGTGTGTGTGTTTCTAAGAATGGATTTAAGAGTCTCATTTATGCTATCGATATTTTTTGTTGGCTAAATAACAATAAAAGCTATTTGTTACAATTCACAGGCTGGGGGGGGCACCTTCAGGAAGGGTTTTAGACAAGATCTAAGTGGGAGGGGAAATCACATGACCAAAGCCTACATTCTTCTCTTGATGCCCTCAGCTCTGGGAGCTTGAGGGAGAAAATGAGCTCTCCCAGCCTACCTGGGATGACAGAGGCCCTGGTATTCCTCAGATAAAGGTGTGATCACTCCCGTGGGGCTCTGCTTATGAAGGGTAATCTTGGTTACCCCAGCAGCCTCAAGGTCGGCACAGGCTAGCCCCTCAGTTCTCGCACTCACCACCAGGAGCTGGCATCAGTCAGGAGTTGGGCCCAGCTGGAGAGCAGAGCTGCTATGAACAGCAACATCAGGCTGGGCATGGTCAACCTCAGCCCATCCCAGTGCCCTGGGACCAACATCTTCCGAAGCGGAGCTCCCTGGAGAGAGAGAAGCAGAGGAGAGTCAGCATGCAAATGCCACAGACCTGGGGAGCCCGGGAGAGAGGAGGACGATCCAGCAGAAATGTTCAGAGCTGTGGGAGGGATCCGAAGGCAAATTCTGCCCCTCTTCCCCTCCCCGTGAGAAATTCAGCCCTTCCTTTCCAGCCTCCTCTTACTGGGAAGCTAGCTGCTCACCACAGAGCCTTGGAGTCCCTTACTCAGGACCCCCTTCTGAAGGGAGCAAGCTGTGAAGCCAGAAAAGCTAACGAAAACTGCCCATTTCAAGAAGAGTGTGCCTGGTGCAGCAAGTAAGAAGCACACCTGCCCTTCTAGGGCCCAGGACAAGAGCACAGAGACAAAGGGTACTTAAAAAAAAGAAAACAACAACAAAAAACAACAAAAACAAAAACCACCCACTCCAGTTCAGAGATTTAATTCTCTATCAGACTCTTCTTTGTGGGGGTTAAGGGTTAAACACCTGCAGAATTGGATGTGACGACACCCCAATAGGCTGTCCTCTCGTTTCTCCCTGCTCTTAAGTCTTCTGAACGCGAATACTTGTTTACCCTTCAGGAGTAATGCAGAGAGAAAGAACATGAAGGCCGCGCAGGAGCCTCCCAGGAGCAGGTTTTGGGGACCCGTCTCCTCCCCCAACACTTTGGCCTTTGAAGGGCCACACGGAATGTAATTCCAGCAGCATTTGAACAGCACCGGCTCTGGGTCACTTCTCCCAAACCTTCCGGGAGGTCCTGCCCCCTCCCTTGCTGCAATGATGTTGCCACCTTTGCCTTGGCTGAGACACACCTGGCACATTTGGAAAATACAGCTTTGGCATCCTAGAGCAATCAATCGATCAAACGCCCACCTACAGCTAGGCTCTTCTCATTTCCAGTACACACACACACGCACACGCATGCATGCATGCATGCACACACGCAGGCACAGCACACGCTCCAGACAGTCCCAGGCTAGCTCACCAGGCTGATGCTGAGTTTCTGGGTCTCTAGACTCTCCGGGAGGGGGCGGCAGATGCTTTTTAGACCTTCGGTATAGGAAATGTTTGACCTCGGACCACTAAGAGCGGAAGATGGCCCGAGCAGGATTCGGAGTCGGGAAGCGCCTGTTCCCCACCCCTTTTGGTTTTCCTGCAGGAGGTCTCAGCTGGGGCCGGGCACCAACAGGCAGGTGTGTGGGGCCCGCAAGGGGCAGATCAAAGAGAGATTTGCTCCTCAGCTTTTGTCATGTAGAATCAGCTCGGAAATGATCCGGCCTTTAGCGGGGCCGCTAACAACTCCAACTTTCCTAACCGACTACACCGCCTCCTCTCGGGGATGTCCCTCCTCCTCCTAGACCCCCCATAAATCCTCCTCCACCTCAAGATAGGAGGTCTGTGAAGGTAGAATTTAGAGATGGGGCAGAGATAAGGCTGGCTCCAGAAGCTAATGGCTTTATGGAGGGGGAGGGTACAGGCCTGGGATAGAAACACACAAGGGAACAACTTCAAAGGGCCCCCTTGTCCAAACATCCCCAGCTTCTCCTCCCAGTCCTTGGGGACCATTCAGCCTTCTCTGGCTGCCCTGGCCAAACCACCACAGACTGGAAACCTCCCTACTCCCCACAGCACCCCGCCCCGTAGGTCTTTACACAGGTTTCTCCCAATGGATGGTACCAACGTCCGCCAGCCTCCTCTCCCCAGGTTTCCCACCTCACACCCCCTAACAGGTTCCTAGGAAATCTTTTTTGAGGTCCTATGTCTAACCAAAGTCAACCTGGGAGTCTGGAACAGCATCACTTCAGAGACAGACAGTGCCTGCTAAAACCACTGAGTTTGACTGCCCAGGTCAGATGCCCAAGGGCAGTCTCGGGCCAGATTCATAGGGGTTGCAAATTCCACACCTTTGCAAATTCCCCTCAGAAACAAGCGGAAAATGCAATGACCCCCCAGCAGCTCTCACCACCCTGCATACCACCAAGTTCACATGAAATTCTAAAAATGACCCCAAACCCAACCAACCGGTCAAAGAAAAAAAGCCTCCTGTATGTGTGTTGCTCCCGCTGCCTATCAGATGTGTGGAACATGAAACAAGGCACACACAGTGTCCTTAGCAGCTCTGTCCTGGCCAGCGGGGGTTCAAGAACTGGTGCTGGGCAGCCATCTGCACTCTGATGCCTTCACATGTGGGGATTGACAGTGTGGAGCTAACCGAGATGTTTTGGTCCCACTGGGTATAAATACCCAAATCCAGACAGGACACATGTAGCCAGAGCCCAAGGAACAGCTGCTGCAGACTGTGGGACCTGAGCAGGGTCTTGAAGTCTGTGACCACTTGTTCTGGTCAAAGGGGAAGGACTTTAGAAGGCTAAATGAGTCACTATGGTGAGAGAAGGCTTCAGCCAAGTCTGGACTTCTCGGGGTACTCTTGCTTATGAACTTCGGGGAGCACTTCCAAGGCCTGGTATCTAATCACCATGGATCAATCAAAAACAATCACCCGGGAAAGTGCCCATTTCTCTGGTTACCGAGTGCCACCCTTTGGACCATGAAGCCATGGGCAAGCTGAGTGAAGTGTAAAACAGCCGGGTTTCCTGCCGCCTGCCGGTTCTCTCTTCCTGGATTTACACCTTAAACCTTGCTGTCTTTCCAGCTCCTCCCCGTCCCGTGCATCAAAACCACTGCCATTGATCGTGTCTTCAGAGTGCATTTAAAGCTTGCTCCCCACTCTCCACCCCTACCGCCATACCCTCAGAGGCCAAAGAGCTGGCTAAGTGACCCCTAGTCTCCAAATTGTTTCACGGCTTCTGTATTAAATTCTCTACTGCTCAGCTTTCTAATTTTGTAAACTCTCAAAGTGTGGCTGGCATCGATTAGTATCAGTATCGCTTGAAAATCCATCAGAAACACAAAACCTCAAATTGCCAAGTTCTATCCAGACACAGTTCTGTGTCTAGCAATCTGCTATTGTTGTTTTTAATGCAATTCTTTTTTTAAAAGAATTTTATTACATTTATTTATTTGTGTGAGGAGTCAGCGGTGGGCACATGTGCTGGGAACCAAAGGACAGCTCCGTGGAGTCAACTGATGCCCATGAGAATCTGAGGGCCACTTTCCTGCAGCCATCCTCGCTGACAGGTACTGAATCGATGTACCACCTTCTCATAATAACATGTTGTATTTTAATAATACATGTCTACTTGTTGATACCTTAAACCAATCACTCTAGGGTGTTAAAGACCCCTCAGGGCCATGGAACTTTCAGCACAAGCAAATCAAGCCACAGCTCTAGCATGACAATGTCCTCTAGTTTTTACTGTTGGTCATGTATGTGGAATGTGGGAAGGATCACGCCAACAACTCACATGACTGATGACAGTGGCTGCACAAGTCTGGGATTACACCAAGTGCCACTCGGTGCACACCTAAAGAGTACTGGACTGTTCACTTTAGATGACATGGGTTGTATCTAAACAAAGCAGTGACCATTTAAAAATGTGTTCACAGTGATGCTGGCCCCTCCCCTGTAGATATTTATGCACCAGGAAGTACGTCAAGAGCAGTCCTATGGCAGTGCCTGCACCAAGCCTGAGTCTGAGCTCCAAGACTTAGCATGCGCCAGTCCATGCGTTCTAATCTCAGCCAAATCAAAATAAACAAAGAAGTAACAAGATAGCAGCTTCAAGCTGGCCTCATGCTGTCAGCAGCGTCCTCAACAGTGAGGTGCACGGGCCAGCTATGATCTCTGGTTGCAATGAAATATTGTGCAGGAATAAAAATGAACAAGCTATAGCCGCATGCAACCACATACTCAAATCTTAACAACGTAACGCAGAAAAGCAAGTCACAGAGACTGTAGGTGTAAGCCATACAGAAGAGCAAGCTGATTATCATCAGCACCACGTGGAGGTTCCCTCCAGGATGGGCCAGGGAAGGGACCACGATGAAGAAGAAGCCTGGGGTGTCTAAGCGCCCCTGGGTAATGGACAATGCCGGTTCACCGCTGCCACTCATTTGGCTGTGCATATACTATGAGCACATCGTGGCTCTCCGCCGTTTCCTGAGTTCCTGTATTGGACATCGTAGGACAGAAATGTTCAAAACTAGCATGGACGGAGGAGCTCTGTGCATTCCCAGTCTCACCGGGCACAGTAAGATCCTTCCCTGCCCCCTTCTCTCCTTACAGAAAGAATATTCAAGCTCAAAAGGAAACATTAAACAAATGCTTACTAATTTAGAGACAGCCCTGTGACATACGATTGGAGGACGGGGGTAACTATGGAGAACATCAGCGCGCAGCCCCCAGCATCCTGTCTGTGAGCCAGCAGTTTCTGTGGCAGGAATCAACGCAGCATGGTTTCCCTTCACCGTGAGGAACCCAGGCTTTGGCCAAGCTACTTTCTATATCATGTCTGTCTGTCTGTCTGTCATCTACCTACCTACCTACCTATCTATCTCTTTAATTTTGCTAGTGGTCACCATTTAGTTCACCAGCCAGCTCTCTCTCCAGCGTTTTCATAGATACCTTTCTTCTTTAACAGACATTTTGTTCTTACAGTGACCAAAGATTAATGCGATCATGCGGGGAAGACTTTATCAGAAAATCCCAGTCTCTTGAAGGGATCCCCAGATGCTCATCTGCTCAGCTCAACTATCACAGCCTTTCCCTGCCAGCCTTAATTATTTCTCCCAGGGGTCTCTGCCTCTACCCTGCCCCCCATTCTTCCTTGCTCAGCGAATCCTCTTAGCCCTAAGGCACAGGCACGGCATTCCTTTGTGTGATCTACTTCCCCCACAGCTGGTGGAGATGAAAATTAAAACATCTATGGTGGGAAGGGAGGGAGGGAGGGTTACCAGTCCTACCACCTTTTGTGGCAACCCCTGGGGATCTCATGTGTCGCGAGGTGTGCCTTAGGGAGAGAGAGGGTGGGCAGAAGAGAGGAGGCTTAAATTCTGGCTCTCGGGAGGGAAGTTAAACTAGGAATGCACGTGGCATTCCCTGTGAGGAGGTGGTGTGCGTGTACGTGTGTGCATATATGTGTGTGTGTGCGTGCGTGTATGTGTGCGTGTGCGTGTGTGTGTGTGTGTGTGTGTGTGTGTGTGTGGTAAAGAAGAAGAGCTGGAGATGGACCCAGAGGTCAGATCTCCATGTTTCCAGGAATAGAAAATCCCAGACCGTCAGTCAGCTTCCCGAGCCCTGGAAAAATATGTGACCTACTCTCAATTGCGCGGACACTATGAAAATAAATGTCAAAAGCCAGCGGAGTCCCTAGTTTCCAGGTTGTCCCCCTTCCCGACCCTGCGGGCACGGTTCCCGGAAGTGGCGGGTCCCAGTTGAGTCCTTTTACTTGGCAAAGCACCATTTTCTCCCGAACTGCCAGACAAAAGTCCGTGCAAGTTTCAGTCTGTGCAGAAGGAGGAATTTTCGTCCACTTGCATCTCGATGTATTACAATCGTCTCAAACTACGCCTCTTCCGAGGAAGGCAGGAATGGGCAGCCCCTAAGTCATCACGGCTTAGGAAACTATTCCCAGAGCCAAAGCTTTAGGAATTGGAGGGCTGTGGAAAAGGTTTAGATGATCTCATCTTGCAAAGTAACCGATTTTGGTCTGCTGTGGAGTTCTGAGGTATGAGGGGTTTCCATATTCTGAGAATTCCGGAGTTCGCAGGGAGGGAAGGGGTACGGGGGCGTGGGTTGGGGAACTGACAGCCTGTCTATGCCGGCTCCCTGGAACAAGTGCGTCTTGTGCTAGCAACTCAATGCCTTTGTGAACTGGAGCATCGTTTAAAAGGAGCTGGAGAAGGACCGTGATGTGGCTCAGCCAAAAAGGTGTCTGGTGTGCGGCCTGGTGACCTGATGCTCAGAACCCACACGGTGGCGGGCACTGAGGTCTCATATGCTCAAGCCACGCCCAGTGTGGGACACAGTCTCCTTCTGCTGCCTGTGGATCAAGATGGAGAACTCTCAGGTCCTTCTCCCACACCATGTCTGTCTGTGCACTGCCCTGTTCTACCCTGATGATACCGGACTAAACCTCTGAAACTGTAAGTCAGCCCCAACTGAATGTTTCTCTTCATAAGTGTGGTCGTGGTCATGGTGTCTCTTCACAGCAATAGGAATGAAGACAAAAGGACACAAAGAACAAAAAGAAAAGCTGGGATTGGGTGGAATGGACCCTCTGATGGAGATGCCTCGTTCCCTCAGAGGCTCTGTGTGTTATTACATACAGTTAAACAGGGAGACCGTGTTTACGGTACGCAGTGAACAGTTTGTCAGGGAGCAGCCTTCAGTAAATATCTGGGGGAGAAATCTACAGTGGACATTTTCTGCACACAATCAACATTCGCACTTGAACCAGAGGAAGTCCTTGCCATCCCTCCCATCTTCACCCATGGGAGACTTTGCCGCAACTCACATGGGCCTGAAGCATTGGTCCTTGACGTAGCCGTGTCCATGACAACAGCCCACACTTACTCAGGACTTCATTCTCTAAAGCCTTTCTTCACTTCCCACACACAAATGATTATATAATTTTTAAAAATTAAAAAAGAAAATAAATTACAGTTAATCTAAGAAAGGGCAACTTCTGCATCCTAGACTTGTACATATGTGTCCAAGAAGTCACTTCGTTCTCTTATGATGTCTCTCCTGCTCGGTTGTTCTGGAGAGCTCGACAGTTATCCAACTTGCACACAGCGTGACCGTATATCCTGGCTTTTATTGCTAAGATGTCCCTGTATTACTGAGAGCCAGTGAGCTGATAGAAGAAATGATTCTGTAGCTTCCAGGAAGGCGAGCAGAGTGGCTGCTCTATTAGAACACGGTCCCTGTGTGAAAGCCTTCGTCTCTAGCCTGTGACACTACTGAGAGGGGACGCAACCTTTCCAAGGTGAAATCTCGTAGAAGGAAATTGGGTCACTGTGTTGGATGCCTGAAGGGAACATGGAGACCTAGGGCCTCCCTGCCTGTCTCCTTAACATCTTAGCCATGGAGTGAACAGTCCTCCACCACAGGCTCCCTTCATGATGCTCCGTCTCACCACAGGCCCCAAAGCAACACAGCCAACAACGATCTGAAACGGCGAGCTTCCTCTTTATAAGCTGTTTCTCTAACTGAGTAAAACAACAGCCTTCGAAGCCAGGGCCAAAGATAGAGTTCCAAGACAGAAAGCTGCCCGGATCCCAGTGGATCCCAGTGGATCAACAATGGAACATTCACTTGGGGTTTTTGTTGTTGTTGTTTTATCAAAACAGCGTTTCTCTGTGTAGCCCTGGCTGTCCTGGAACTCAATATGTAGACCAGGCTGGCCTCGAACTCAGAGACCCACCTGCCTCTGCCTCCCAAGTGCTGGGATTAAAGGCATGTGCCACCACAGCTTGGGTTTTCACACAGGATAAAAATAAACTACAGCTTTTTAGAGCCAATGGAATCTTGGGGGAGTGGAATGTTACAGGGGTCGGCATAACCTCAACCAGCACAAAGCCTTATCTTATCTTCTTTGTGTTAGATTCACCTGCACACTTTTCTGTTATTGGTGTTGCTATGGATTGGACCCAGCCTTGGGCACACTAGGCAAGCACACTATCACCAGGTCACGCCCCTGCCTGTGTTTTATGACAGGCTCCTATAAGTTGCGCAAGCCAAGGGCTTGGAACTTGTGATGCCTTTGAATTGGCCTTCCAAGTGTCAAGGATTGCAGGTGTCTGTTGGGGCATTTTGCTGGGTGTATTTGAAAACTGACCCTCTTAGAGTGTAAACTGGTTCACATTATGGGAATCAGCATGGAGGTTTCTCAAAAAGCTAAAAATAGAACTTCCATATGAGTTAGTTGTATCACTCCTGAACACAGTCCCAAAGGAATTGCATCCTACTACAGAGATACTTGTTCATTCATTATTATTGCTGCTTTATTCACAATAGGCAGGAAATGGAATCAACCAAGACATTCATCACTAGATAAATGGATAATGAAAACGTGGCAAATAAACACAATGAAATTTCATAAATAAAAGCATGCAGTTTACAGGAAAATGGATGGAGCCAGAACTGGGAAGTCATTTATTAAGACAGGTAACCCAGACTCAGAGAGGCGAATCCTCACTTCACTCTCATGTGTGGATCACAGCCTTTTGTTTGCTTGTTTTTGAGACCGGGTCTCATTGTATAGCCCGGCTAGCCTGGAACTCCCCATGTAGACTAGGGTAGTCTCACTCACAAAGATCTGCCTGCCTCTGCTTCTTGAGTGCCAGGATTAAAAGCATGAGCCATTACAACTGACCCTGCTTCTAATTTTTTTTAAATATTTATTTGTTTACTAAGCATATGTTCATGCATACGAGTGTACAGAGAAGCCAGGATTCAGGCACCTTCTTTTTTTGCTCTGCCTGTTCCTTTAAGGCAGGTTTTCCCCTGAACACAGAGCTTGGTCTTTCCCACCAGCCAGCAAGCCCCAGGGATGCTTCTCTCCCCACTCTTCTTGGAGCTGGGACAACAGACATCTGTCAGACACCTGCTTGCTATCTCCGTGCTGGTCCAACTCTGGTCCTTGAGATTCTGTAGCCAACTGCTCTTGACTATGCATCCACCTCTCCGCCCCCGAACTTTTATATTTGTGCATCCACCTGGGAGTGAGAGAGCAGACAGCTGTTGGAAAACTAGAAAGGGACCATAAGGGGGGGGGTAAATAATTTCATCAGAAAATGGCCCTACAATTAAATCCCAGTAAATGTTACTTATGCTATATTTAATATCTATAAAGTCAAGATTATTTTGATTAATAGCTGACCATTTACATAAAACAGGCCTCTTTTAGAATTTAGAGGTTTGGGGGTTTTCTTGTTATTAGACAGAGGCATCCAGCTTCCTGCTTCTTTAAGGACAGACACTGAATGAGGGAACAGTCCTCCAACCCCTATTCCTGAGGGCATATGGCATTTGCCTACCTGAAAAGACAGGAAAACACAATACTGTTGAGGTATTTTTAAAAACCTGAATATTCCAAGCATTTTTATTTTTCCATTGTGAGTGAGTGTGTGTGTGTGTGTGCTACAAATACACATGCCACAACGCCTGTATGAAGGTCAGAGAACAATTGTGGGAATCGGTTCTCTCCTTCTACCTTGTGGGTGCCAGGGATTGAACTTGGGCACTGAGGCTTGGCAGCACGCGGTCGGGCAGCAAATGACTTTACCCGCCCAGCCTCCTGGCCCTTCAGCCACTGACATGAAGCTACTGACCATCCAGGCTTAAATGGCAGCACATGGAGGTTTACTAACGTGACTCCAGCCCTACACAGTGGCGACACTTCTCTACCCAATCGTCTCTATTAGACAATGAGAGAGGAGGCTGGGTGTGCAGCTAAGCGCTATGGCACTTGCCCAACCTGCCTGGGTCCATCCTAGCATGTTGAGGGAGGGGACATCAGAGCCAAAGCCACACCACTGAGTTCCATTGTTAATACCCTTCACGTTTACTGACCAGTGAACAGGTCTGGTTTATCAAGCTTGCTGGGCAATTGCACTTTCAAATAAGTTCATTTTTAGAATTTCCATCTTTTAATCAAAGCAAGGCCTAATAACTAAGCTGACTTTTAGTATTCACAATAAGTTAGCACATTTTAAACTGCATTTCTCTGATGCTCAGTGCGGGCATAGATATCTTACATGTCTATTAGGCATCTGCAATGCCTCTTTCATAGGTCATTGATTTTTAAAATTAGGAATCTTACAGAAGGAGGCATCCCCCTGTGCCTGCTAGCAGGTGGCCAACTCTAGCTGTGGTATCTGAATCAGCTTAGTCCACTCGGTCCTCTAGTTGGTGCAGCCTGTGCCTCCCAGAGTATGCCCGCCTGTCTTTCACCGTGTATAAATGGAGTTTCAGCACTGCCAGCGGTGCTATCGGCTCTGTGTTTATGCTTTCGGTGACATCTCAGTTGAGGTCAAAGGGATTGCAAATCTCACCCAGGACCCAGAATTTGACTGAGCTGGGGTTTCTGCTTTTACGTGAATATAGGTTCTACAGGGAGTCCTTAAACCATACCGCCAGTGACACACAAGGCAGATGGATCCTTTGACTCAACTGGCCAGGAAGACACTAGCTTTACCCGGCTAAACCTAGCTTTAAAAAAATGTTTTTGCCAAAGAAATCCTGTAACTCGATCTGTGTTTCCATCACGCTGGGAGAGGAAGTGTGGAATCAGAGCGCTTCTCTGGCTCCCCGCAAACCTCCCCTGTTTTTTGTTTGTTTCTTTTTGCCCAGTCACTTTTCCAAACCTAACCACACTCTGCAGCCACGATGCTGTCCTGAAGTCACCCTGTGTGTCTAGATGACAAGGTGCTGGTAAAGTTGACTCGAATGAGGAAAACGCCACCCCACTTCGCCATCTGGGTTCCTTCAGCAAAAGGAAATAACGCTTTCAAAAACACTTAAAGGTATTTTAAAATACCTTTAAGAAACAGTGGGCCAGGCGGTGGTGGCGCACGCCTTTAATCCCAGCACTTGGGAGGCAGAGGCAGGCGGATCTCTGTGAGTTCGAGGCCAACCTGGTCTACAGGATATGCTCCAAAGCTACAGAGAAACCCTGTCTCAAACAAACAATAAACTAACAGTGGGCCTGGCGAGACAACTCGACAGGTAAAGGTGTTTGCCACCAAACCTGACAACCTGAACTCAATCCCTGGGATTCACATGGTGGAAGACGAAAACCGACTCCCAAAAGTTGTCCTCTGACCTCCACACACGTGCCATATTGTGTGTGCACTCAGGCATACACATACAAACACAAAAAAACCAATAAGCAAATGTAGCAGCAGCAGTAGTAGTAATAATAAAAGAAACTGGCAGGGAGTTCTGAAATTCTGATAAACATCCTCTGTAAAACACTTTTAATGGTGGGTGACCAAAGCTACTGCCCGGGAAAGAGCCCAGCAGATCTGCCCAGACAGTGCAGAAATGGATGAAGGGATGCTCTCAGTTCTGCACAGAAGGGGCCAAAAAGAGCTGGGGTGCCCAGCATTGCCATCTCCTTGATTGCCTATGAGTGGTGTCTTTTTGTTATTTGTTTTGTTTTTAGATTTTATTTATAGATTTGTGTATGTCTGTTTTAGTATATGCAAGCATGCATACATTCAAAAGGGCGCATGCATGGGCCTGTGGGGGAGGGGGCCAGAAGGGTGGGTAGGATCCTTAAGCTGGAGTGCTAGGCATTTTTTTCTTTTCTATTCTTTTTCTGCATGATGCCTGGATTAGGCGGTGCTAGCATCCAAACGCTGGTTCTTATGATTGCGAACCACTGAGCCATCTCTTTTGTCCCAGCCTCCTTTTGTTCTGCTCGTGTATAGCCCATATAGAACACCACAGGAAGCTTGGGCAATGGCAGCACCCAAAAATGTGAACCCACACACTCACATCCCTTCTGCCAGGGAAGCTAGCACCCTAGGAAAATTTCAGTGGTAAGAAATGAGTCCATGTTTGTGTCAAGGGAAACCACACACCCAAACACTAAAAGCCAATGTCAACACAGAAAGGCAATGGAAAATAGCCCCGTATCACACAGATGGAATACGACCAGATGTGTGTGGGGGGCAAGCTTAGGGTGGTGTGCAGCAAATAATAAAATTACTGCTTCTTTCCACCATTAAGAAAATACTATCAAAGACTGAGGCAAAAGCAGAGAAGCCTCTCTTGGCTTCCACTCGGCTCCAGGCAGCACTCCCGGACCTTATAGATTGAAAATCAATCTCTTTCCCCACATCTCTCTCACCCTAAGTACCTCAGCACCCCAAAACTTATCCAGGGAAAAGCGATCAGAATTCCTGTGACTGTTCTACACTTTTTCTCTCCTTTGTAACATTTTTATTTACTTGTTTATGTGTGTGCACACATGTGTGCGCCTATCAGAGGATAACCTGTGGGAACTGGCTCACTGTCCACCATGTGGCTCTCAGGGATTGAACTCAGACTCTTGGGCTTAGAGGCAAGTGCCTTTATCCATTGAACCATCTTGCCAGCTCTTTTTCTTTTTCTTCTTGAGAAGGTTAGCTCAGGAGTGATGCTTGGGTTAGCCTAAACTTCTGGGCTCAAGGGATCCTCCTTCTAGCACCTCGCCCAGTGGCTAAGATTAGAGAGGAGGCCTGTGGGACCCAGCCTAGAGTTACTGCCCCACATGCCTTGGGCTGGGAGCTGGAGAACTCTTGCCTTGGTTCGGCAGTGTGAGCAGGCAGTTAGTGAAGAGGCAGTAATCCCAGACCCAGAGGTAGGGCCACACAACCTTCCTGTTTAGGTCAAGCTGCCCAGTCTGCAGAGCACACAGAACTTGAGATGATCTATCTGTATGCACAGAAGTAAATCCTTGGCCCATTATTCCCGAGGTCATACACAGAAACAACCTTTTAAATTATAAGTGACACGTCTAGTTTATTTCCATTAGAAAAATACATCTATAGCTGGGCAGTGGGTGGCACACAACTTCAATCCCAGCAGTCGGGAGGCAGAGGCAGGCAGATCCCTGTGAGTTCGAGGTCAGCCTGGTCTACAAGAGCTAGTTTCAGGACAGGCTCCAAAGCTACAGAGAAACCCAGTCTCGAAAAAAAGAAAAATACAACTCCATATAATTTTTTACTTGTACCATTCTATTAGTATTTTAATCGTGTTGTACATATCTAACATGAGAACTAGATATTCACCACATTAGATTAATACCGTTTAATTGAATTAAGTGTATTAACTACGGGATAACCCATCTTTTGCTTTCATTTTACATCTGTGGCTATGAGTCCTCACTCATGTTAACAACATAACTATAATTTGTCACATCAGTACAGGGTTCATTAATCTTTGATCCATGCCAGATCTCCCTCTGATATAATAGTTCCATAACTTCAGATACTTTGGTCATACTTACACTTTCTAGTTGTAAAAACTAAGATGTCAATTTGAAAAATATGATGAAATTTCCCGAGGAAACAACAGCATGGCCACTTACAGAGATGCTGGGAAGCCAGGGCTTTAGTCTCAGCAAGGCTTCCCTGGGGCAAGGCAGCACCTTGCTCAGCAGCTCCACAGGGAGAAGGAAAGTCCTCTGTGGGGGTCACTGGCAGCGTGCAGTTACCTCGGCCAGTAATGCAGGGTTCTCGACACATCAGCCAAGTCCCAGCCTGCAGCTCTCGGTTCCGGCCTCGTCTGGGAGAGCTTGCTACCTGTCCTGGTCCAAACCGGCAGGCACTCAGAGGACCCATGCCTTCCTGTTCTGAGAATCAGTCCCATCCATGACAACAGCTTAGCTGTGGGGGCCCCATGGCCAGGCCCTTGAGGCTTCCTCAGTACTGGTGACTTTTCTGACCAGGGGCAACATGGTAATGTTTCTTTCTTGTAGACTTTCCAAACCTAAACTTTTAGAAATGCATTTTTAAGTTTGCATATATGCATATATAATATGCTGAGCATATTTCACCCCATACTCCCAACTCCCCTTTCCCACTCTTCCCTGCTCCTATTAGCATCCTTTGTCCCCTTAGTCAGTTTTACTTCTATTTTATTTTTTGGTTTTTTGAGGCAGGGTTTCTCTGTGTAACAGCTCTGGCTGTCCTGGAACTCACTCTGTAGACCAGGCTGGCCTCGAACTCACAGAGATCCTCCTGCCTCTGCCTTTCGAGTGATGGGATTAAGGATGTGTGCCACCATGCCCGACTTTACTTCCATGTTCATTTATTCATGTGATTTATGTATCTCTATGTAATCCAGAAACCACAAACAACAGAAGATATGCAGTGTTTGTCTTTCTGAGGCAGGCTTAACTCACTTAACATGATGATCCAGCAACATTTATTTCCCTACAGATAACACGACTTTGTTCTTTTCTGTGCCTGGAAAAATTCCATTGTATGTACATATCACATTTTCCTAACCAGCTTCTCTGCTGACAGATTTTTTTCAATGTGTTTGTTACTAGGATATAGGAAAGCTACTGATTTTTTTTTGTATAGTAAATTTATATCTTGCCACTTTGTTGAAGTTACTTATCAGCTCTAAGAGTTTTTTTTTTTTTTAAAGAAACAAAGAAACGGTTTCTTATGTGTAGGATGATATCATCTACAAATAAAGATACTTTGACTTCTTTCCTGCCAATTTTTTTTTTATTGAAGCAGAATTTAGCATAATGTAGACTCTTGCCACCTTTAATTCCAGTACTTGGGAGGCAACAGCAGGCAGATCTCTGTGAATTTGAGGCCGGCCTGGTCTACAAAGTGAGTTCTAAAGCAACCAAGGCTACACAGAGAAACTCTGTCTGAAAAAAAAGAAACAAAATGTAGACTCTTAAACACAAGGTTTGCTATATTTTCACCTACACATACACAACACAAGCAATCATCAGACCATGAACAAGCCAACCAGCATCCTGCTGCAGACAATGCATGGAGATTCCAGAAGCAGCACAGATGAGGTTGGGGGTGTGGCTGAATGGTAGAGCATGTATGTGCTTGACACGTACCAGGCCCTGGGTTCCATCTTTACTGCAAATTCTCCCCTAAACCTACAACTTGTTATTGTTGATTTGATTCCCATATTTAGATAATTTGCTCTCATTAGGGACTTGACAGGGTGGGTAGTCAACTAAAAAAAAAAAGTATGGGAAAAATGCTAATGTTTAAGAAAACATTCAAGGTTTAGGCTACTCTGGCCACTTATTTACATTGCTCACTTTCAGAAACAGGGCACTGTGTAACAGTTTAACCACCACGTGTAAGCTTGGTGTGCAACACCAAGAGCTTCCACCTGCCTCCAACTCCAGTTACTTGGCTTGGTTTGACTGTGTTCTGAGGCAGGATCTCTTGTATCCCAGGCTGGCCTTGGAACTCACTACGTAGCTGGTGACTTTGAATTTCCCATCCCCCTGTCCTCGCCTCCCACTGTTGTAGTACACGGCACCGCCACTCCCATTTGATTTGGTTTTATCTTTGTATGGGACTTTCTGTGATGGAACGGCAATGATTTACGATGTCATTTGGGTTTTTAATTCTCTCTTTTCCAGATCTGCCTCAGAATCCAAATGAACAGGTTAAAACAAAACCCTCTGGAACATGACAAATGCATTGGATTTGAACAGATCTTTCCCAGGTCCTTGCACAATTTAAAACGATTTACTGTTGGCCATTTCAGGCAAGGGCTTTAAAATGCTCAAAATGTAAGCATTTCCTATGTCATACAAAATAACAATGAGGAATGTAAGCACAAGTTTACTTCTCAGTTTTTGTAGCAATCAAAATTCTCTTCCTATGTACCTTACAAGTGTTTGGTTCCCTCCACCTTTGAGACAGGCTGGTCTTGAACTTGTTTTGTAGCTGAGGCCTCAATTTACAGGGTTTTTTTAATGAATGTCAGGCCTATCATGAAAACCAGGTTTGAGAGCGGTAAAGCGCTGGCCTGGCACATACGAGGCCCTAGGCTGGATGCCTGGTACCGCAGGAAAGAAGAGAAAGAGGGGCAGGAAGGCATGGGGGAAGGGAGGGAGGAAATGACTTGTCAGGGTATAAAAAGCAACATAAAGAGGCAAATGTGCAACTTTTTTATTTATTTATTTATTTATTTATTTATTGCATCAACTTTCTGAGCATCTGCCGTGCCTGACATATTCCATATGACATCATGACATAGTACAGGACCCGACACTGTTGATGAAGTCACAAAGCCTGCTACAGCAACCTCAGCTCTGCCGGGAGCACCACTTTTGTTTTTTAGTACACATAAGGCTTTTTTACGTTAAACCACACTTAGAGTTAGGTGAACAGAAGACTGGAGAACCGGGCTGAAAGAGGACTCCAGAGGAGGTACTCCCCACTTTCCCACGGCCCCTCAACTGCCTCGAAGGTGGGTGGGGCGCAGGCAGACTTCCCTTGGGATTTCTCCTTTCCCTCCTTGACTGCATTTCCCTCAGTGAGCCAACCTACTCACCTAGGAAGATGTGTGTGTGTGATCAGGTGTCTGTGTATTTTCCCCAATGCCTATTTTTTACCTATAATAATAGTTTATTCTTATTTTACATCCACTGCTGTGTTCCGGCATGTGTGTCTTTGTGAGGGTGTCAGATCCCCCGGAGCTAGAGCTACAGAGGGCTGTGAGCTGGCATGTGGGTGCTGGGAAGTATACCCGGCTCCTCTGGAAGAGCAGCAGGTCCTCTTAACCAGCGAGCCGTTTCTCCAGGCCCCTACCAATGTCTCATTATTAAATCACAGAGAACTACTCAAATAGAGAGCAGAGAGGTCATGTGAGCACAACACACACGCAGCATTGGTGTGAGCTGGTGCTCTGAGGATCGGAGGATCGGTGCACGCGACCATAGCTGCTCCCAGGACCCCACGGAAGGTTTTTATTCTGTGTCCTATTCCATCATTTATAAAATAAGAACAACAATACCGTCATTATATCTCTACACAGGACATTCAGAGCTGTACCAAGACGCGACCACCTGAGCACTAGGATTTGTTGTTATGCCAGAAGGTGACATCACTAATTTATAGCCTCCCAACCAGTTACACCAAGAAATCCTCAGGCTGTAGGATTAGTTGAGAGGCAGAGCACTTGGGCAAACACACAGAAGGCCTTGGGCTCTGTCAAAACACAACAAACAACAGTGAGAAAACTACATCAATAAGGACCTGTGAGTGCTTCCAACAGTGGCATCTACTACTCGAACAAATTACTTGACTTTAACAGGAAAAGTTTAAGGTCAAAGGTCAAACATAGCGTCATCTGTAACCCTGGCCAGAGAGGCTGAGGAGGATGGTGGAGAGCTAGTGTCAAGATGCCCTAGACTACACAACGCGACTTCCCTCTCCAAAGATTAAAAAAAAAAATCACCATGAAAGGTAAAGAGCAAACAAAAACCTCACCAAACTGTAAGTCTAAACTTGTGCCAACTTTAGAAAAATCTAGGCAGAATTTTCACACAGAATTATGGCAAATACTGACCTTTTAGCAACTAGCTGTGATTCAGGGACCACAGTTGTACTTGCTATCAGGAAAGCTGTGATCTGACTTCCTCAGCGTCTCTCCTGGCGTGTGGAGTGACAGGAAGCAAGGCAGAGTCTCCCTCTAGAGTCTGACTTTTGCATTAGACTTTGGACCTTCTCTTGGCAGAGAAGGGGACCTGGATGTGAACTCTCCAGCAGGGTTGATCCCTAAGATCCTACAGAGATGACATTATGTAAGGGATATCAAGTACCTGGGTCACCCACACAGGACTTTCCAGGAAGACCTGCTGTGCCCAGAACCCAGGGCAGCCACTTTCAGGATAGCTCAGCCGGGCTCCAGACATGGAGGTCCCAGGACAGTCTGAGATAGCTGAGGTGACCCTGCCTTCCCCCTCTAGCCTTCTGAAATATTTATCAGGATTTGATAATCTCAGAGATGCCCCAGACACATGACCTACAGGGCAGAGAGAACAAGGCCTGAGAGACAGAAGCAGCAGGGTCAGCTGTCTGGCCAAGCTGCTGCTCAACTCCAAGACTCAGCTGAGTCACCCGGGCCTGCTTCCCTCGAAAGGCAGAACCGAAACTTGTCGGAGATGGAGCTTCTTTCTCCTCCATTCCCACTTCAGCCCTAGCCTTGATGGTCTGCATACGGCCTTGGATGCGGTAATCATCCCAACACACAAAGATGAAGATGTACTTGGTAAGGATGGACAATCCAGGGCTCACTGGGAACGAGATCGCTCTTTCTTCCGGTTTGAGTCCCTGAGTTCCATCCCAGCAGGTGGGAGAAGACATGGAGCTGTTTCATGGGTCCGGGGCTAAGAGGGATGTGACCACTAGAGGGTGACAGAATTACACACACACACAATCCAAGGTCTTTTATTGAAAGCTAGAGCTAGGCATAGGCCTGAAGGAATAAACACTGTATAGCTTTTCTCCCCGGAGGGCATTCAGCACCTACATGTGCGCTTATGCACACACACCACATAAAATACCCCCACACACACACACGCACACTCACACGTACACACACTGACCCATTTAGCTAGCAAACCAACCATCACCTGCGGCCAGATCTGTTTGCCACACAGTTAATATGCCAACAGCAGGTACACATGGCATCGCATACTGACCGTATCACAACAGGCAAAGCATGGTGGGTTGGTCTGGAGTGTACAAACTCCACCACTCAGGAAAATGAGATGGGAAGATTGTGGTTTAAAGCCAATCCACACTACAGAGACCCAATTCAAAACAACAATCGGTTCTGCCAACTGTCCAATACTCAGTGCAGTGGTTTTCTTCTTGGTAACCTTCTTCAAAGTTTGGAAATGAAGCCCAGCTGCCGTGGTAATCAGATGGAAGGCTCATCTATGAATGGACCTCAGGACAGCAACTGGGCCACAGCTCGTGTTCAGAAAGCACTGGCTGTTTCAGTCTTGGTCTGGAGCTGTCTGGGCTCAAGCTGCTTGGTCCTCGTATGCTCAACTATGGAAAATACTGGGCCAACTTCGGAGGAGAGATGGGGCTCCCTGTGGTGAGCCTGTTCTACGTCTGTGCCTGCAAAACTCGTGTTCCTTTCACCATGCCACTTTGTTGGTACCAAAGGGAACATGGTCTGTAAGATGAAGATGGAAGGGGATGGGCCATAGGCCTTTTCTATATCTTTTTTTTTTTTTTTTTGGTTTTTCGAGACAGGGTTTCTCTGTGTTTTTTGGAGCCTGTCCTGGAACTAGCTCTTATAGACCAGGCTGGTCTCGAACTCACAGAGATCTGCCTGCCTCTGCCTCCTGAGTGCTGTGATTAAAGGCGTGCACCACCACCACCCAGCTTTCTATATTGTTTTTGTTTTACCAAAAGGGTAAGCCTTTAAAGATGCCAGGACCCCCTGCACATTAAACAAATATTCTACCAAACAAATGCAATTTAGCAAACCTTTGGAATTGTTTTTATTTATGTGTATGTGTGTGCATTTATGTGAACCATATGTGTGCAGGTGCCCAAGGGCTGGATAGTGTGGAATTATAAGAGGTTGTGAGCCACCATGTAGGTGATGAGAACCAACCCAGGTCCTCCATAAAGAGCAGTAAACACTCACAGTCACTGGGCCATCTCCCCAGTGACTGACATAAAGCTGTTGCTAGACGCCAGGGCTCTTATGCTGGGGACCACAGGGTAGGAAAGGCCATCCCTGCTTTATCCAGATATCTGGAGGTAGATCTTGGAGATAGGATTGAACATAACAACAGAAAGGTTTTAGGAAGGGAGGCAAGACTTGAGTCAAAGGCACAAACCCTGGCTGTCCCTCAGAGGGAGGGCTTTCTCACTGTGCTTTTGGGTCACTGGTCTAGGGGACTCTTCTTGCTCAAAGCCATGCCCAGGGACAAGCAGCTACTCCCTTGGATCCGAGCTCTGCATCTTGGTATGTTTCTGTTCCTCTAACTTCTAGATATCTCTAAAAACAGGAGATAAAGTCTAAGAAAGGTTTAACAACCAGCCGTGTCTATCTGTATGACCCACATCTGTGGGAGGTTTTATTCTTTCATGGTACATTAACAAAAAACAAGAACTGGACAGTGGTGGCGGCAGCGGTGATGGATGGCTTTAATCCCAGCACTTGGCAAGCAGTGGCAGGCGGATCTCTGTGGGCTCAAGTCCAGCCTGGTCTACAGAGCAAGTTCCAGGATGTTCAGGGTTTTTGTCTCAAAAAACCAAATAAACAGAAAAGGTAGGCAGTAAGCGTTATGCAACTTTAAAAAACAAAAAACAAAAAAAAACCTTTATTTAACTTCTTTTATGTTCATTAGCATCAAATCCTCTGGAACTGGAGTTACAGACAGTTGTAAGCTGCCATGTGGATGCTGGGAATTGAACCCAGGTCCTCTGGAAGAGCAGTTAACTGAACCATCTCTCCAGTCCCAACATTTTTTAAATTTTTTTGGTTTTTCGAGACAGGGTTTCTCTGTAGTTTTGGAGCCTGTCCTGGCATTAGCTCTTGTAGACCAGGCTGGCCTCGAACTCACAGAGATCCGCCTGCCTCTGCCTCCCGAGTGCTGGGATTAAAGGCGTGAGCCACCACCGCCCAGCCATTTTTTTTTTATTTTAAAGAGGTAAGTTTTGGGGCCTGGAGGAATGACTCAGTGGTTAAGAGCACTTTTTCTTGGAGAGGACATGGGCTCAGTTCTCAGCATCCACATGGCAGCTCACAAGTAATTGTAACTCCAGTTCCAAGTGTTCCAACATGTCTTCTGACTTCTGGGGGCTCCTGCACACATGCTACACACACACACACACACACACACACACACACACATACACACACACACATCCTGTCTGTCCTGGAACACACCAAGATCCACCTGCCTCTGCCTCTGGAGCGCTCAGATTAAAGGCATGCGCCACCACACCTAGGCTCTAGAGATTTTCTGTTTGGTAGAAGTGAAACTCCAGCTAGGATTATGGTGGTTCGTTTTAATCGTTAGTGTGGCATTACCTAGGGAGTCTTAATGAGGGATTGTCAACATAGGGCTGGCCAGTGCACATGTCTGTGAGGGACTGTGTTGACTGTCTTATTCTTGGGAAGTGGGTGGTGCCACTCCCTGGTTTAGGGCCCGGGCCTGTATAAGCACGGAGAATGCTAGCTGAACACCAAGCATGCAAACACTCCTTCTCTATCTATCCGTGCTCCATTGTGGATGTGAACTGTTACTTCCTGTTCCTGCCTTGACTTCCATTCAAGAATGGGCTGTAGCTGGAATTATAAGCTAAAATTAACCTTTTCTCTCCCAAGTTGCTTTTTGTCAGAGTTCTTTTTTTCCTCTTTCTGTCTGTCCGCCTTTTTTTTAATATTTATTTTATTTATTTATTATATATACAATATTCTGTCTGTGGGTATGCCTGCAGGCCGGAAGAGGGCACCAGACCTCTTTACAGATGGTTGTGAGCCACCATGTGGTTGCCGGGAATTGAACTCAGTACCTTTGGAAGAGCAGGCAATGCTCTTAACCACTGAGCCATCTCTCCAGCCCCCGCCTTTTTTGTTTTTATTACATTTTATTTTTTGTTGATTTTCAAGACAGAGTTTCTCTGTGTAATAGCTCTGCCTGTCCTGGAACTTGCTTTGTAGACCAAGCTGGCCTTAAACTCAGAGAGATACACCTGTTTCTGCCTCCCAAGTGCTGGAATTAAAAGTGTGCGCCACTACTGCCTGGCTAGACAGAGTATTTTATCACAGCAATAGAAACGAAACCAGGACATCAAAGAAGTGGGGCCTTTGCCGTGATAAACCTGACTGTGGCTTTTGAACCTGTGGTCGGGGGAATGTGGAAGGGTTTGGTATGCTGGGCTAGAAAAGCTCCCGAAGGCTGGATAATGGGCCACCGCAGTGGAGTCTTGGAAGACAGTAACTCAGACAGTGGAGGCTTAGCTCACGAGGTTTCAGAGAGGCGAGGACTGTCAGGAACTGGGTAGGGGCCATTCATGGGATATTTTGGCCAAGAACCTGGCTTCATTCTTCCCAGGTCCTGAAACTCTGAGTGAAGTTGGATTTAAAGAAAATGGACAGGTTTAGCAGAGGAAATATCAGGATGGGACCATTGCTCAGCCAGCGCTAAAAAGCAGCTGTAATTATAGAGAGATCAGCACTGACGTGAATTCCTGCACCGCTGAGAGAATGGAAACATATCCTGAGGGCGAGACCCTGCCTCAGTGGAGGCTCTGTCTCGGGAAGATTCAAATTCCTCTCAAGGAAGAAAGCAGAAGAGGAAGGGGTTGCTGTCCTCGGGGGCCACTGCTCAGGAAAGCGGTTCCCTCCAGGCGTGGTGCAGACACTGACAGAGCTGTGGTCCAAGGCTGACTCAGATAAGCTGCCACTGAGTCCAAACGTGCAAGCTGCCGAGACTGATACTAAACCCCCATGGAGCACCGTCCCCTCGGGGTGATGAGCCAGCGGTCATGTCCGTCACGTAAGTGACAGTACTTTGTTCTTACTGGAACAGACACTTATTTGGGTCATAGCTTGGTCTTTCCTGCATGAAATGCTTCTGCCAACACTACCATACTTGGACTCAGAGGATGCTTTATCTACTCTCACGGTATTCCACACAGCATGGCTTCTGACTAAGAAACGCACGTCATAGCCGTCGAAGTGGGCCCATTTCCACGGGAATCTTAATACGGTTGTCACAAGGGCTGGAGAGCTGGCTCAGAGGTTAAGAGAACTGACTGCTGTTCTGGAGGTCCTGAGTTCAATTCCCAGCAACCACATATTAGCTCACACCCATCTATAATGAGATCTGGTGCCCAGAACCCTATATACATAATAAATAAATTTAAAAAAATATGGTTGTCACATACAGAAGCAGATGGCTTGACTGGACAGCGGAATAGCTTTTTAAATACACAGCTACTGGGCCAATTGGGTGGTAATACCCTCGAGGGCTGGGGCAGAGTTCCCCATAAGGCTATACATGCTTTGAGTCCTGTTTTTCCTTTAGCAGGGATTCATGGGACCATAAATCAAGGGAGAAAAAGGGAACGGTTCCACTCACTATCACCCCTAGTGGCCCACTAAGAAAAAATTTGCTTCCTGTTCCCAGGACCTTATACTCTGCTGGCATAGGGAGACCTTATACTGCTCCAGAGGGAGAAAGTTTCTGCTAGGAGACACAGCAAACGTTGCATTGAGCCGTAAGCTAAGATTTCCCCTCTGCTTATGTTGTTGGGTTTCTGATCACCTTAAACCAAGGGGCTAAAACAGGAATAACGGTGTTAGGAGGGGTGACTGATACAGACTACCGGGGCAAACTGGATTGTCTGTCTACAAATAAGAGATAAGGAAGATTATGTTGGGAGTGGAGGAAGAGATCTTTTAGGGCAGAGGTTCTCAACTTTCCTAACGCTGTGACCCTTTATTATAGTTCCTCATATTGTGGTGATCCCCCCCATCATAAAATTATTTCATTGCTACTTCATAACTGTAATTTTGCTACATTATAAATAATAATGTAACCATCTGATATGCGAGTCCCCAAAGGGGTCATGACCCACAAGTTGAGAACAGCTGCTCTAGGGCATTTCTCAGTGTTACTATATCCTGTGATTAAGGTCAACGGGAAACTACCACAGTTCAATCTAGGCAGGGTGATAAATGACCGAGACCCTTCAGGAATGGATATATGGGTCACCCCTCCAGGACCTACTGAGGGAAGAAAACACAGAATGGGGAGTGAAGGAAGGTAGTTATAAAAACCAGCTAAGACCATGTGACTAGTTACAGAAATCAGGACTATAATTTAGCCTGTCCTCGAGGGAAGTCAAGGCATGAACCTGAAGGCCGAAACTAAAGCAGAGGAGGAATGCTGAGTCATGTGACTCAGACTACTGTTCATCTACCTTTCTTACACCTCCCAGGGTCGCCTGCCCAGGGGTGGCACTGCGCACAGTGGCTGGGCTCGGCCACATCGACCATTAATCAAGAAAATGGCCCTCAGACTTCCCGGCAGACCAGACTTCTGGAGGCATTCTCTCAGTTGTGGGTCCCTCCTTCCAGACGACCCTAGCTTGTGTTGACAAAAACCAAAACAAAAAACCAAAACAGCAACAACAACAACAAAAAACTGACAGACACAACCTTATTTGTGCTTGTTTACACAAATGTTAAGCAGATATTTGTGTTTTCTTGCCATATGATGGCTCACAAGTATCTGTAACTCCACTTCCAAGGGATCTGACGCCTCATCTAGCCTCCATGGGTACCAGGCACATATATACATCACAGACATATATGTAGGCAAAACATTAATATACCCAAAATAAAAATTTTTAAATTAAAAAAAAATTTAGTAATCTGGGGATATAGCTCAGTTTATAGAGTCTTTGCTTAGCATTCACGAAGCCCCAGGTTTGCTCCCCCACAGCAGAGGCCGGATGTGGTGGTGCACACCTATACTCCAGCATTTAGCAAGTAGAAGCAAGGTAGGAGTTCAGGGTCACATTCTGATACATAGTTCCAGTTTAAGAGGCTTGTCTCAGAAAAACAAAAGGATCTAGGAATGGAGATGGTGGCCTTGCTGGCTCAGCCAGAAAACACAGTCCCGTTAAGCCTGAGAACCCAGTTCAACCCCTAGACAATGGTGGAGGGAGGGAACCACTTCCAGAATTAAAAAGAGCGTCTTGCCACGTAGCCCAGGCTGGCTTCACATTGGCTTTGCTCCTCCTGCTCAGCCTCTTTGGACAGCTGAGAGTATAGCAGTGTACAGGCAGGTCTGGCTTCTGAAAAGATTCATCTGAAGCCTGAATTAGAAACAAGGCACATGGGGAAGTAAGGGGCTCTCCAGACTTGGGCTGGGCTCTGTGGAGTTGCCATTGGAAGGCGCCTGAAGGCACCAGGACAGGAATAGTGTTAGATAAGGAAACTGAGGCCCGGAAAGGGAGGCCATTTTCACAGTGTCAAAACAGCCACCAGTGACTCAGCACAGACTCATTCGGGGCCATGCTTTCTCCCTATTGGTGTTTATTTCCTGAAATGTTTTTTGCTGCTAATGAATATGATAATCACATAGCTGAAACTTCTTCTAACTTAAAATTGAACACCTTAGATGAAGAGCTGTGTGTCAGTAAAAATTCTAGCATTTAATTCAACAAAGTTTTGCTGGAAGTAGAACAGGTGTTCAATTTTTAGAGGTGCCGTTGGATGACTGTTCTGGGGAGAATGGTCTTTCTTTAGAAATAGGGTCTTTTTTTAGAGATAGGGTTTCTATGTGTAGCTGTCTGTCCTGGAACTCGCTTTGTAGATCAGGCTAACCTCGAATTTACAGAGATCCACTTGCCTCTGCCTCCACGTACTGGGATTAAAGGCGTGTGCCACTGAGAATGACCTTTCTAGGCAAGGAAAAAAACCTCAAAGTTCATACTGTATAGGTTAGGCCTGACACTTTGCTTTGTGTGAAGTGGGGTTAAGGCACACTAAGGCAACTAGAAAAGTTTATAATTTCACAGTTATAATTTCAGCATTTAGAAAGGCAAGATAGGAGGATTGTCACTATTTCCAGGACAACTTTGGCTACATAGCGAGTTCCAGGACAGTCAGGAAAAGAAAAAAAAAGGTAGAAGAAGGTAAATGTAGGTGCTTTGGAATAAATACAAAGACATCTACATTCAAGCATCAAAATTGAGGGACTGGAGAGATGGCTCAGTGGTTAATTCCTGAGTTCAATTCCCAGCAACAACATGGTGGCTCATAACCATCTATAATTAGATCTGGTGCCCTCTTCTGGCCTGCAGGCATACATGCAGGCAGGACACTGTATACATAATAAACAAACAAACAAATAAATAAAAGAAACTGCCCGAGTCTTTTTTTTTTTTAAAATGTGCCTTTAAAGTCAGGCAAGATGGTCCCATGGTTAAAGAGACTTGCTTTCAAGTCTGATGACCTGAGTTTGATTCCTTGGGCCAACATAGTAGAAGAGAACGAACTCTCAAAAAATTGTTCTCTGACCTCCACACAGTGTCATGGGGCTGGCTCACTCACTTGCATGTGCAAAGGCATGCACAGGAGTGTGCGCGCGCACACACACACACACACACACACACTGAACAAAAAGTGATAAAAACCTGCTTGGGCTGGAAAGATATTTCACCAAGAAAGGAGCTCACTGCAAAGCCTGTGAGCCTGGTATCCCACTCCAGGCCTCACAGTAGCGGGGAGAACGGTTGTGTGTCGTCACATGTCCAGCCGTGACACGTCCCGTGTTGCCATCCCTCCCATCCCAGTTCCATGTCCCGTGTCTCCCCTTTGAAGCAGAAGGTAACCCAGTTGACCGCACCTGCTGAGTACAAACTGCGGTCTAGGCAGAAGGTGTTACTGGACTCAGGAGGTATCTTTGGTAATGTGGTCTATTATTCTGGAAGGCCGTAAAAAGCCTCACAGAATGTGACGTGTGAGATAACAAGGCTGCACGGATGAATTTTAGACTCTGCATTTCCTGATTTAAGAACTGGTGGGATTTACTGTTTATTACGCCTGTTAGTACTTCTGTATGGACTTGGGTCTAACAAGTATCTCCTACTTAGGAAAGAGTGCCTAAAAACTTAGGAGACCATATTCCGAATTGGAATTCATCTAAAATCTTCAGAGAGAGATGTCAGCCAGGAAGTTCATGACTAAGCCTCCGGAATCCACGTGGTAGAGGGAGCGGATTCATTCCCTCAAGCTGCCCTCTGACCTGTATATGCTGTCTGTAGAACACATCCACCCCTCCCCACCATAAACAAATACAACGTAATAAAAAAAAGTTCAGTTTCCCACAGACGCAAGGGAACAGAGAAGTTACAAATCGTGCACCTAGATAAAAAACAGTCTGACTTATCTAATAATTCACAGGGTCTTTTTCTCTGAACAGGGTCTTTTTCGCTTGGCTCAGGGGTAGTAAAATTAAAATTTTGAAATCCTACCCTTCATGAGGACATTTAAGACCCAAGACTACATTGTAGAATTGAGCTCTGCCCTAGTTTCATAAAACACACAGAAAGCACAGGGCTGGAGGGTCTTCAATCAAACCTACCCGTGTATGTGTGTCAGCACATAGAATGTATGAAGTGTTCCTACAGCGGGGCCATGCAACCTGTGCTCTAGAAGACAAAACCCGGAGGAGGCTAGGCAGGAAAGGAGAGGGCAGAGTTTTGACAAATAAAGTTGAAAGGGAAAGGAACTCACATGGGTTTACGGAAACAACCAGATGGTAGGAGGAAGGCACACTGGACAATTCCAGAAATTTCTACAGCGGGGACTGTCAAACTACGCTGACTAAAACCCAGTTTCTCCTCTAATTTAAGACTCAATACCGAGAGAAAGGAATGGTGGGATGGCCGCCCGATTGGGGCAGTGGGTGTGGTGAGATGGTTAAAGGCGCTGCGGGAAGCAGACAAGTGACGACTGAGTGTGCGGGCGAGCCAGGACGCAGAGGAAGCGTGGATACCGAGGGGGCGGACGTGCGCTCCCCGGCTCTCGCAGGGGCTGCGTGGTGCGGCGCGGCTGCGGACCATCCCGGCGCGGATGGGGTTAAGCGTCCGCGGCCGAGGGCAGAGCCCGGTTGCCAGGGAAACGGCTCCGCCAGTTCCGGCGGCGCGGGCGCGTACCACTGAGCGGGGGAGCCGGCGCGGAGGACGCGGAGGGCGCAGCGCGGCCAGCCGACTCCGGAGGTGCGAGCCCGCTGGCCCCGGTGACTCCGTGGCGTTCCGCCGCCCGCAGCCGTGAGCCGGACTCGCCCGACCCAGGCGGGGGAAGAGCGGCGCGCGACGGCCTCGGAGTCTCCCCCGCGCGGCGGCCGAGTGCGGGCAGCCCGGGGCTGGGCGGTTTGAACCGCGGACGGCAGACAAAGGCAGCAGGAAGCCGTCCGTAGCCCGAGCGCCCGGCCCGGGCCTCGCCGGCGCGCGCAGTAGCGACGCGGCCGGGCGCGGGATGCCGCAGGGCGCGGGGCGGCGGCGGCGCGCGGGCGCGGACGCGGCGCCCGCCCCGGCCGGGATGTGAGGCCCGAGCGGCCGCGCGGGGGCGGGAAGGGCGGCAGGAAGGAAGCGCCGCTCGGACGCGCCGGGAGGAGGAGCGGCGGCCCGGCCGGAAGGCGGGGAGGGGCGGCCGTTGGCCCGCGGCGGCCCCGCTCTCGGCGCCTCCCGGGGCGGCGGCAGCGGCGGCGGCGCCCGCGCCTCCTGCAGCCGGCGCGGCGTAGCGGCTGAAGGAAGATGGAGACCCACATCTCGTGCCTGTTCCCGGAGCTGCTGGCCATGATCTTCGGCTACCTGGACGTCCGAGACAAGGGTCGCGCGGCGCAGGTGTGCACGGCCTGGCGGGACGCCGCCTACCACAAGTCGGTGTGGCGGGGCGTGGAGGCCAAGCTGCACCTGCGCCGGGCGAACCCGTCGCTGTTCCCCAGCCTGCAGGCCCGGGGCATCCGCCGCGTGCAGATCCTCAGCCTCCGCCGCAGCCTCAGCTACGTGATCCAGGGCATGGCGAACATCGAGAGCCTCAACCTCAGCGGCTGCTACAACCTCACCGACAACGGCCTGGGCCACGCGTTCGTGCAGGAGATCGGCTCGCTGCGCGCTCTCAACTTGAGCCTCTGCAAGCAGATCACCGACAGCAGCCTGGGCCGCATCGCCCAGTACCTCAAGGGCCTGGAGGTGCTAGAGCTGGGGGGCTGCAGCAACATCACCAACACCGGCCTTCTGCTCATCGCCTGGGGGCTGCAGCGCCTCAAGAGCCTTAACCTCCGCAGCTGCCGCCACCTCTCGGACGTGGGCATCGGGCACCTGGCCGGCATGACGCGGAGCGCTGCCGAGGGCTGCCTGGGCCTGGAGCAGCTCACCTTGCAGGACTGCCAGAAACTCACGGATCTCTCCCTGAAGCACATCTCGCGAGGGCTGACGGGCCTCCGGCTCCTCAACCTCAGCTTCTGTGGCGGCATCTCGGACGCGGGCCTTCTGCACCTGTCGCACATGGGCAGCCTGCGCAGCCTCAACCTGCGCTCGTGCGACAACATCAGCGACACGGGCATCATGCATCTGGCCATGGGCAGCCTGCGCCTCTCCGGTCTGGATGTGTCTTTCTGTGACAAGGTGGGAGACCAGAGTCTGGCTTACATAGCCCAGGGACTGGACGGCCTCAAGTCCCTGTCCCTTTGCTCTTGCCATATCAGTGACGATGGCATCAACCGCATGGTGCGGCAGATGCACGGGCTGCGCACGCTCAACATTGGACAGTGTGTGCGCATCACGGACAAGGGCCTGGAGCTGATCGCTGAGCACCTGAGCCAGCTCACGGGCATAGACCTGTACGGCTGCACCAGGATCACCAAGCGCGGCCTGGAGCGCATCACGCAGCTGCCCTGCCTCAAGGTACTTAACCTGGGACTCTGGCAGATGACGGACAGTGAGAAGGTCAGGTGAGGGCGGCAGTTCCATTCCCCTGCCCCGCCCTGCTCACCCCACGACCACCGCTGTTCTCGCACACTCACACGCGCACTTACACGTTCATGGCCGTGGCCGCCATGGGGCCACGACGCAAAGCCTGGGCTCTTTTCTCCTAGGGCGCCCCTCCCCACTGCATCTGGGGTTCTTCTGCTCCCTCTGCCCACTCTCCTCTCCCAGTGGGTGGAGAGATGGACGCTGCTGCTTCTCTGCCCACTCTTCTGCAGGGTATGGAGACTGATTCAGCCACCGCCAACTGTATCTCCGGGCACTGCATTTGGAAATGGGGTGGGGGCGGGGAGGGACTAGGCGGTTCAACCCCGAGGAGTTGAGGAAAGATGTCTGCCTTCACTTACACTTCATTTGGATACTGTGATCTGGTTTTTATTTGGAAATATGTAGAAAGCGAGCGCTGCTCCACCGGTCTTTTCACCCCTCTGTAAGCCAGTCTCCATCACCGCCCCTTCGGCACTCTGCGACCCACTCGTTTTTATCTGCTTTCCTCTTCGTTTTCAAAGAAATCTGAAGTCATTGTCCTCCCTTTTTTTCTGCTGAGTATATTCTATATATTCTATATATATATATATATAAAAGCTTTATATATATATATGTCTGGCTACCTCGTTTTAGTTTTTTTTTCTCTTAAACCCTGGAATTCTACAAGAGAGATATTTTGAGATTGAAACATTTTTGTGCCTAGACTGGAAAGATGCCCACTGGGTTTGTATGTCTTTTTTGTTTTGACTTCTTGCCACCCTCCATCTACCCAGTGTGTCCCCACTTCCGCATTCTGGCTGTGACTTTTCTTTTTCCCCTTGTCTATTGGGCTTTGAAGACCCAACCATGTTTCTCAATCTTGATTTAATTTATAGCACAAATGTACGGGAGAAATGAGAGAACTGCCTTTTTGTTGCTTGAGATGCAGACTGAGTCTCGAAGAGGAGTATTATATATGCAAATTATGCCCCACCCCAACCCTCTTCCAAGTTTTCCCACAAAAAGGTTACCTAGCGAGGCTTCCTGTCGGGAGAGCTGAGCGTAGGCCTGCAGAGAGCCTGGGGCTGTACTGTGAAGGGAGGAGACTGAACTTCACGTCTATCTGTGTTCTGTTTATCAAATGGGAGCTTGCGGGGCTGAAGAGCTTTTGTTCTAAATGGAGGAATAGATGGCTTTATTTTGGTGGGGGGTTGGGACTGTGGCTTAAAAAATCGCTTTTGAGTAGGATGTATATTTTTGTTGGATATTTTGTTTGTTTATTTTTTTAGAGTCCTCCACAGCAACATGAGACCATGGAGAAACCCAGAGACCTTTATCAATTAATTGTACTGTTTGTGAATTTGTATAAATGATAACAAAGATCCTCTTAAAACGTTTATATTCTTACAGTAAAAGGTTAAACTGATATTTATATAATAAAAGAGGAAATATGAAGTATGTTTTTGAAAAAAAACACAAAATCCCCCCTTGTATTGTGAATTATTTTTAAGGCATTGTGTGTTGGGTATATGCTAAAGTGGGAGGCGCTGTGTATACCCTAAACGGAAGTAGGGCGTAGAGTTCAGTTTGTTCGTGTGGAGTAAGTTCATGGTTGAGAATTTCTTCTGTGTAAGGTTTACCTCTGACATCCAAATGTGCTGTTTCTAGAAATGGAACTACACTGGAGATTTCTATAATTTCTGGTTTTAAATTGTCAACATGGAAACTGAAAGAAAATGAACAGAATGAAACTTTTTTTTTTTTTTTTTAAAGAAACCAGACTTGGAAGAGTCAGTTTCCCAGGGCGGCCAGTTTCTTTTTGTGGGGGGTGATGGTGGAAGTGAGCTCAAGGGGTAATCCTGAGGAACCGGGTCACGGGCTCTGGGCAAGTCCTATGGGTGTCCCACCCTGAGAGCACAGTGTAAGAGATGAGGGAGCCCAGCCATTGTTCAGGGTAAGTGGAAAGCGCTCCGAGCCGGCCGGCCTAGTCATGGCTGGCCTAGTCATGCGTGCTGATCTGTGCGTGCAGGTCCAGCAGCAAGGGGGCAGCATTGCTCCTCTTTAACATTCCCCTCCAGGCCTGACTGCCAGCAAGCACTTTCCTGGGGCATAGGGAGCCTGGCCAGAAGTTCTGGCTCATTTGCATTTTAAGCCTTTGTAGTGCCCAGGCTGACCACTCTGCCACTGGTGAGGGTCTAGGCTGCATTCAGGGTGGAAAATGAATATCAATAATTTTAGCAGTTTCCCTCCCTGTGAGTGCTCACACAGTTCTGCGGGTTCCAGCCCTGGCTTTGGATAGGTGGACTTTGTTCCTGAGGTCATTTTCTCGGCTTTCCTAGATCAGCCCATCCTTCCAGACAGGGCTAGAACCCAGGTTGAAAATAGCACAAAAGCTGCATTGTTCCTTCCTGGAGTCACCAAAAGGGGCTCTAAGTGAGTCTGACACTAGATCTGTCTTCCCTTTCTTTAGGGAGGGGGGAGATTTCTATTAAATGCTATTGCCTAAAGGCAAAACAACAGGGACCCCTAGCGAGTGGTCTGAATGAGACCTGCTTCCTAGGAGTCTGACCCGGCTCCCAGGGTTTCACAGCCATAGCCTCCTGCCTGAGAACTGGAACACTCCTAACTCACACCGTGCTAACATTCTCATCTACCATGTGAGATAATCCCACTACCACAACTTTGGGACATTTTCTGTTTCTTTTGGACGTTTGAGGGGCTGGAGAGACGACTCAGTGCTTAAGAGCGTCCATTCGCGGTGGCGTGCAGCCTCCTGTAGCTCCATCTCCAGGGGGATCTAAATACCTCTGGCCTCGGCACCATCACGCACAGGCACGGGCACACACATAGAAGTTTAAAATAATAATAAATATTGCAAGGTTGGTAAATTAGTGTTTGACAGTTAAGGTCATGGGTCTGGAGTCCCTGGCCTGAACTAGGCCAGCATCTGGCGCTTCTCTGGAAAGAAGGGACCACAGGCCCCCATGTCACCCTTTTTGAATGGAAAAAAAGAAATATATGTTGGGAATCCTTATGGCCTTCACGTGGTACTGTTAAATTCTAATCCTTCAAGAAACCTGCTGAAACGTCTCTGTTTTTCAGGTGGGACATAGATTGCCTTACCTTGCCTAACCCTGAGGGAACCATGATTTGAACTAGCCCCCTTCTAAGGAAGATCTAGTGTCTGGTTCAACATTGGTTTCCTGAGAGATGACCCTTGAGCAGATGGAAGCTGGGTGTACTCTGTGGAGAAGCCTGGGCTGTAGGTACTGCTTCCAAGAGGAAGGGTACAGGTACAGGAAGGGTCGAGCTGGTTGAGGCTGGAGAGGGGTAGCTCAGTGGCAAAGCACCTGTCTACAAACTCCCCAGCACTGGAAAAACCAAAAACCAACCAACCAACCAGGAACAGTAGAGAGAGTGAGTGAGTTCCTGTACATGCAGGAACAGTAGAGAGAGCTCCTGTATATACAGGAACAGTGTAACAGTATAGAGAGTGAGTTCCTGTACATTTGTGAGTGACAGGAAAGCTAAACGGTACTTTGGGTTAGTCACTTTTCAGAAAACAAAAGGTTCAAGGATTTGCTGAAACTGAAGGAATGAAAAGGCATGGTAGCCCATGCCTATAAACCCTAAGAGGCTGAGGCAGGAGGATTACTTTAAGTTCAAGGCCAGGAGTGAATTCCTGGTCAGTCCCAGTTACAGAACCAGGGTAACAGGAGAGAGAAAAAAGCCCCTGGGGGAGTAGGTAGGGGTGAATCGGTTATAAACTTCAGCCTTCTCCATATAGTGAGTGTCTGTAACTGCAACTTTAAATGAGGCTCAGACAGCTTCTACAGTGGCACAGAGCTACAATGGGCCTCTGGCTACATGCTAGGGGGTGGTGCAAAATTCTCCCTCTTGCTGAATCCCTGGGGCATTGCTGGCAGGAGGGGAAGTCCCCTGGACTTAACTCTGCCAGAGGCCCTTCCAAGAATGCTGCCCACTTCACACTTACTAAAACTGAAACCTGGCGCCAGGACCCTTAAGAAAACAGGTTTTTTCTTTTTAAAATTTGAATCTATAATAAACATCTAAAAAAAAAAAAGTAAATGTTCCTTTCATTGTAGTTTTCTCTTTTAAAGTTAAGGCTATAGAGCTGGGGTGACGCTCAGCTGGAAAAGTACTTGCCTGGCATGCACAAGGCCCATTGTTCCCCAACACCACATAAACCAGATGTGGTACTCGGAAGAACAGAAGCTCAATGCCATCCTTGGCTACTTACTGACTTAGAAGCCAGCCTGGGCTACGTGATAACCTATCCCACCTCACCCTAACCCCCCCCCCCAAAAAAGTAAGGGCATATAATCTGTCTTCCAGACCCTGGGGCTTCCCTGGAAGGGTGTTGATCTTGAGGGACATCCTTTATGGAGAACATCTGAACTTGGAGTTAATTTTTTTTGTGTTATGTATTTATTTATGTATTTTAAGATTTATTTTTCTGTGCGAGGGTGTCGGATTCCTTGGTACTGGAGTTACAGACAGTTGTGAGCTGCCATGTAGGTGCTGGGAATTGAACCTGGGTCCTCTGGAAGAGCAGCCAGTGCTCTTAACTGCTGAGCCATCTTTCCAGTCCCTCTTTTGTGTGTGTGTGTGTGTTTTAAGGCAAGGTCTGATAATGTAGCCCTGGCTAGCTTGGAACTCAAAATGTCAAGTGTTGAACTTGAAAGGCTACCCTCCTGCCCCGGCCTCCCTAGTGTTGAGATTACAGACATAAACCACCAAGCCTAGCTTTGAACTCAGGTTTTCAAAAGCAAAGGAGGAAGTTGTAGTCCCTAGGGGCCACTGAGTTCTCAGGGAACAAGAGCCTTTTCATCAACAGAGGAGGTCTGTGGAACACAACCAAGACCTTATGCAGCTGACAGCTGCCTTCCCAGTTCTGAAAGGAAAAGGCCTAGCTGCTGATCCTGGCTCAGCTCTGCCAGAGCCAGGGAGGAGCTAGAGAAGCCATGCTGGGACCCTCTTTCTTCCCTTCATCAACCTCACCCTTTAAAAACCTAAGCCTATCCGTTTAGTTGAGGGAAAGACCTACATTTCGTGCCATTCCCAACCCTGGAGGAAAGTGTGTGGTTTCTGATAAACTAGCGGGGAAGATGAAAAGTTGGAAGTCGGCTGCGTTCAAACCTAAGCTCAGGGCCACACTGGTCACTTTTGTCAGTGTACTTCTTCCAGCACTAAGTGTATTTTTAAAGCAAATGTTGTCACAAAGTAAGAAATCTGGATTAAAACTGGAGAAAGGCAAACACACAGCTGGCTCGAGACGGTCTTGGCCTCTTGGATGCAAAAATCCTTCCGGGTCACTGAGATGCGCTGAAAATATCCACGCGGTCAGTTTCAGTCTCTTTCCCAGGGATTGCTTGGGTTTTGCCTTGATGGGGCTGCCTGTAGCAACACGGCACGTGTGGTACTCGGCAAAGGTGCTCAGGTGCCCAGGGAAGTGACCTGCCACTGCCACAGTAATTCTGCATCTGAGGGGGGCACGCACCAGTGCACTTCCCAGGGTCCTAGCTGCTGTGAGTTAGCCCCAAGAGTGTACTCACTTTCTCCAAACAAGAAAAGAATGCTTTCCGTTTTCCTCTGGGACAGAGTCTCCCTCTATAGCTCAGACTGACCTGGAATTCACTCTGTGGCCCAGGCCAGCCACAAACCTTCCTGGATTATAACATGAACCACTATGCCCTGCGTGGGTATAAGTTCTTATTATCTACTTTTAACTGTTTAAGGAACAAGTACCACAGGCGCTTCTAAACAACAAAACAAACTCTGAAGGGGACCGGGTGTAGCTCAGTGACAGAGCAAGTGCTGAGCCTAGCATGCCTGAGGCCCTGAGTTCCCCTTCCAGCACTCACTGAATGAGAAAACAACTTCTAAGAGGCTTGTGTCTGTGAGCCTGGAAGGGTGCAGCCCAGCTAAGAAAGGAGCTGGTCTGTGGTGGCAGGAGGGGCACAGCCACTCAGTGAGATGGTAGCAGGCGTCCAGGGGTGGCATGCTGGAGAGCTTGGCCAGCAGCAGGCAAACGGGCCACACTGGGTTTTACACGCTGAACATGAAGTCTGATAGTCAATAAGATGTTGGAAACTGGCACATACCTGGTGGCCAATGTGTGGGTACTTCTGAAACCACAGGGCATCACTCTGACCCCCTCAGAAAGGTCCTGCCCTGGAGCATCTTGGGAGTGAAAACACTACGGGCCTCAGAATGCCCAAGGTTATCATTCCCGTTTGATATGAATTACAGTGTGCAAACTTAGGTATGTTTTATGAGCACCATGTTCAAGGTTCTTTCTGAAGCGGAGAAGAGTCCAGGTTGCTAAGTAGCCTACAAGGTGCTGAAGAAGCCAGTGGAGGTGAGTGTACTGCCCACTGTCTGCAGGGACCTGAGCCAGGTCCCAGAGTTCCAAGTCATGGAATGCCGAAGCTGCATTTCGACAGCCTCAGGGCTAAGAATGTTGACATTTGACATGCTATGCACACCTGATTGCAGCCACCATAACGTAAGGTCCAGCTGCGGGAACTATTCCTGTTCAAGGGTGAAGAGACTGCACAGATGTTTTCCTTACACCTCTCTAGGGTCCCCAAAGAGTAAAGGGGTCTCGTTTGTTACTATCAAACACCAGCTGGGTGATGGCGGCACACACCTTTAAACCCGGTACTCAGGAGGTAGAGGCAGGAGGATCTCTGTGAGTTCAAGGCCGGCCTGGTCTACGGAATAAGTTCAGGACAGCCAGGACAGTTACAGAGAAACCCTGTCTCAAACAAACAAAAATGGGGCCTTATGCAGCTCAGGCCGTCTTCAGACTCATTCTATAGCCACAGCTGCTTTTGAACTCCCAGTAGTGGGATTACAAGTCTGCACTGTGCACACCTCATCTAGCTAACACCAGGCACTTCTTAGGCTTCCTGTGCGTAATCCACACTCTGGAAGGACCAGTCAGACAGGCCACACTACCTGTCTAGAACGGCCACTCATACCATGGACTCAGGATGCCGGACTCTGTCTACAATGGCCACTCATATCATGGACCCAGGATGCTGGGTTCTATCTACAATGGCCACTCATGGACCCAGGATGCTGGGCTCTGTCTACAATGGCCACTCATATCATGGACCCAGGATGCTGGGTTCTATCTACAATGGCCACTCATAGCATGGACCCAGGATGCTGGGCTCTGTCTACAATGGCCACTCATATCATGGACCCAGGATGCTGGAATTAAATGACAGGGAAATAGTTCTTCAAGACGCAGTTACTCTTCCGTAAGCAGCATGGGGCTATCCAGCACTGTCTTGGGAAACAGTGCTTTCCTGATTTGAAAACGGCACAAAACACATGCAAAGGTCGGCGATAATGTGTCTCCCGAGGAACCCTCTCCCCAAACCACCTCTGCTTACATCCACATCCGCTCCCACTTTCCAGTGCAGGACAAGGCTTTCCGAGAAGTGCTCTCTATAGAGGAGAAAACAAACAAGCAACAAGCCCCGCCCCCCACAAAATCACCTCCCCACCCCAGTCCTGATATTTCTTAGTCTCTGGAAGAAAGTCACAGAGCCTAGAACTGAACAGATAGATAAAGGGAGAAACTGCAATAGTTTACCCGTTAAGACAAATACTTCTTTGGGCAGGCAGTGGTGGCGCACGCCTTTAATCCCAGCACTGGCAGAGGCAGGCGGATTCTCTGTGAGTTCGAGGTCAGCCTGGTCTACACGGTAGGTACCAGATCAGCTAAGGCTACATAGCTGTTTGAGACCCTGTCTTCAAACAAACAAACAAACAAGATGACAAGACAAATATTTTTTGTATTCTCAGCTGAAAGACAACTAGACAGGGCCTTCCATTTTGACCTTCAGGATCTGAAACCTTAGTTTCATTGCTTCGGACTGCCTGACCTCAAACAGGGGTGGCGGTAGTATGGCTTAGGCAGGTATGAAAACGGCAGGTGTAGTTTCCTGCTTCATCTCAAGTGCACACAGTTCGGCCAGCTGGAGGAATCTGTCAGAATCAGGTTGTGTCACCCCTGTCCTCCATCAGGCGCTCAGCTGGCCACCGCAAGGAACAGAGACGGCTGCCAGTCAAGCTGCCAGAGCCTGGACTAGGAAGGTGAGTGGCTCTCCCACTACGCTGAAGTCTGTGCACCCGATACACATATCCTGCCACTGTGTCAGACGGCCATAGCCAGAACCAGTTTTCCCCCTAGGAGGGCAGATAGCCCATCTTTTCCCTACTCCAAAGAGCCTGGATGTCCAAAGAATCAGAAGGAATTACGGAAGTGTATTACCACTAAGATGAGAAATGTGTTGCCAATGATACCATGAGGCAGCGGCAAACTGCTTCGTTGTTGCTTGTCTATAAAGACAGACAATAAGAACATCACTGAAAGGTGAGGGCATATTACTAACTGCTCTCAGCAGAGTGCTTGCTTAGCACGTACAAAACCCGTGGTGTGCATGCCTATAACCCCAGCATTCAGGAGGAGGAGAAAGGAGGAGCTAGTTCAAGGCAAGCCTGGGCTAAATAAGACCCTGTCAGCACAAAGACAAAAAGAGAGGACTAGAAAACATCCTGTTTGTGTCCTGTTCTGTGTGACACTCTTTATTTTCCTATAAAACAGGGACTCGAACACAGGGTTTATCCCACTGTTAGGAAGTCATGAACTGTGTCCAAACAGTTTCAGAGGTAGCAAATATGCAAATGTGTTTTAATCTGTTATTTACTTTATTAAAATTGTTTCGGACTCACTACAGAGCAGTCAAAGTGTGGCTGGCACAGTTTGTTCTCTGGTGAAGACAAAAACTAGAGGCCTGTAGCTACTAAGTTTGCAATTTTGGCATCTTGTCAGCAGGTGGCAGCATTGTCTATGAGTTGGTGGCCTCCCGGCTACAGATCCTTTCTCTTGATACTGACACCTGGAACATCATTTCCTCCAAAAACTGAGACTAGCTTTTTAAAAAATTTACTCTTTTTTTTCCTTTGGTATATGTAGGCATGTATGTGTGCACGTGATCAAAGGACAGCGGGAGGTGGTCCTGGCACTGAACTCAGGTTGTTAGGCTTGGCAGCAATACCAGCCCAAGGCTGGATCTGAAAATACTAGCGAGGTGACTCCCGGGAGCTGCTGCCTGGCACTTTGTCTTTGGAGCGTGACTGTTTGATGCAGGCCCCTCAGTTCCAACAGCTCTGCTTTTGGTGGCCCTGGGGTCCTCATAAACTGTGTGTGCCATCCTCATAAACCGTCAGGAGCTGTGCTCACGAAGCTTGAGAAATGGGGAGAAACTTTACAGTCACACACGAAGATGGAATCTATCCTAGTACTGTGAAAGAAAAATATAAAACAAATCGGGAGTTTAAATCGTAGTTTTAATTCTTTTTAATTATCAAAAGGAAGGCAGAACATTCACGGCCCAAGTGAAGACATCTGTGGGACAAGGCCCTGTCAGTCCTAATAAAGAAGAAAGGTTTCTTGCATGGTGTAAATTCAGAACAGAGAGGAAGAAGAAATCAAACAGAAGAGCTGCTGAGCTGCCTTGGCCATATCCCACAGCGTGCTGCAGTGATGCTTGCTGCAGTGATGCGTGCTGCAGTGGTGCGTGCTGCAGTGGTGCGTGCTGCAGTGATGCATAGGCTGAGGGTGGAGCGGGTGACCTGGTCCTCTTGACACTCTGAGGTCAGGGAGTCAGAGCGGGGGGTCTAGGGCAGCTGATGTTGTGGATAAGGAGTGGAGACTTCTACCAGGCTGGGGGCTGGTGAGCCCCGTGTATTAACTCATGAATACAGAGTTCATGTTTCTGTTAGAGAATGAGCAAGGCAGACCTCTAGCACCCAGGGCTTAGCCATGAAGAACGTTCCTATTCCCAGAACCCACGAGAAAATCAGTAGAAAGTCAGAAAATCTCCCAGGGCCCTCTGTGGAAACCACTGCTGAAATACGGCTCGGTGACCGCAGAGAACAGCAGGCGATGCGGGAAGAAGCAGCCAGTGCAGAAGGCGTCTGCAGGAAAGAGAGAGGAGTCGTCCCCACACAACGCAGACAGAAGAGGCTGGATGAACAGAATCCTCGCGGGTCCTGGGCGCACAGAGGGAAGGCGGCTCTTATCTGCAGCCTCGGACAATTGCACTCAGGGCCAAGGGTAGGGTTTTTATTTATTTATCTCCTCCCACCTCCGGGTGTGCGTTCACTAGTGTAGGCTTTAAAGAACAGAGTTTTTCTGTGAATTTCACTTGAGGCAGAAATACTCATTAATATGGATTGAGCCTTGAGACCTTGATGCGATAGTACTCGGGGCCTGGAACATCCTGCCCAGAGCCCCACGGCTGGTACTCCAAGGGCCTACATTCAGCGGTTAATGTCAACAGCTTTAATGCAGACAGGGAGAAGCCAGGTTCTTCCAGAGGGGCAGACAGTGCCAGTCTCTCCGTGGGCCCTCCCACAGCCAGAAATCTCCCTCCTACCGTCGCTCAGGCTTCTTGTCCGCTTCCTGAACGAAGGCGGAGCAGGGAGGGCGCTGGTGAGCCCCGACATGACAGAACGTTGTATTTTAGACGACTTTCCCCAGACAATCACCCAAAAGATCCCATAGTTCTAATACAGAACTGCAGGTTGACAGAATGTTCTCTTCCTTCCTCTATGCTCCAGCCCCGCCCTCCCTGCCTCCTCCAAAAGGTGCCCGTTGCCCTAAAAAGAGACCTAGCGTGGGCCTTTCTTGATTTGCACTGTGGACTGTCACGGTGGAGAACCCCAGGTGGGGTGGACGCAGCAGTCCAGTATGCAGATGCAGGGCCTCACGCATCCCTGATGCCACTTCCCCGCCCACTAGCCCCAGCCGCCAGGCTCATCTCACTTCCTCACCTGCCCGGGTCTAGCCGGGAAATCGAGGCACTTGCTGCGTGTTCCTTCCCACCCTTCTGCAGGCCCGAAGCAGGCTGCTCCCACTAATCTGCCCCTCGTTTGCGGCTCAGCAGCTTTTTGTCCTCTAAGCCCCTGATAATGGTTTTACTAAAATCCCCTTTTGATGGAAAAAGTCCCAGCTGGACATTGCAGGGCCCGGCATAATGTCCAAGTCTGCAGGCCCCTCTGCCTACCCCACAAAGGCCTCTAATCAAGTGGAAAATGTGCTGGAGGCCAGAGGTTTGGGGCTGCAATTATTTTCGAAGGGATTACTAGAGAAGAATAGAGACGGCCGGGACCTCCCCCACCTGCTTGCCACTCGGTCTGCTTCAGGCACACTGAGTCCTGGCATGGTCCTGTTCTCAGAGACCAAACCATCACTTTTCTCTTTTCCCATGGAGGGGCAGCCACCACTGAACACCGTTGTTGCAGAAAGAGAGAGTTTGGGTACAAACTGCAAGTCCTATTTTGACCTCATTTAATATTTCATGTATAAAACCGGATCCCGAGTATGGGGCACGAACTCATTCATTAACCTCTAACCCCGGCTCTGTCTGCACAGGGGAGCCTTCGCCCAGTGCCCATGCACTGCCAGGGACTGAGTGCTCACTGGGGCTTCCCAAGCTTTGGAGGGCAAAAGGTCATGTTCCCACCTTGCCTGTTACCCTCCTTCACACACACACACACACACACACACACACACACACACACACTGACCCTCCTTCAAGGCCGAGCAAATACCATGGCACTTCAATGCTTGATCTCAGGCTGATGCACGAGCAGGATCCCAGACATCAGCCACTGAATAGCACAGTCTTTGTTGGAGAGTGTACACCCCCAAGGGAGTTTATATCTTACAGGCCCTTCTCGGGTGCCATTTATTCATGAGACGTCACTGAGCATACATTAATAGCAAATTGGTAACAAGTCCCAGCCTGCCGTTGAGTCCTATTTCCCCCATCATCCTAGAGAGGTCGTGTTCTTCTAATCCCAGCTGTTGGCCATGAGTGCAGGTTTCCCACCCCATTCTGGAATGATCAAGGATTAGACCGTTCACCCCCGAAACCGAAAGTCAGCCATGTATCCTACACTGAACGTCGAGCTGGGTGGCAACTCCCGGGTCCTTTTTCCAAACCTCGGATCAGAAATAAAATAATCATTGACTTAAAATAAAAACCCAAACTTCATTTGTTTTCATCAGTGTAAATGCCTTATTGGCCAGCTGTGGGTGGTAGCACACAGCTGTAATCCTTGAGCAGAGGCTGGCGAATTGATCTGAGATTGTAGACAGTCTGTTCTATAAAGTGAGTTCTAGGATGGCCAGGGCTGTGTAGAGAAACCCTGTTTCAACAGCAATAACAAAAAGTAATCAAGGTAGATTCTGTGATTAGTTTTTGGTTTGGGTGCTAGGCATGGAATCCAGGGCCTTGCGCCCCACTGCTGAGCTGTGTACACCTGTTGTACTGGGTGTGGAACCCAGGGCCATGCACCCCACTGCTGAGTTGCGTACACCCTTCATACTGGGTGTGAAATCCAAGGCCGTATGCCCCACTGCTCAGCTGCGTACACTCCTCGTACTGGGCAGTTTTTGTCAACTTAACTGAGCCATTTCTCTAGCCCCAAATACTAACTTTTTAAAATGACATTTCAGGGGTTGGGTAGATGGTTCATTAGTTAAGGGCACTTCCTGCTCTTTCTGCGGACCCAGGTTGGATTCCCAGCACCCCTATGGCAGCCCAACCATCTGTAACTCCACTACCAAGAGGTTTGATGTCCTCTGTCGGCCGGTACCACATGGTGCACAGACATATATGCAGACAAAACACCTATACACATTCTTTAAAAAAAAAAAAAAACGTTGCTTTGGGGTTGGCAAGGTGGTTGAGCAGGTAAAGGCACTTGCTACTAAGCATGGTGACCTGAATCCAGTCCCTGGGAACCACATGGTAGGAGAGAGATCCAATTCTTGCAAACTGTCCTCTGAGCTCTCATGGACCATGAGCACGGAACACCCATGTTCATATATACACAATCAATCAGTCAATCAATGTAATAATTAAAAAAAATAACTTTTTCTACTAACATCAGTCTGGGAAAGAGGAAAATAGTATCTGGAAACACTGCTCTTTTTTTTTTTTCCAGTGCTGGGCATCAAACCCGTATCATGTGTATTCGAGGCCACACTGCAGCATTCTAGCTGCACCCTCAGCCCCGCAAACACTAATGTGCATCTAGGGTTTCTCAGGGCAGCTGAGAACTTTCGAACCTCAGGATGTAAATGTATTTGAGAGTCTCATGACATGAAGGAGTCCTCACATCAAAACCTTTGGTGAACAATATCAGAATGAAGAAACAAAGTCGGCAGGCTGATATGGCTCAGTGGCAGAGAGCGCTGAGCATGGCCAAGGCTTTGGGCTCCACCCCAGGCGCTGCCAAAGCAGAACAAAACCAAACAAAATGAAGCAAGGACTTCAGAAAGTATAGAAAGCCTTGATCGGGGGAAATAATGAACGGAATTTTACCTTGATGTCAAATGTAATGAGTCCAAAGTTCATTATGTCCCTGTCCCTGGCATATCTCAACTATCTGAGATGTCCCTGAGTCCTTGAAGATAGGAAATGGCTTCTCCAGCCAGCACAGGCAGTGCACCCCACAGCAGGAAATTCAGTCTCCCCAAATCTCTTTCAGCTGATCTTCCCCTGCCCCAAACAGGACTCCTGTCCACATGTCCCCAGGCCTCATCATTCTTTACCGTCATTTTTGGGTAACCTGTCCACAGCTTCACCTCTCAGGGATCACCACTATGGACCCTTGGTGGCATCTCTGACCTTCTGGCTCTGAAGCTGGCTCTGCTCTGCCCCACCCCATCTCATGTACCCCACAGCACTGTGCACCCACAATCCCCCAGATTCCATCTACACTGTTTCCTGAATAGGGGCAGTTGCTATTACTATATTTGGTGGGCAATCTCAGAAACCACTCATATATACTTTAAATCTGGCTTTTCAAGAAAGGGTTTCTTAGTGTAACAGCCCTGGATGTCCTGGAACTCACTCTGTAGACCAGGCTGGCCTCGAACTCACAGAGATCCACCTGCCTCTGCCTCCTGAGCTCTGGGATTAAAGGCGTCCGCCACCACTACCTGGCTCTTCTTTATGTTTTATTTGCTGCAGTGCTAGAGGCAGAGCCCAGGGTCTATGCTGAATTCCACCCTGGCTCCCATGCCATTCAATTTTCATGAAAACACGTCTTCCTACCTAAGGCTGGCCTTTAAAGTGCACAGCGGGACTGCAGAAACTAAGTAGAAGTTATAAGAGCACGTGCTCCTCTTGTAGAGCACGGGGGGGGGGGGCGGGTCAGCTCCTAGCATTCCCATGGCAACTCACAAATGCATGTAACATCAGTTCTGACAGGTTTATGGCCTCCACAGGTACCAGGAACACAAATGGCCCACATATATGAACTCGTATAAGCTCATGCACATACACATAAATAAGAAAAATCTTTAAAATTATATACCAATCACTATTTTTAAAAAGGCATAAGCTGCTCTAGTCCAAGGTACTCAGGAAGCGGAGGCAGGAGAATTGTTCAAGGCTATCCTGGACAACATAGCAAGAACCCACTTTAAAAATAAATAATAAATAAATAAACTTATCTTTAAGATATCATACTGGACTCAAATGCAGTTTTGTGGTAGGGTACTTGCTCAGTAAGCACAAGACTGTGAGCCCATCCCCTGCATTTCATACACACATACGCACACATGCACGTACTTGCATACACACATACACATGCCTGCAGGCATGCACACTTGCTCAGCAAGCACAAAACCCTGATTCCATCTCCAGGAACACACACATGCACAATTATCTGTATGTATGCACACTTGTTCAGCAAGCACAAGACCCTGAGCCCATCCTAGCACCACACACACACACACACACACACGCACACACACGTCTGCATATATGCACACTTGTTCAGCAAGCACATGATCCTGAGCCCATACCCAGCACCGCACACATACATGCACACACATACACACACACCGGCATGTACACACTTGCATGCACACACACTCACACACATAAACACATGTCCACACCTGCGTGCATGCAGGCAGAACAAAAGTTAGAAGAAAAGGTAAAGACACTCCTCAGTCTTCATTTAACCCCACTTTAACCTAGGGTGACCTAGGTGACAGTGAGCTGGGCCTTCTTGGACCCAACTCCAGCTTTCTGTTTCAACATTAGGGAAGTGACCAGAGCCCTCAAGCTGACTCTGATAGAAGACCCTTTTTTTTTAAAAAAAAAAAAATCAATTATTTTATGTGTATAGTGTTTTGCCTGCTCATTTATGTCTGTACCTGTGTGGTGTCCTTACAGGCCAGCAAAGGGCATTGGATCCCCTGGAATTGGGGTTATAGGTGATTGTGAACCACCAAGTGGGTGCTGGGGATTGAACCAGAGTCCTCTTGAAGATTTAACCATTGAGCCATCTTTTCAGCCTTGAGGCTCTTTTCCTGATTTGATAAGCTGGTACAATTCATTTGTCACCCATGGGCAAAGTCTCATCTCTCTGGTGGTGCTGAGGCTGGCTTCCTCAGGTACAGAGCCTGCAGAGATGCAGGAGAGTATCCCTGACCTGCCCAGCAGGACTACCTTCTGATGCTAAACATGGTGGTGTTCTTTGCCAGCTAGAGAGTCAAAATGCTGAAGTTTATGAATAACCTTTAGCAGTTACAAATTGCATATGTCTTAGAGTTCCTGTTGCTGTGAAGAGACACCATATGACCACGGCAGTTCTTATAAAGGAAAACATTTAGCAGGGGCTGGCTTGCAGTTTCAGAGGTTTAGTCTATTATCATCATAGTGGAACATGGTGGCATGCAGGCAAACATGGAGAAGGAGTTGAGTGTGTGTGTGCATGCATGTGTGTACATGCAGGCATGTGTGTGTGCGCACGTTCATGTATGTGTGAGATGCTGGGGATGGGCTCAGGGTCTTGTGCTTGCTGAGCAAGTGTGCATACATTCAGACGGGTGTGTGTGTGTGTGTGTGTGTGTGTGTGTGTGTGCAGAAGGAACTGACAGTTCCACAGGCAGCAGAAGTAAACTGTCTTACACTGGGTGTAGTTTGAGCATATATGAAACCTCAAAGCCCACCCCCACAGTGACACACTTCCTCCAACAGGGCCATACCTCTTAATAGTGACACTTCCTATGAGCCAAGCATTCAAACACGAGGCTATGGGGATTATATCTATTCAAACCCCCACAGTGTGGATTCAAGGAGATCTTTCATTTAGTATTCGTTTGGCTGCAATTACAGGCGAGTGCACTCCAAGAGCTTCGGAACAGTGCCTCCTGCTCTCCACGGCCAGCAGTCTGTCTTCTGCTGCCAGAGAGAAGTGGGTGCTGCTACTACACTGGGGTGCTGCTCCGGGGCTGCACCCTGATCTGGACACCCAATGTTCCCCTCCCCCACTTCCTCATACATGCCCCTGTGTTTTTGTTTATTTGGCTTTGTTTTTTGGTGGTGTTAGGAGCTGGGAATTGCTGCTTGTGTTTGAGGGTCTGAGGCAGACAGGAGGCAGTCATAGGTGGACAGGGGCAGAAGTGGGGTTCACAGGCATATTCACAGGGCGTGCTAAGGCTCCTCTCACTTCCTTTAACAGTGGTTGAGGGGTGACTCTCCCCAACTCCCTGCACTGTCCCTGCCACTCTGTGTTCCATTGCAATGAAACAGAAAATGCAGGGGAGTGCTGGGGAGCTCCCCAGGCTCGGGTGGACAATTCCAAACTCAAGTTCACCCAGATGACACTACCTGGACTCAGTGTGTGTGTGTGCGCGCGCGCGCACATGCGCACGTCAACAGCAGTGTACCAGGTAAAGAGGGGAGGGGAGTTGAAGGTGACCAGAATGCATTATATACGTGTAGGAAACTGTCAAGAAACAACTTTAACAAAAGCTTTTTAAAAAGATACTGGAGAGAGAGGGACTAAATACACACACACAACGCCTCTCTACCTCATCGCTGGTCCTGTTAGGTTATTTTTAGCACTTAGCACACCTGGCCTCTTCTAGAGGCCACCAGCTGGAAAGCTGCGGGGAGGCTGTGCCACCACAGGCCGTGGGTGCCAGTGGAGCTTCGTTTCAAGTGACTTTATTTCATTTGCGAGAAGAAAAGGCAAGACTGTAGAGCTCGCCTGCTGGTCAAGGCCACTTAAATATAAGCAGGAGAGATCTGCTGGGTTGCGTGGAAGCCATGCCTGCATTTTCTCAGGTGTCTCACAGTGTTGATGCACACACAGCGCACATGGAGGATCTGGCCACAGGGAACAACCTGCACACCACATTGTGACGGCTCCCCGGAGCTCACGTCAGCTTCCGGCTGACACGTGTGTAAAGCAAATGCCCCCCTCTGCCCCCTCAGGTGCTAATCCTCCCACTGAGAAACCACCTGGCAGAGGCAGGCAGCTCGCTCCAGACTCTGAGGCCAGTCTGCTCTAGTTAACAAGTTCCAGGCCGGCCAAGGCTGCATAGTGAGACCCTGTCTCATAAACAAAACAACACAAACAAGACACCTGCCTCTGTGAGTGCCCATACCATCTGATGTAGGTCACAACACACAGCGTGGACAGAAGGCAATGTGCCTGGCCCAGCCAGGGCCGATGGGAGCCCAGAGGCCCCCAAGGGCTCCTGATGGGCACTTTCAAGGGTAGCTCTGGATTATTCCTGACAGATGAGAAGCACCTCCCACGTGACACTGTATTGGTGTCCCCTCCTCCGGCCATCAAGTCGTGCACCGAGATCTACTCTGCATAGCAGACAGACACGGGACAGATGTGCATGCTTTCGTTAGCAGCATTCTGAGATTTCAAAGCTAAATAAAGAAACCCCAGTGAGCAAAGGAGGACAGCCCTGCAGGAGATCTTTATTTTCATTTCCAACGAAGCTTTTTTATTCTCCCTTGGGGCTTCATCTGTCCATATATGTCCATACAAAAATATTATCCTTAGAGTCCAGTCTGTGCACATGTGTTTGTACAGACCTTTAGAGGCAAGCAGGGCTACTCTGGGGATACGCTGATGATGCACTGAGATCTGTCCCGCCTAGTTTAGGAGAGGCTTGTTTATTCACCACTGGCCAAGAGTACTTTGGAAATACGCTATTGAGTTCATAAAAAAAAGAAGAAGAAAGTCCCCTTGCTTTTCCAGTGCATTCCTACAGAAACTTTCCCATCGCGGAGCAAGAACTGCCTTAGAACTGTGATATTAAATAACTTAGAGAACACTGGGTCCTGAGCCTGGGCGGGGTTTCCAGGCGGGGCAAGGCGGGCTTCTGCTGACCGGGCACTGGCACGGCCATGTCCCCAAAGCTTCCTGCTTACACCCAATTGTTCACGCAGGCAAGAGGCAGGACTTCAAAGCATTGTGTGCCTTTATGCTTAGGTTTTGAATCCCGGATGCCCTGAGGTCATCGAGAAAGGCCCTGAAAACTGCTTCTTTCGCTGGGTGGCTGTGTCCTTTGTCCCCACATCCTTAGGTGCTTGCTCTGACACCAGCTTTAACTCACCACAGATTCTCATCGGGTCCTCTGCTTTGCAAGGTGTGGTCTCTGAGTGACCCCCACGAGAATCACCTATGTACCTGCCAGATGTACTGGGGGGCGGGATTCACCACCCACTTATTCCTAGACATTATTTGCTAAGAATGCAGTTGGATCACACTGCTAGCCTGCTTTCGAACTTTCATTCGCTGTCTGTTTCATAAAGAGCCAAGTCCTAGCCCCTTATGATGGGAGCTCCAGTCCTCCTGTGTCGTCAGAGACTCTAGATGCTGGCCTCCTAAATTCCAGCCTCTCTTACCTCTCTTACCAGGTCTCTCTCTCTCTCTCTCTCTCTCTCTCTCTCTCTCTCTCTCTCTCTCTCTCTCACACACACACACACACACACACACCACTCTTCACTCTTCTGTGTCCTTCCATGTATGTACTGGGTCTAGCTGGGAAACTCTTCCCTCCCTGTCTGATTAGGGAACTTGCCACTCAGGGCTTGCTCAAAAGAACTCTAAAATTGTCACTGCATCGTCCTGTGGCCCACATGGCGTGTGAGGCTACAGGCTGTCTTAGCACTTTGCATTGCCCTCTCTGAGTAGAAGGTACCTAGTCATGGGTGTTCAGGGGACAAGCATGAAAGCACACACTGCCCATCTAAGAAACCTACCCCAGAGCTAGGAGACAGCAGTGAACAAACCTCAGAGCCAGCTTCACACGCTTACAGCTTGATCGGAAGAGTGAGTTCTGGGTAATTCCTAGCATGTATGATAGTGTTTGGTTGTGGTGTGTGTGTGTAGCCAGAGGTGACACTGGTGTCTTCCTCAACTGCTTATTTCTATACTGAGACAGGGTCTCATTATATAGACCAGGCTGACCTCAAACTCACAGACATCCTCCTGCCTCAGTTTCCCAAGTGCTGAGATTAAAGGCATGGCCACCACACCCACCTCCACCTTAAATTAATCACTTAACTAATTTTGACACATCTCACTGAGCTCCCAGTTCCAACTAGCCTGGCTGTCCAGCAGGCCCCCAGGATCTGTCTGCCTCTGCCCTCAGTGCTGGGGTACAAAGCAGGCTGCAGCAACCATCTTTCTTTACATGGGTGCTGGGGGTCATAACTCTGGTTCTCCTGCTTGTATAGGAAGCGCTGTATCCACTGACTCATCTCCCAGTCCCTGGTGGGAATTTTGAAAAGGTAAGTATCTTGTTCTGATGGAACCCAAATCAGGAGGCCCTTGTCTGGTCCATCCAGGCTCCAGAGAACACCCAGACAGAGCTAGGATTCACCTTTGTGTTCCCAAAACTGCCACCGGAAGGTTCTGGAGCGATTTCTTTAATACCTCTTTTCATGACTTTAAAATGTGTATCTGTGTGTGCCTGTGGGTAGGTGTGTGCGTGTGAGTGCAGGTGCCTGTGGAGGCCAGAAGTGTGGGGATCCCCTGGAGTTGGAGTAACAAGCAGTTGTGAGCTGTCTGAAGTGTGTGGTGGGAACTAAACTTGGGCCTCTCTGTATGAGCAACAAGTGCTTTTAGCCCGAGCCATCTCTCCAGCCCTCGAATCTCCATCACTCAATGCTAAGGAGCGGTTCAGTCCAGATCTCTGCATCTATACACGCAACTGCCAGACATTTCCACTCGTGGACTCCAGATATCCCAACCCAACACATGCCCACTAAATAATTTTCCTTCCAAACCTTCACTCACCTGAATTTATAGTCTGCATAAAAGGCATTCTCTGGCTGACCAAACAATAAACCTGGGATTTATGTATGACCTTAGCAACAGGTCCAACCTTAAAGGCTCTAGCCCCAGGCAACACTGCAGCACTAGAGACAAACTTCCGGCATCAGTCTTCAAACCACAGCACAGAGAGACCCAAGGCTGTCAACCCCGCTTTATTGTGTCACTTGACACCATATAACGGAGACTATATTGCCATTCAGTTTTGAAAACAAAAGATGGCTCAGAAATATTAATGATTCAAATATTGATCTTCACATAAAGGAAAACAGTTTTGACTGATATATAGGAATTTTGTTTTTATATGAGCCTTATGAAGCCTAGGCTAGCCTTGAACTCACTATGTAGCTAAGGATGACCCTGATCCTCTTGTCTCTGCTACCCAAGTGTTATGGGTCAGGTAGGCACCATCACACCCAGCCCACCAAAATTTTCAAATACAATGTTACCCTCATTAAAATTTCCATGTGTGTGTGTGAATGTGTGTTTATGTATGATCTATATGTGCAGAAATCGGTGCACACACACATCACAACCACAACTGCAGTGCACCCTCAGAGATCTTTGCTCTTTCTCTCCACTGCTTCTTAGCCTCTACCGGATGTTTAGCAACACAGAGCTCCACAGTGGGCCCTTCAGCATGCCATGTCCTTTCAAAAATGTGGCAGGACTCTGCTTGAGGTTCAGTGAGAGGACTCTGTGATGGACCCGGAGGGCTATATGTTGGTCAGTGAGGCTCACTTGGCAACCCAAAAGACCTACTGTATAATAAACAGTGTTTTGATTTGGCCAAAATATTCTTGTGGGTCTAGGGAGATGGTTCTGTCAATAAAACACCTGGCACATAGCAGAAGAGCCTGAGTTTGGACTCCCAGAACCCATATAAAAGAAAAGAAAAAAAAAAGCTGGGCTCAGCACAGGAGAAGGCAGGGGGACCCTAAAGTTTCAAGTTCATTTAAATACCCAAAAACCAAAGGTAGAGAGCAATTAGGGCAGGGCACCCAGTGTCTAGCTCTGACCTCCACACATGTGGACATACATGTACGAATACTACACACTAACACAAAACAATAGACAAATGCTCCTCTGTTTGGAGAGGCACGTTATCTGTATCAACATACATCTGGATGGGATTGCAAAGGTGCAGAAGGAAGCTTCAGGGCGGAGAAATGTCCTGTATTTTGATTACAGTGGGTGACTTCAAAAAGGATACTGTGGACTGAATATAATTTGTCTCCTATAAACTCACATTGAAATATGATCCCTAATGTTGCTATTGAGAGGTGGCGCCATCTCTAGACATTCAGGTCAGGAAAGCTCTACCTTAGGAAGTGGTGACAACCAGTCCCCAAGGACTATGCCAATCCCCACGACGCGGCTTCCTGAAGGGCTCACAGGAGCAGGGGAAGATGCGGGCTGCTCAGTACACCAGGCTCCCCTGATTCTCCACAGCACCCTTAGCAATGACTGAAAATGAGGCGGGGACAATCTTACAGCAGTAACTTTATCAGCAGAAACAAGCCTATTAAATCTCAAAAGTCACTCTGGTGACTCCTGTGTCCCTGTCCCAAGTAATTGTGCATGTGGAGGCCAGGGGCTAATGGAGGTGTCTTAGCTGCTCTCCAGCGAGTTTTCAATGGGGTCTTTCAATGGAATTGGAACTCACTGACTGGCTAAAATGGCTGGCCAGGGATGCAAAGGTCTTCCCAACCTGTGGCCCTCCCCAGTAGCATTGGGGTCATGACCCTATCCTGCTTTTATGTGGGTTCTTGGAATTCATATTCATACTCAGAGAACTTCATGTGTGTGTGGCGCACACTTAACTGGCTATCTCCCAGTCTATCAACCATCAAAGTAGTTTCTCTCTCTCTCTCTCTTTCTCTCTCTCTCTCTGTGTGGGTGTGTGTTACAGAGAGAGAGAGAGAGAGAGACAGAGAGAGAGACACACAGAGAGAGAGAGAGACACACAGAGAGAGAGACACACACACACACACACAGAGAGAGAGAGAGAGAGAGAGAGAGAGAGAGAGAGAGAGAGAGAGAGAGAGAGAGGAGGCTCTCTTGTAAACCAAGCTGGCCTCAAACCTGAAATGATTCCCCGTTGTCTCTGAGTGCTCAGCAGCTCTGGGATTACAGGTCTACGTCACTATGCCTAGCCATAAAGAAATAATTATAAAGTTAAAAAAAAACGCACGCGACTGTGACCAGGCTATTGCAAGCTGCCTTGCTTGTCTGCTGTGCTAGGGACGGGACCCAGAGCTTCAGACATTCAATATGGGTCTGACGACACACACCTACCTATCAACAGCACAGCCAAGAGACAGATCTCTGTCTTAGAATAGTGACACCCAAAACGTTGAGCACTAGCGGTGAAATGCTGGCACCATTCCTTGTGGTCTCTGTTTAATGCAGGTGTGAGCTAACAGGCAATTCCACCTCACCTGTCACAGCCCACCCTGACTGTCAGTCTCAAGGGCACTGATGAAGCTGTGAGGTCCAACGGAATGACAAGGCATCGGGTCAGCACGCTGTTCCTTTCACCTGGCAGGTGGATCTCTGCAAGCATTTGTAAGTCTTACGTATCTAGTACTTTGAGAATAGTCCTCATAATCACAGCCTGCTAGAAACCAGTTTGGGATGGACCCAATACAGACTCTATTCTACCCCCTGGGGTTGGGAAAATACACTATGCAATTTAAGTTGGAAGCAACTGTGGCCATGTAAAACCATGATATGTTCAAGGATATCTAAGCCATGTGCAGGATCGTATTCTGCAGGAGTGGCTGAAGGGCTTTCCAGTCTAACAGTCACAGGCCGGCTAATGACTAGTGGTGACATACGTCTACACCAGAAGAGCTGTGTGCGGCTGTGGTGGATTTAACCGGCCACTGCTCTCAACCAGAAACCAAGTGGGCACGGTGAAAGGAGCTGAGTTCCAAGGTAGCACGGGGCAGCCTGTTCTTTGCCCTCACCATGACAGCTCTCCCCTCGCTGCCATAGCCGCCCAGACACTAAGATCCAGAACCCTGGCACAAACACCTACAGAAACGCACCCTAGAACTGACGTGGGCACTGCTCCCCCATTAACCCCATTCATCTTGCCCTTTGTCGCCTACTCATGACCCGCGCTGCTGCAGCCACGGTGTCCCTTCACTCAGCTTGCAGCTGCAGCAGCGCGGAGGATACAGCCGTGCCCACCCCCACACCCCCGGCCCTGCTCAGAGCCCAGGACAACATTCCTGCTGCCAGCCCCCTTATCTCTGCTCACCTGGTAGGGATGGAGCGCCAGGAATGAACGCACCCGGGAACAGCGCTCAACCAACAGTGATGTGCGACACCCAGCCCTGGTTCTCTTGGCTGTGTCCTGCCCTGGACAGAAAGCTGGGGCTCCCACAGCCCACAACCACCCTTCAGCGGCCAGCTTCCCTCCGGCCACCTCGCATTCCCACAGCTCCCTGTGCCTTGGTGTCACGACTTTTGAGAGAAGCCCCGTATTATTGACTTTTCTGTTGCTGTGAGAAAACACCAAGACCAGAAGCAACTTATGGGAGAGAGTTTATTTGGGGTCATGTTCCGGAGGGCTAAGAGTCTGTCACAGTGAGCATGGCAGCAGGCAGAGGCAGGAGCAGGAAGCTGAGAGCTCACATCCTCAACTTCAAACATGAAGCAGAGCAAGCGAACTGGAAGTGGGGTGAAGCTCTAAGATCTCAATCCCACCTCCAGTAATGCTCTTCCTCCAGGAAGGCCACACCCGCAGAAGATTCCCGAAATAGCACCACCCACTGGGGACCAAGGTTGCAAGTGCATGCGCTGATGGAGGCCATTTCCCATTCAGACCACCCCAAACCAAACTAAGACCAGTATTCTCTGGGCAGGATGCCATGCTGGCTGTGGTGGTTTGAATGAGGATGGCCCCCACAGGCTCATCTATTTGAATACTTGATCCCAGTTGATGGAACTGTCTGGGAAGGATTAGGAGGTGTGGCTTTGCTGGAGGAGATGCCACTGGGGGCTGGTTTGGAAGACCCTACGGTTCCCAGTGCTTGCTTCTGTCTGACTCCAACTTGTAGATCAAGATGTGCACTCTCCGCTATTCCTGCCTCCATGCCTTTGCTCTGCCATCCTGCCTAACCCTCGGAACTGTAAGCCCCAATTACATACTTTCTTTATAACGTTATCATGGTGTCTTATCGTAGCAACAGAAAACTAATTAAGACACCGGCCAAAGCTGGGAGGAGAAGAGCCTCAACTTCAATTAAGCACAAAAACTAACCCCAGCAAGAGTGGTTCTTTTAGAGTGAATTTCATATATCTGCCAGGTTACTCCGTCTTTGCATAAGCAATTCTGGGGTGGAACAAAGGACCTCTTTTTTTTTTTTTTTTTT